>NC_073693.1:130435516-131035516 GCF_029784155.1 Uranotaenia lowii
CGTTTACTTTCGTCTCGATTCCAGCTATTTTCCGCCGCTAGTCCCTTCACTTTTAATAAACCTAGGTTAGAGATTTAATTTCTACATTTCTCAATCAATTTCTCACCTCAATTTGAGTTAGGTTCAATTTGACGATTCCTAATCGAAAAACGCTTCGTTGCGTGGTATTGTAATCTAGATCGAATAGTCATGCATTAGAACCAGTGTCCGGCACAAAAACGCTAATCTGCTTATTGCTAATTAGTCCGCTAACTTTCGGTTAGCGAATTAATTTTCTCGCTATATTTTTCTCCAGCTAGCGGATAAGAAAGTTCCGCTAACTGAAGAACGCTACCTCTTTAAAGTGTTAGTTTGGCCATAGACTTATAGACCATAAAATTGGCATTATTCAGTATTAAAATTTTGAATCCGATCAGGTATTTAAATTTTCGTTCCAGATTGATTTCAGAAGCTATTCGATCTCGATTTTGATTGGAATCATAGGAATAAGAGTCTTTTTGAATTGTCTTCATTTGAATTTATGTCTTAAGCATAAGCCTTCTTCGAATGCAAAAGAGATGAAAAAGTTGTGAAAAATTGATATTTCCAGAACAAAATATTCAAGTCAATAAATCAATCAATCTTTTGAGCATTAATGTCAAAAAAGATGAAAAACTATTCCGGACAAAAAAAACATCTACTGAAAGAAATTCTTTGCATTAACTGATGTAAAAAAAAATTAATAAACGGGTGAATATTTTGAAAAATTTGATTAAATTTTTTTTCTTTTTACTTTCTACCAAATACTCTTACTTAAACTAAAAGTGGACTGACGCAACTGATATGGACAGAAATATTACAAAATAAGTTCGAAAACTGCCCCTATTGATATCATTTCACATCATTTATAATTGAAGATGGCTGCAAAAATTGTGTTTTGCTTATCGTTTTCAAAACTTTCTACTATCGATTAGCGATTAGCGCTTTATTATAAATCGATAACTTCAACGCAACATATAGCGGTTTAAACAGCGTTCGCTAACTTTGACCGAGATAGCGAGCTAGTTAGCGCCGCTAACATTTCAGTTAGCGATGCGGAACACTGCTGATTTTGAAAAAAACTTTGAAATTTTCTTATGATTCAGAAAATTTTAGCTACGAAACCAAATTAGGCTTTACTGATTTCAGATTAATAAAAAATCTAATAATCCGATAACGCATAGTGTTGATTTAAAACAACACTAAAGCTTAGTTCTTTTAGAAATGGGACAGTTACGAATGCGTGTATCTCAAAAACCATTCGTTTGATCGAAATACTTTCTATGAAGAAAATGAAGGTAATGTTATGATATTTCTTGAAAAAATTTGAAAAAAAATTTTTATCGTTTTTTGTTAGAGAAATTTTTATTTTATTCTTGGTATCTCCCATTGGCCGGCGCACACTTTTTTCAGTCATGGTATTGATCAGTTTTTCCAACTTATTTTTCGTCAAATCTATATTTGAGGTGGCTTCACCCTCCTTCTTCAATTTCTGATACTTTTCGGTCCAATACTTCTCTTTTAAAAGAAACTGGAAGCATTTTAGTGGATACAGTAGTTTCGAAATGAACAAATTTGATTATTTTTGACCACATTTTAGAACGTTTTTAATGGAATTTCTTCTGGCAAAATCTGACAATAACGAATTAAAACCATCATAAGATTGAACTTGAAGTTAAATCGGTGATATAAATCGTAAGTTGCGAATGGTACAAACAAAATTACTCTTTTTAGGATTTTAAAAACAGCGAAAACCAAAGTTTCGTTTTGAAAATTTTTGTTTTTTTTTCGCAGGAGCAGAATTTTGTCAAATCATTATAATTTTATACAAAATAACCAGCAAAAACATACTTAAATATACTCGGGATCTTGCAACGAGCAGACAAGGTATAGGATTCAAACGCTGGAATTTGTTTAAAATAGGGTATTTCATAAGTTTTGTCGTTCATCAGAAATCATCTGTCCCATAGCCTCGGTACCGACTTTACAGCTTACAAGCTCTGGAACTAGCAAAAAATGGTGGTTTGAGGTTGGGTTTCAATGAGTCATCACTAGGCAACACATTCAGCTTCTCGGAGAAAATTGTTTTGGACATTTCAGCGATCGACTCTTAGTTTTTCGCTTATTGAAAAATTAAAAAATGCTGGTATGAGACTTGACCTCCCTGATGACCCTTAACCGTAGTTGCCGATCATTTGCTTCACTCCAATGCTTGATTTGAACTTTGTGGACATTATTGACAGTGTTTGCATACTTATCCACCACAAAAACTCAATTATTTTTGAATAATCAACGGATTTGTGAGCTAACAATTTAAAAATGACGAATTTTAAAGGAAACTGTGCAAAATTATTTCTTTCTTTTTCTCTTGCATCGTGCATATCTCAAAAACGCGTGAATTTTAAATTTTGAAAAAAATAGGTCGAATAATACTTTTTACAGGCAACAAAATGCTGTCAAAATTTTGAATATCCAATAACTAGTAAACGAGCTATTAGCAGATGAAAGTGTCCCATTTCTAAAAGAACTAAGCTTTAATCAAAATCCAAATATCTCAAAAAACACGTGGATATTTTTGAGAAATTTATTCACAAAAAATATTCCAAAAAAAATTAAAAAAATTAGACCATGGTATTTTCATTACGATAATTTAATGTATGTTTGAGATATCAAACAAAGTATGCGAACCAATTGCAAAATTAAAATTTTATTATTTTTTTGAAAAAAGGAGTTTTTAGTAAATCGCTGTTATTTCTTCAGATTTGCGAATTCTAACAATTTTTTTTAAATCTCAATCAATCACAAACACCTTCCAAATTAACCAAATTCGCACCCCATTAACAAGGTTTTGAAGAAATAAGCATAATCATATTGAAATGAACTAAGAATTTCGAAAAAAATATTTTTCAACTTTGATGGGCCGTAACTTTTATAATACTCAAAATAACAAAATCCTTTGTTATTCGAATTAAAATGTCATTATTCCACAAAGTTTTTGAAAAAATGACAACACTGGCATGCATTATAACATCCGTTTTTGAGTAAATGCATTTGTCTATCAGTTTAATCTTTCGGTGACATGGGCAATTGCCCAGAATGCACCGCTACTCTCTAACTAAACTTGTCACCGCCCTTTGAGTGGACATTACTTGCCATTACGAAGCAAAATCTCCAAACTAATCGATTGAGCTTCTTCAAGAATATGCTACGAACGTTCCATTGAAGGATTGAACTTCCTAGCAGAATATTTCCTATAAGTAAAATCCCACAACACACTTCATTGTAGGAGGTCTCGCCACCAGCATGAATGTGGAAAAGCTTTGCTGATGTAAAGCGGAAATGCATTAGCACGTGACGAAGCGAATTTTCGAACTCTTGTCGGTGATTTTGTCTTAGGAATACGCAAGCAAGTGCTTTGTGGTGCTATACCCTGTCGTGAGGTCATTGCCCCAGTTGCGTTAAAGAGACGTGATTTGCAAAACGGCAAAAATGTGCTGCTTCCCATACAGAGCAACTGCATTTTCCATCAATGAGCAGACTTTTAAAATATAGCTGATTTTACTTCGTTTTTTTTCTTTTAATTGAACATCCAGGTTGCAGGTTAAAATAAAAATAAAGTCAGGCTGACTTTTGAATGTTTTCTCCAAAAAATTTAATACGGTTCTTATTCGTTACACTTTTTAAAGGTAAAAATCAATGGCTAGAAATAAATGATAGAAAAAAAATCAAATTTGCCATCACCAGATCCTTGCCTGGAGAAAAATCCTGAGCAAACAGGAAATTTTTTCTGCCCTTCTTTCTAATGTTTTTTCAGCGAAGCAAATCAAGAACAGATTCAAACAACCCGCCGCGGGAGGAAATGATTTTTCTTCTTTACTTGAACAAATCAAGCCAACAGTTTTCCACCGAAGTTGAAACGGTTCAATCTCTAATATTTTTTTACCTCCTTCCCTCATCTGGCACGCAGCCTCTTTTTTTTCGAGAAGATCCCTTTTTAAATCAGCAGTGATGCAAAGAAGTAAAATAAAAACGATGAAAGCAAGAAAAAGAAAACATCCCATTTCAATATCCTGTGAAAAACGAGATCAAGCAAAATCTAAATTTTTACATTTTCTGAACTCATGCCATCCTTTGGGGGGAAAACATCGAGTCGAGGCTATTGAGTAATGTTCTAGCTAGCGCTTTTCATGTGCGTATTGAGGAAGAAGGGTGGGGGCAGAAAATGAGGAAATAAGCCGATCTCATTGGGAGGAAATCTGCTTAGCGGCTGTTTTGTCACGCTTTTCCAACCAATGATAACCCTAATCATAAATCCGATAAAGAAGCATACTAGAGTGTGTCGTTTGCTTTCGCTGTTTGTCTGAATCAAAAAGATTTACGGTTTATACAGTCAGCAATATTGAAAAATTCAAATGACATATGAAAATTCGTGTTCTAAGCATCGCACAATATTTTCTATCCGTACAGTTATTAAGCTTTTATCTTACTTTTTTTAATTATTGAAATTGTAGAATATTATTGAATTAGGTTCGGGTCATAAATCAGTCGTAGAATACTTGCCTCCTGAGCTGATGGTCGTTGTTGTGAGTCTAAGAGTTAACATCAAACTTGTCTACCAGAATCCTTAATTAAAAATTGCGCATGACTCAGAGATGTTAAAATGACTTTTAACGAAACAAAATAAATTGAATACGTCGCGAACATAATCAAACTCGGCACTTCAACGCATTCATTCCATCTGTCAAATCATTGTAAAAGCTATCATTTGTTGACATGCAAACCTCGACAATCAAAATCTTTAAAACCTTAAAAAAATTACTTTTTCATCAACAGCAGAGGCATCCTTATATTTTTCCTAAATTTTTTTACATTGTATCATGTACAAGAAACATTTAAAATATATGTTCCTTGCACGGTGTCATTTTGTTGCACCTTTTAGAAGAAAAAAGTTGGCATCTCTGAAAATTTGCCACACTAGAGAAGAAACTCTCCCCTTATCATCACACTATTTAGGAAAGAAAATCGATTGGGATGTCAAAAACAACTTTTTTATTTGAAGGTTAGGTTTTTAGGTTTCAGCAGGCCCGTGCGAAGGACCCGTCCATGGGGAAATTCAAATTCAAACAAAAATAAAAACAATACCAAAAATCCACATGAATTGATTTCTCAACTATTTTCTTATTCATAGTTTTCACGCAAACTTAAAAAATATTCAATTTTACTTATTAAATTATTCAACATTTTCAAAACGAACCAGAATGAATGTTTAGAATCAATGCTATTTCCGGAAAGTCATTAATAAATCATTCAAAATGATGTTCCTTATTCTGACCTAGAAATCTGCTTGAAAATAAATTCTAAGCAGTGTAGATTTGAAATTTGAAATCAATATTCCCGAAACACCAGAAAAGGAAAGAAAATCAAAATAAAATATGACACCAGATTAAAAAAAAAATCCATGATTGAAAATTGTTAGAAAAATGATAATGAATGTTCTAGGTATATTATTCATCTTATTTTACGTTTTTTCTTTTCATTTTCAATGGAAGGATTGATTAAAAACATCCCTTGTAGTATCTTTAGTTTGAACGAAAAATTATCACGATTAGAAATGCGATTTCTCGATTTGGAAAAAAAACATTTCGAACCCAGGAAAATATATTATATAGATGATACCTCATTTGATTTTATTTGATAAAAAGATGAATATATTTATTTTTACTTCATAACTGCCAGTGATCAAAGTCTAAGACAAAACCCTTTTCTATATTAAAATTCGTCCATTTATTAAGATAAAATGCTTGACGTTCTGAAGTTCAAAATAATAACTTTATGTATTTATAACACAACATGTTCAATTATTCTGACAAATTACAGATTGGAAATGATCAAAAAGAAACTGATAAAATGAAAATAAAAATTATTTTTTTCAAGTTTTTAAAGTAAAGAACATCAAAATCGGAATATTTTGTCTCTATCAATTGGAATATTGGGTCCTGAAAAGGACAAAAAGTTGATATTTTGTTTAAAAATTCAGGAACACAAGAATTCGGATTTGAAAAACAAAGGCAAACTTATGAAAATTATTTCATGAAATTCAAACAGTTTAACTTTAAAATTTGATAAATTTATTTGAAAATTAGAACAAAATATGATGATGAAAAAAATAGTTTTTTAGTATTTTAGAAGGATTTTTTTCAATAAACTCGTCTAGTCATTTAAAAAAAAATAATTTAATTGATTACTTAAAGAAACAGCATTTTTGTGCCTATGATTGAATGATTGATTTTGTAGATTTAAGCATTCTGAACTCTTATCTTTTGTCATATTTTATCTATCACCTTGCGTTTTGGTGATATGGAGTTTATAAGCTTTAAAACGTATCAGTTTTAAGTGAAATCAGTCATTGATAACTGATGAAGTAACAAAATTTCAGTTACAGATAAAAAACCTGATTCTGATTTTGTTCATTATTTATTAAATTAAAGAATAATATTCCAAAGATGTTGATGCATGATCTAAAAAAGTTAAATTCTACAGTTTATAAAAATTGGAAAAATATCATAACAAACATTTCTGAAATTTCTGATTAAAGTTTTAACAAAATTGAATTCATTTAACAAAGTTTGTTCGAACCTGCAAAACGATTAGTTTTTTGCTTTAACAATATCTTAATTTCAATTTGGTTTAAATTTTTATTAAAAATGGGGAAACGTATACAAATTGAAAAACTCTATAACTTTTTCGCAGAACTCAAAACTACTTGAAGTCTTAAGGAAGATTGAAAATTGATTTATTCCTTTATTTTGAGATATTGGGTTTTTTTAAGTTTAGTCTATAAGTCAAAATTAGCTTTTAAATTATTTGCACCTCGAAGGATGGTAATTTTGTGGCCTTGTGTAATTTATCAAAACGTTTTTGAATGTGATGTTGAGCATTTAGAATAACGAGAAACACAAAATATAAGACTGAAATTGGTTTTTTAAAGAATATTTCATATCAGCTATTTTTTTTGTAAATGAAAATTTTTAGTTATAATGTAGTATCCTAGGTTTTAGATTTTAATTTGCTAAATCTGATGACCATCGTGAGTTATGATACAAGGCTTCCAACTTGTTTATGTATAATATTAGTATTCGATGAATTAATTTTGAAGTTAAAATGGTTGGTTTCAAATTCTGAAATTGTTTGGTTACATTCTGAATAAAAACCCATTCTAAAGACGAGATAGGATTTTTGTATGCCAAGTTAAGAGTTTTAATGCAAAAGGTTGATGAATTGAAAATCAAAATTTACAATTAAAAACTGGTTTAAATTCGTGAACGGAATATATGGATGTATGTATATGTCTCAAGCCTAGGATTATTAATTAAAACTTATTTCCGCCGTAGACGAGAAAAATTTCTTACTTTCTTGCTAACACTTATTTAACACCAATTAAGATTAAGTGATTTCACTTAACTACTGCAAAAATTTTACTTGAAAAAAAATTCGGGGGGGGGGGGGGTTAAGACCATAAACCCCCCCCCCCCCCCGTTCCCACGGCCTTGGATTTCAGCTAATAATTTTCCTAAGAATTTCAAATATTAATTTTTTGAGTTAAGATGTGTTATGATGTGTTATGATGTGATTCCATCGAAAATAAATAAGAGCATAAAATTAAAAAAAAAAAAAAAAAACTAATTTAAATCAAAATTTTTGAAAAAATGGTAAATTTCGAAGAAAATGTGAAAATTAACAATAAAAATGATCTAGAATAAGCCATCTTATGAACTGGCAACATTGTAGTCAAATAACAAGAGCACTGTTAAAAAAAGTACATTTTCTATGATTTAACCCAGATAGAAGGTAGTTTTGATTTAAGTGAAAAAGTTACAACTAACAATAAATTGTTACTCCCTGGAAAACCATAAAATTGATTTTCTAATTCGTTTTAATGGGTTCATGAAATGTGACGAGGCTTTACGTATGTAGCAAATACATTTTTTTCAATGAAAAAAAAACTGAAAGTTTGACAACTCTCACTTTCTTCTTGGTAGTCTGGTCTGAAGTGAGCGTTCTCTTTAATTTATAAAAAAAAAGTTTTTATTCTTGAAAGGTAATGTGCAATTTAATTCAAAAATCATATTGACATAAAGATAAAAAAACGATGCTATGCTTTAACCCTAATCCGCTCTTGAGTGTCAATATTACACTTTTGGAAGTTTGGCAGCTTGTGGGTGCATCCAAATAATTCAATTTCAG
The DNA here is from genome assembly GCF_029784155.1 of Uranotaenia lowii. Classification (NCBI taxonomy): domain Eukaryota; kingdom Metazoa; phylum Arthropoda; class Insecta; order Diptera; family Culicidae; genus Uranotaenia; species Uranotaenia lowii. The sequence goes on from NC_073693.1 coordinate 130,443,779, forward strand.
AGTCAGAACGATACCCAATGAAATGTCACCTGCCACAGCCCGTGGTATAGAGGATACTCTTAAAGTCTTCTTAGTCAACGGTCATGAGATCGAATCCCGATCACGGCATACATAGTAAACTTCCTGTGGGTTGGTGGTTGAGAATTTGTAAGAAGCTAACCATCATATTCTCGAATGATGTGCGCTTAGAGTTCAATTAAAAGAATCTCCTCGAGGAAACAGTTTCATTGAGATCCTGTGTTTGTGTTCGTTTTGACCATGCTAATTGACAAAAAGTATATTTCTTTCAGTAATAATTCGTGAGATTGATACAAATATATAGGAGATAGCGGTCTGCAATTAGCGGAACCACAAAATAGCGAATCTTTTTAATTCGCTAGCTCAATCAAAATTTAGCGGAAAAATTAAAACGCTAACAAAAAGTTAGCGGACTTATTAGCGATTAGCGGATGAGCGCTTTTGTGCCGAACACTGGAAACAGCACATTTTCTCAGTGTCCTATGTTTCGGCCATGATCTAGGCCATCGTCAGGGATATCTATAAATTTATTTTATCAAAAACATTTTGTTAAACAAATTTTAAAAATTCGACTTACAGAGAGTGTACTGTTTGTCAAATGGTGGAATCTTGGCTATTATTATCTTGTTGTTTTTTTCCTTCCGATCTGTTTAATTGCGTGAACAATATTAATTTGACTAAATTTAGTGTAGAACATGAAATAGATGTACTTACCAGAGTAAATTAAATAATTAATCACTTTTGAGAAATGTTTCGGTTGTTTACAAATTGTTTTTAAATTGTGAAGACAGACAGCTGAAATTACATTTATAACGGAAATCATGCGTTTAAATAAATAAAATCCTGTGCAAAGTTTAATATAGGTGCGAAAAAATCTGAGAAATTACCAATTGACAAAAAGTTCGAAAATCAGCCTAGTTTATACTTATCCAGAAACTCATTTACTTAAAGTTACGGAGATTCAAACTTATGAAGTTTTCATTTCTCCACTGGCGCAGGGCAAAACTTTTTCTGAATACAGTACCGTTCATAATTGTATAAAAATTGGAAGCACGCGCACTGTCACTTCGACTTTTAACTTCCATAACTTTTTACTCTGATAATATTTTTTGATCAAATTTTCTGCGTTAGATAGATCAACTATCACACTATTATATCACAAAATTTGAGTTTTCTGGAGTTTGTGTGGCCTGAGATACAGTAATTCTACGAAAATCTGACTGTTTGGACTATTCTCATTCATACTGCAATATCTCAGAAACTACGCTATATTATTTTTTGAAATTTTGCAGAGTGATTGTTGAAATATAAAGTAAGCATGTCTGAAGTTTTTGAAAAGTTTTATAGATAGAATCAAAAGTTACGCGAGTTACAATATTTCAGGCAGGAACCTAGAAATGCAATTTCTATAGAATTTTGGACGAATGTTTCCATAGGAAAGTCCTTTTTTATGTTTAACAACCAGTAAATCTATTTCAATCAAAAAATCAAAACAATATTGCGAGATTCTGATTTTAAAACAAAAATAGATTTTCAATTCCATTTTTTCTTTTTTTTATTGCTTTTGCCAGACATTTTTTGACTGATTTGTGGATTAAAACGATTTTGTTTTCATGAATCGTCCGAAATTTTATAGAAATTGCATTTTTAGGCTCATGCGAGAAAAAATGTAACTTTTGATCCCTTCGATCGAATATTCCAAAAACTTCTGACATGCTTACTTTATGTTACAAAAATTATTCTGCAAAATTTCAACAAAAAATGTAGCGAAGTTTCTGAGATATTGCAGTTTGAATGAGAAAAGTCCAAAAAGATCGATTTTCGTAGAATTACTGTATCTCAAACAATACAAACACCAAAAAGCTCAAACTTGTGGGATAGTTGATCTATCTAACGCAGACAATTTGATCAAAAAATATCATCAGAGCAAAAAGTTATGGCAGTTCAAAGTCGAAGTGACAGTGCGCCTGCCTCCAATTTCTATACAATTATGAACGGTACTGTATATATTTGCTATACTCACCCTTATGCTTACCCCCAACACTGACAAATTCTACGGGGTGCAACCGCCTGCTTGAGGTTCAAATCTCGGGCAAAACTAGTGTAGAATTAACTGTAGTAGACAAGGTTATTAGATCACAAGGTTCTCTGACTTTGTCAGTAGGTAGGCGAGGAAAGCGCGGTGAGGTTCAGTGAGTTCGTTTGTAAACATCGGAAATTTGTTTGAGCTGAGGGCTTTGTTAGTAAAAAACTCCACGAACTCCAAAGTAGCTAGATCAAAATGGCTGAATCTGGAGTTTCTCATATCGATACACCTCCTATATATACACACCTTGGTAGTAGAGTTAATAAACGAACATCAAAATAGCAGATAAGGCCAAACTCGTGGATAGCTAGGTTGCCACTGCTAATAAACGAAAACACTATTAGACTGTTTTTTTACTTTAACTCTCTGGAGCCACTCTTATAGATTCAATTGAAGAGTTTATAATAAAGTGAGAGTTAGTTGAAACCCGGTTCAATTTTATGATTTGAGTACAAATTTAACTAATTCATGATGGAATTCGAATACAAGTATTGAGGCAGGCGCGGATCTAGAGATTGCTCTTAGGAGGGGTGATTTAGTAAATTTTCAAAAAAAAATTTGACCAAATTTTTTTGGGTGATAGGGAAAAATAAAAACTGTGACAGGCAAAATGTTGATGATAAAGATAAAGAGAATTCAGCAGCATGTAAATAATGTCGAGGACAATTAAAAAAAAAAGTTTGTTCAAAGATATCTGTAGATCTGTTTGTAGTTCGCTTAGTCTTAGGCAAAACGCAGACAAATGTTTTTTACGTTTATTTATATAGTTAGGGATATGGAATGACCATTTGTTTATTTGTATCAGATAAGAAATCGATAAGCAATTTTGAAAATCGTTCTTTATTTATTTTCAGTCAAGAATAATTCTGTTGGTATGATTTCAACTTACTCAAATGATCATCTCTGGTTTTATGGTTGGAACTACTTCTTATTATTTTGAAATTATTATAATATTCGGGTAAAAAAGCCATTTATACAAGTTTACATTATATTCAATCGAAATATTTTCTCTTTTGAGTTCCAATTTTAATCCGTATGCTGCTTCATTACTCATGGGAACCCGACAATGTATTTGATATTTTTCACTTGAAGTTCCATTAAAATTTTAATTTAAAGACGTGAATAAAAAAACAATCTTAAATACATAAACATTTAAAACACAAATAAGCACGTATCTAAATAAATAAAATATAGATTGCTTATTATTATATTTCATTTTATTAAAGAGGTTTGCTGAATAGATTCGTTGCTTTATATCTTATCGAATGCTTACAGCGGTTTTTTTGCTATAAGTTTTGAAAAAACCAAGTCAGTGGCTTTAACAATTGAACATTTTTATTAACTCCACCAGTAAGGTTGACTACAAAGAGCGGATATACTTTTCAAAAATGGCCTTGCTCAGTTTCGTAAAAAACTAGCCAACTTTTGAATGTTTCCAAATGCTTTGCACTTGCGTATTGTTTTTTTAGCACTTCGACTTTTCAAATGCTCGGAGTGTCTAGTTAAAATATTAAGCTTTGTGATATCATCAATAAATGAGTAAGGTTTAGGATGAGCCTTTAAAACAGCACCTATATCTATCTATTTCATAGACTAATGGGTTCTGGAGGTCAGATTTGCAAGTAGAACTTGTTTCTGTTTTGTGAAAAAGTTTCGATGCTTTTATGGTTCAGTTGCAGATGTATGTACTTACACGATCATCTTCGGTGGCATGCATGTTTCTTAAAGCAGAAACAAGCAAGCTTTTGGGAACAGACATATAATTTAAAAAAAAATAGCTCCTAATGTTATTTTTCAATAATTATTGGGAAAAATTTTGTCATGAGAAGGTACTAGCAAGAATTGCCGACGGAAATACATTTGATATTTTACAAAAGTTTACAAAAAAAGTTGCAAACAGCTTTCACATAAGAGCAAACATTTTAGAAGAGCATTTTTCATAAATGAACTACAACCCTCAAATAAATCTATAAAAAATCTAAATCATTTTAAATCTTCTTCCAGTACAATAAACAAATAAAACACTCCGTTGATTCCAGGAGAAACCATAAAATTTGCTACTTTAATTAACAGAAAACAGGATAAAATTCCAGTTTTTTCCTTGTTAGAATGCTTTACAAAACAGAACTTTGGTAAACTTAGCTTACAAATATTTCCAACATTTTTTTAATGAAAGTTTTTGGGAAAATATCACTTTTTCATTCAAAAACTTTTTAAACACTTAGGTGTGTTTTCAATCGGAAGAAAAACACTTGTTTTTAAAACTCAATTTATCGCTTAGTAGCTACCAATATTTTTCCAAAAAATATTTAAAACACAAGAAGAAGACCTTAACGTTGATTCTACTTACTTTTGAAGAGATTTCTGAAGTAAAAAGCCGTAGTAAAATGAGTTTTAAATTCATAGAAAATTTAAATCTTTTTGTTTACATTTTTTTCTAACTACAAAACGTCAAACATTTACTTGGCATCGCGGATTGGAAGTCAGTTTACAGACTAATTTTATGAGCGTCGGATCGCGTCAACTTCGCGCAAAGAAAATAAATAAGAAATCGAAAGGAAATGGCGATAGCTTTCGGTCGCTCTTGACACTGTCATGCTTAAGGAAACTCCTGAGTGAGGTGCAAGCTTTATCCTTTATTCTTTACGCACGCCCGAAGCCAACACGAAGTTATACACGCGCATACTGTTTATAAGTACTCAGTTCAAGCATATTTTTAAGCAGCTATTGAATTCTTATGCACACGTAAAAATGGAAATGTAAATGTTAAGATATTTTGACACATGAAACAGTTACATTTCATCTAAATTGAGTTAAAATAATTGTGACCATTTTACTGATGATTTATTTTTTCCGCTTGGGCGGGGGAGGGGGGTGAACACCCCCATAACCCCCCCCCCCCCCGTAGATCCGCGCATGATTGAGGGGACTCAAATTTTTTAGATGATTTTTAACTGGTTCCTTTTAGGTACATAGGTGTCTGAATTGCATCAAAAACTCCAGGTATTCTCATTCCAGAGCTGAGAATTCACGTTCAAATAAAAAAAAATAAGAGAATTCAAACTGTTCAACTTTGATTTTTATTCCGTTCATGCTAAATTCTGGTTTAAAAACTGTGATCTTAAAATTTTATTTCATCGTGATTAAATGAAATTTAAATTTTGAGAATTCAACTCTGCATATATATGTGCGATGTATCGAATATTCGAATATTCAAATACTACCCAAAAACCGTTAGACCGATAATTCGGCTTACCGAATGGTTGATCTTAGTATTTGGCCTAAATTTATAAAATATCCAAAAGAAATGTAGATGGAATCAATCATCTTCAGTTTTTCTCAACCTTTAGCTCACTATTGGATCCTCTAGGACAGGGTTGAGCAACGCGCGGCCCTCGAGACGTTCTTGTGCGGCCCGCGGAGCTTTTTTTTAAATTTAATTTATTAAACAACTTGTTTTTCTATAGCTTGTAAATTATCATAAGATACCACTAAACCAAAACAAAGTGACATGTTAGTAACTTGATCAAAAATGTATTTACCCCACAGTCATTCAGACGGTTAATTTTTTCTAGCGTTTCAATTATTTATTGCGTTATTTTAAAGGCAGAACGGAAATATCATTAACTAGCAAAATAATATCTTTTTTCATATTTTTCAAACAACACTTAAAAATTCAAAATATATGGAAACGCGTTAAAAAAACAAACAAAAAATCGAAAGGCTACAGATGATCACAGGCATTTCAAAGTCCGTTGCTCAAATACTGGCAATAAACACTATTAACAAGAGCACTATTTTTGATTTTTAATATAATAGGGGTTCTCATCGACATGCTCGACATAAAATTCTTATCGACATAAATCAGAATAAAAATCTTCGACTAAATTCTGAGTTCTTGACAAATTCAATATCTGTAGTTTGACTGAAAAAATCTTAGACGATAATTTACTTTAAAAAATTTCGATAAATTGAGTCATTTTACTTAAAAATAAGCAATCCAAATTTTGTAAGATAATTTAACTGAAAAAATCTTATCTCAGTAGATAGAAATAAATTTCACGCAATTTGTTGAAAATATGTAAAATTAAATTATGAATTTTCTGAGATTCCAAGCAACTTGCTCAACATCTCAATACAATGATGATTTCATTTAAAACTTTAAATTTAAATACAGTTTTTCACCGTTATGAAAAAAAAAAATTAAATCAGGAGATCGAAGCAATCGGGTACGATTGATTGACGTTATTTTTTACCGGCTTCAAAATTTATAAATTTTTCTTGAAAAAGAATATAACATTGCAAAATGTTATAAAAGTGAATTGTTGTTTATTCTTGAATCTGTGAAAGTGAAAGTGTTTAGTGAATTAGGTGTCCATATTTGAACAGTAAGAAAATTATTCGAAATAGCTGGATTGAAGGTGCTAGAACTACGCCCTCCGGACTTATGCCGGATCATTTTTCAATTGCTGGAGTTGAACTGGAAGAGAAAGGTCCTAGATGACATTAAGATAAGTACACCTTTTTCATTACTTCCTTTTTGTTATAATTACATACATGTTTCAGTTATAAAAGCTAAAATTGTTAAAAAAAAAAATGAACAGTTAGGCTGGAATAATTTTGACAACACGATAACGAGACGTGAATTATTTCAAATTCATCAAAGCTTGCATACATCTTAAGTTGCAAGCAAAGTTCCTGAAAAATTTTCACGTTTTTGAAATTTTTCATCCCAACGAAGGTTAATATTGTATACATGAAGGCGTTTTTCGTCACACATAGAGCAAAAAGTTGCAAATTTATTTTTTACGTTCCCTTTAGCAACACATTGAATGTTTTATTGTTTTTTTTTCAATTTTCAACTATATCAAAATTATATAAACTATCGGTGAGCCCTTAAGTAACAATACTGTTATCGTGTTACATGTAAGCATTTGTAATTGAAAAACTAGGGAATATAAAACATCTCTCCGTATTTCTTGTGTCTCCAACTGTTTTTTAAATTCAGAAGTTCTTTAAATTAAACCTTTGTAAGTTTTGTTGATTTTTTTACCTAAGGATATTTGAGTGGATATCATTTGTTTTAAGTTATTTTCATAAATATCAAAATGGGTTCTTAAAAGTATACAGCAAAAATATACAATAGAAAGGTATGTATAAATAAAATCAATTTTTTTTCATAAAACCTTTTGAAAAATTAACTTTTTTCAAAGCGTTTTATGAAAGTTTTAATAACGTATTTTTCTGTTTTATAAATGTTTCTTTTCAAGAGCGTGTAATGGCGCTATATCCAAGGTCAATGACCAGAGATAAGGTACAAAGAAATTCAAAATTTTTACATCTCAAGTTTATTAAATTTGAGCAATGAAAAATATTTTTAAACAAATAGCTGAAATCAAATTCCGTCTAAAATTTTGAATTTCTCTGTGAAATGACCTTATTTCTATCCACTTGAGGAGGAATAATCAAGGACGGGAATCCAGGAGCACACGACTTTTTAGCAAATAAGCTCCCAACGTAAAAAAAAATCTAATCATGGAAACGTATGGTACTGTTGTCCACGTTTCTTCCTCCCTGTGTACGAGTTGTCTTTGCGTCCAATACTGCACAGTGGGTCCGGCCTTGTAAAGATGAGTAGTAAATGTACTTTTACTACTCACCGGGATGCTGACAAGATCTGGCTGTGTATGTATCATAAGCATAAGCATAAGTATAAGCATAAGCTAGTTTTGAAAAAAAAAAATTAAATCCTCGAGGACAATATTAAATTGAGGGAGAATTTCTCAAAGATACGGATAAAGAAATTTAAGTCAATAAATTCGAATAACGATTCAACTTCCAACGTTGAGGATGTAGTGGATATAGATGAAAAAGTATAAGATAAAGAAATTAAATAGAATTGAGCATCCATATGCATACAAAACAGAAAAAATTCTGAACGAAAAATGTTCTTTTTATCAATTTAAATCCAGAGAGAAAAAACCCATCGATTTGGCTCCGCCCATTTCTCTGATGCTCGGGTATCTGACGCTATAAAAAGAGCGTACCCAGCGCAGTGGGGCTCATGAGGGATGCATCATCCTAAACGGATGAAAATCCTTTAAAAAAAAAAAATAAAAATAAAGCAGTTGGGCTCATTCGTTTGACTTATCTCGAAGTGAAAGCATCGGTTCCTCTAAGATGACGGTCTCTCCAAGATGTCGGTCCCTGGTGGTTTTCAAAGGGAAAATGGCGAGGAAATTAACCTGAGATTCATGAAATAAAGTTTATGAACAGGTATTTTGACGAAATTTGCTAACGAATAAGTGAATCTCGTTGTAATTTCGACAACTTTGATCGACGTCTAATCTTATACAAACTTTCGAATTAAAAAAAAACAGGATTTAATCTTTTAAATGAAAAGAAAAGATTTTCGAGTAAAATTGAACTCATGGAAAATTTTAATATTCTTAGAATAACTTATCACTGTGGTATTGTTCAGTAGACGTTTTAAGTGATAAAAAGTAGTACAACCGGTTAACAAATAAAGTTTTTTTGGAAAACGGTTAAAATTTATCAGGAACAATTCATTTTTGTTAAAATGCGAATAAATGATCTCTTTAAGAACAACAAATAATTACAAAAAAGTTAAAATAAATTTAAAAATAATTATTTTTTAATTCACAAAAATATAATCAAAATGTTTTTATCATATTTTCTCTTTATGATAATGCGTAAATCTAATCCTTGAATCATCGTAAACTATCAATATGGTTCTTTGATGATTGGTATCACCGTAAATAGCGATTATGCTTAACTGGTGCGCATTGTACAGTTTTCCCAGATCGGTTCAAGCTGAGAAATACAACCTGGAGCGATTTTAGAATGAGCAAATGAGCAGCATTGCCAAATGTTAAAATAAAATTCTAATTTTGTCGGTTTTTGTTTGACCGGAAGAATGTCCTGAGCATCGTTCTGATATTGAACCATACTTTTTCTGATGACTAACAAAATTCAGGGAAAATCAGGCTCATATCCAAAATCAGGGAAAGACAGAGGCTTATCAGGTCGTTTTCTAATGGGCCTCCAAAAATCAGACAAATTCTGAAACATCACTAACATTGGCAACCCTGATTCCAGCTGTAATATAAAGTTAATCTTACGAAAAGTGTTTTCAATGATTTTTAACATAATATATTAAATGGCCGGCGATAAAATCGACTGAAAAAACCCTTTCTTATCCCTTTCCTTTACTTACGGGCGCAATTTTTTATTAACAAGAGAAAATTAATTATTTTAGCCCTTTTCTTCAGATAATTGATGGATGAATATTAGCTATTGGATAAATATTAGTAATCTAGTAATCAGCAATGACCACGATCCATCGAGAAGAAGAATATACCAGTATCATTTGTACCCATATATTAGGGATCAATTGTACCCAAAATCAACATTTTAGAAAACTTTGTCTGAAAAAAGTTGGGAGTTTTCCATTGCTTTGAAAATATTGTATTTTGAATTTCATTTTTCACTCGAAAGATTGATGTATTGGAATAAATATTTTTGTTATAATATTTCCATGTTAGGAACATTTTAAAATGATGAAAAAAGATCTTCAAGTCACGTTTTGTGAAATTTTTCAAACAAAGTTCAATAACCCAAAAACTTATTTTGTTAAAATTTTTTGAGCTTCAACCATTGCTGTTTTGTTCCATTTGGCACATTTTTCTAGAACATTTGATCTTTGTACGACATTCCAGTTTGGAGATATAGCTAAGGAATCAAGTATCCTCATTCTCCCCTATTGATTCACATAAAATTGTTGACATTAACGATTGTCAAGGCGAACAAGTTTTAACATTTTCTCCAGCAAAGTGGCTCGGAATACATTACAAAATGTATATTTCGCTAATATTCCCACATGAATTCTGAAATATGATTTCACAATGTGTAGAAATATAAAAGCTTTAGAACTTCTCTGGTGAAAATCAATTTTCGTTTGTAGTTCGTGTTTCTTATTTCCATTTTATATGTTGACAAAATTGCAGTTTTTTTTTTGTGTTTAGCGTTCTGTATTCTTGTGCTTGTCATTAACTTTCCCAATAAAATATCAATTCAATAACCACCCTAATCGTAAAATTATGACAACTTTTCCTCCATTCGTTGATCCCCTTTTGCCATCATCAAAACTCCACCGATTAGACGCATTCAAAAACTCATTTTAAAATCGATTATCCCGGAGGGAGAAATCCTCTTCAATTGGTAGACCAGGAATGAATGAAGCAAACAGGCACGCAAGGGAGGCAAGAACAGCCTCCATACAAAAGGCGCTAAAGCCTCACGCAGTCATTTAATTTCCTGCTCATTAAATTGTCGTTTGTCGTTTGTTACCTTTTCCAATTACCTGGCCTGGTATATCAATGCAGCGATTTTTTTCGGGATTGGGACTGGGACTGGAAATTGGACCTACCTTCGTTTTCGGCGAAAAGAGGGTTGGGAAGCAAAAACTTTGCCACCTTGGGGAAATTGAAAATAATCGCGCCTTGATTATCTTTTGAGTGAGCCGGGGAGCCATCCAGTTGTGTTATGGGTGCTCGATTGAAAATCCTTAAATTTACATCGCAGCGTATATTATTAAGGTAATATTGATGGCCTTTGAATTTTCCATATACTTCGTCAAATGAAATGCAAATTGATGTGCATTAAATAAAGATTTTCTACCAATCTTATATCCAATGGTTATAAAAATGAAAAAAAAAGTTTCCAAAAATTTATAGTCTCATCAAATTTGAAATGGAAGCATACTGGAAAATGTTTGCTCAATCAATTTAAGACTGCAGCTCAAAATTGAAAGCTAAACCAATAACGTCGCAAGGCAATAAAAAAAAGGGAATGAGTATAAATACCACTTTTTACCGACCAAAACATGCCCTTTCTGTATTGGACCGCATCTAATGGCACCTGGGCATGGCATCGCTGAACATGATTATGCAAATGTTAATTAAGTGGTACATATGCAAAACTGACTTTCCGAAGGCCTTATCGACCGCACAATCATCGAGTCGACTATATTGAGCGAAATCGTGTTGGGTAAAATAGACTTACTAGCACTTTTTCACCATTGGGGAGGTTCCTTTTTCCCGCATTTACACCTGGAACCCGGAGAGTAAATTGACTTGTTGAACGATTTAACACTGATGTTGTCGTCCACCGATGGCTGCGAAATCGGTTTGTGATTGTATGTTGAAAGTTTCCTTGAACTTTAAGAATTTCCGCCAGGCAATAAATATGCGTTTTCCCATCAGGATAATGACTTAATCAAACTTCAACAACGCTTGCATGCCCGGCAGTCGTTAGGCTTAAAAGGATGCATTTATTTTATTTTATGCCACCGATAATAAGCACTTGGTCTCTAGCGGATGTAGTAGGGCTATTCATAAAACTTTTAAGACGTTTTTTGTATCGAAATGAAAGAATCGTTAGAATAAAAATTGGTTAAACAGGTATGAGCAAAAATAAAGTGGAAAAACATTTTGTTTTCTACGAAATTAAAAAAATTCTAAAATAAACAGGATAGGATCAAAGTGGAACTTCAGGTTTCTTTGAAGAGATCTAAATTCTACTCAGGATTGACAGTTCCAACCACACTTTATGCGATGTGTGTTTTCCCTTTTTACGATTTGAAGCGATATGATGATAAATTGACGATTTAAGTCACCCTCAATGCGAGGTGTGTTGAACTTTTGTACGACTTGAAGCAATCTGACGATGAATTGGCGATCTAAGTCACCTTTTATGTGAGGTGTGCCGAACTCTTGTACGACTTAAAGCAATCTATCGATAAATTGGCGATTTAAGTCTCCCTTTATGCGAGATGTTTTGTACTCTTGTATGACTCGAAGCAATCTGACGATGGAATGTCGATTTATGTCACCCTTTATGCGAGATGTGGTGCAGTCTTATACGATGTTCAGAGATTTTAACATCGATTGACAATTTAAGTCACATTTTTTAAGATGTGTGTTGTAAGCTTGTACGATATGATGAAATTTGACATTTGATGGACTCTTTAAACGATACTTTATGTGAGTTGGGATGTACTCATGTACGATTTGTACCATAAAACAATTTTGCGGACCACTTTATTTAGGAAGAAAAATTGACGATTTAAACTGATTTTTATTATAACAATCTTTGAGATGCACTACATTGTCTCGTTCGCTACTTTCCTAACTGCCGCCGCCTCCCTCCCTCCCACCGGATCTTTGACGCCTCCTTCATTCGGCTTTCTCTTGAGGTCACTTTCAGAAATCACTTTTGACAGCTATGGATGACGGATTTATCCGGAAAGTGCGCGTTTCATTCCTCCCTTATCGCCAATTAACGACACCTTTTCAGCTTTTTTAGATTGGGTTGCTCATCAATCGCCGGGCAATCATTTTTTTTTATCTGAACCTAGTAGGGGAGGGTAAACCTGTTATTTAAGAAAAGAAAATGTGTGAGATTTCTGTCCAACGTTGTTTTTTCAAAACCTACCTGTTAATACGAATCTGATTCGATGGCATTAAATATATTTATATCGTGGGTAAAGTGACCGATTATACGATTATAATTATACTTGTTATAATATTTGTAGCTATATCGGAAAGACACGTCGTTAATTTGACTACTTATGTGATATTCTAGTAAACATACAAAGTGAAACGAAATGCTTACGTAGTATTCCTTACGAACTTATTTGAAGTTATTTACGATTTCGATTTGAAAGTAATTTATGTACCAATAAAATGCGTCTTAAAAAATTGTATGCGATCGTTATAAGATTTCATTTGACATCGGTGAAACTAAATACGACTTCATCCAACATATCGTTACTAAGTCGTATTTCATTGAGATTTTGCATCTTCTACGATGAATATACGATGTGGTCGAATGGTGAGTGTACATATTTACGATTCCGATTTGAGTTGCATCCATATACGAGTTCGACGTTGATTTCTTTTACGATTTAATTTTGGCTGGGTAGGTTTCAATGTAACTTAACTTCAACTGGCTTTTCCGTAAAGAAAAAAGGAGAACTAAAAAATAATAATAATAAAATGCAGGCTGTAAAGCTTAGCTTAGCTTAGCTTGATTGACTACTCACATCCACCTTAAGTCATTGAACCCGAAATACCACCTTAAACTATTACTGAAACTGATTTGATACTTTTGTGTTTGACTTTATTCCGTCATCAATAATACTTGAACATGTCGGATTCCATAACCGCAGGCGTGGCTAAGTAGAATGAATTCCACATCGCCAATGGTTGCTACTCCGTGATTGACCGAGGCCATCAATTTTGTCCAGAGGTCAAAAGAATCGTGTCTGGGATTGACAGCATATTCTCAATGAACAAAACTGATGCTCTCTCTTTATACATCAATAACGGCGCCGGCCACGTCCTAGTAGTCAATAGATAGAGGAAAATAAGAGAAAAGGATGAAAGTAAATAAACTTATGCTTTAGGACCGAGGTCACCTCTGCATCCTAGCAAAGCAATTTTGGTGTGGATGTGGGGAAAAGGGATATGATCAGGAGACACTTTTGACAAGTGTAAAGATCTTATTTTTGAAACCTATTTCCCTATGCTTCTATTGTTTACTATCAGAATCTTATTTTTTGAAAAATCTGAAAAGAATGTGATTCTCACTTTTATGAGACAAATAAAAAATATTTTTTTTTATAAATGGGTGCTTGATTTTTCCATGAGTAATTGAACTCGCTGGTTTCCCTTATTGTTATTACTGACTTATCAATGAACTCACGATGTATCATGCTATATGGCTAGCTATGATACATAAGTCATTTGAGTGAATATGCTTTGATCAACATGAACTTGGGTTTATAAAAGAAAACAAAACAACAATTAAGAACTTATTTACTGAATTTGGAGCCATAGCCTTGATATTGAATTGAAAATTCTCACGATACACTATTTGAAACGAAATTTATTTCGAACTTCCGAAAGTTTTTTTTTTAATTTCGTCGACGTGTAACTAACTGAGGCATGTGTTAGTTACAGTTATAGAAGAATAAAAGAATGGGATGAGATGAAAAATTCGGCTGTACGCCATCTTTCCAAAGACCCGCCGAGTACGCCAAATGTTTGGAGAAAAGATAGTGTAACATGGAAATCATCCTGTGATGAAGTCGCATGAGATATCTTCTCTTAATCTCCTAAGCTCTCTACTTAAATTTCTGTACATCTAAAGAGGTCATATTTAAATTTATCAAGAAGTTTATATATACATACTTTTTTGCATCAAATTCTTGTACTTAAGTAAGAAAAGTAATTACCTTTCGATATCTTGAGACTTGGTTTGATTGTTTCAACTTCACTACTTTTTGATAAAATTTGTTCATAAAATTGTATTGCTTTTCCAACATAAAAATAGTGTGACATTTAATGGAAAATGGAATTTAGCTTTGTCTTATTATTCTTTATCTACCGAACTGGCTGCCTTTTATTAAATCTTTTTTTAGTGGTTCAAGCTTTGGAAAAATAATCAATGTTCGGTTATTTACAAAACGTCCATTGTAAACTGTAAAAATGATAATAAAGAAAAACACTTATCTTAATGAGTCCTCCGAAGGATGCCGTCTTTCACGAATGAATATGATCCAGGGCCAGTCCGGAAGGCAAAGCGATAGTTTCCTAAACTCAGCTTAGCACAAATCCACATTCTTCAAGAAAAATTTCATTTTCGGGAGCACAAATTTGCAGCCGAAAAAATAAACCAATAATAAAATGCAGGCTGTAAATGACACAAAGTCGCATTGAATCACCACTATATGGGTATTGAGTAAAAGGGCTAAATGAGTAAAAGACGATTTTTTTCGACGCCATCTTGAAATCCAAGATGGCGGCTTCCGCTAAACTTTGAAATGCTGTTAATCACTGGGAATCTAATGAAGCCACCACAATATGAGTATTGAGAGAAATAGCTAAACTAGCAGAAGTCGAATTTCGGTATCCGACAACAAAATGAAATCCAAGATGGCGGCTTCCACTGAATTTTAAAATGCTGTTGATCAATGAAAATTGCTTGAAACTTCCACAATATGGGTATAAGTTGAAAAGGACAAAGGAGAAGATAAATTTCGCTATCTGACGCCAGCATCAATCCAATATGGCGGCTTTTTCTTGGGAAATTTCGTTTTCGCTCTTAAAAAGACCGCAACTCAGAATTTCCCAAGAAAAAATACAACAATCAGTCGATTCCCAAACAGAAAAAGATGGCGGCTTTCGCTTTTCTTTTCAAAGCTGTAAATTACTGAAAATCTCATGATACATCCACAACAGGGTATTTTGTGAAAGGGCTACACAATTAAAAGTCGAATTTCGTTATCCGACGCTATCTTGAAAGCCAAGATGGCTTAGCATGGCCTTTTCAATCAGTACACATAAAATTACGGTTTAATGCGGTTTTTAGTCATTTACACCATTTAAATTTCAGCGAAGCAACCATCTTATATTCTAAGATGGCGTCAGATAGCGAAATTCAAATTCTACTCGTTTAGCCTTTGCACCTTATACCCCGTATTGTGGAAGTTTCATTACATTTTCAGTAACCTATAGCTCTGAAAAGAATCGCGAAAGCCGCTATCTTGGGTTTCAAGATGGCGTCTGATAGCAAAATTGGACTTCTATTCGTTTGGTCCTTTCACCCAATACCCATATTGTGGGATTTCTATGCGATTATCATTGATTATCGATTATCACAGCATTTCATAATTAAACCGTCTTAAAACGAGCTGCACAAAAAATGCCTTGATTAAACCATAATAAAACTGCCTAATGCTAGTTGGCTTGATCTGTATTACTTGGGTACCATACATACATACATAGATACATATACATTCCGCATGTTACAAAACTAATAGAAAAAAATCGTCCATCTTTCAAAATGAACCTAAATTCAAAAAAAAAAACCTATTTCTTTAATCCCTAGAAATTGCTGCAATCAAGGAAGGTTCCATTCATTCCACAGATTTTTTCTGATGCTTTAAATTTACATATTAATGATATTTGACAAACAGTATCAGCTTCATGATCCCACAAGCAAAATTACACAAGAATAAAAAAATAGAATGGAACGTCAACTAACTGTTTCCCGAAACCCCAAAGCGATTCTCCAAGTAAGAAAAATGGCCGACTTACCAACGATTGGGCTGCTTGGATGGTCGAATAAACGTCATTTTTTACACTCTCCTCCACAAACCCATCCCTGAGTTCAGAAATGGTTAGAAACATAGTTTTCAGAGAATGGTCCCATCCAATTTTGATAAGATACCAGGTTTCCCACCCATTTTGACGATGACAGTGATGGGGCATCGCAAATTTGACACGTGCCCGGGAAACCCCGACAATAAGTAACGAAATTTGTCGCCCGAATGCGGGAGAGATGAAGCAATTTGAATACCAAATTTCTGATGCCAAGCTAACCGACAAGAAGGGAACCGGAAGTGCGGATTGTAATCGTTTTCGGTTGAGGCGGAAACTTTCGGGTAAAGTGCCTCATGTTTGGCCGGGGTAAATATGGGGGCGAGCAAGTTGCTCTTTTTTGTGTTTGGAGGAGGGGACACATTTTTGCATATCTTAAGATCAGGTTGCTCGATTTGAGGAAACGCAAATATCGCTTTAATTAGTGATTTCGTGGATAAAAAACTTTTTCTGGTTAAAACAGTTGTAGGTTTGTTTGAGAATGAATCCGATGATGTTGAATTGTATGAACAGAAATTGGGATGGTCGGGAGAACGCTAAACACCACACAGGCCATCATCAATCACAATCTACAACATCATCACTTTCCATAAGTTGATGATGCTTCATTTATATTCATAAAACACGAATTGAGGCAATGGGTTAGTGAAATTGATGTCAATTCAAATAGCCATGTAATTTTTACTGATTTTTGATTGATGAATTTGTGAGTGTTATTAATGGTTGGTTAGAATGTTGGAGTTCGTGTAATGATAAGAAAAATCAGGTAAAGTTGGGTCAAAGCAATTTTCTGCAATCGTGTGCATCATTAAAACTATTTGAAGAATAGTAAATAGCAAGGGCAACGTTTCAGGGTTCTTTGGAAGCTGTAATTCATTTAAATTTTATAATTTCAGCGAATTGCTTCTGTTCCAAAAACTCACTAGATCAGCAATAATCCGTGAAGAGTCAACGACTACATATGATTGAAATACCATTTACGCACAACTCAGGCTTCAGCAATTACACTTGATAGCGAGCAAAATGCTCTCACTCATTAATCATCGCAATGTACCATCAAATGCAAATCAGCTGCAGCCACAGAGATTGGCCTGCTTCAGCAATATCTTGAAAACTGACCTCAATCAACCATAACCGCTTGGATTTGCCATCTGAATCTGGTCCAATTGTCATGAATGATGCTATATTCTCGAATTGTTGACAGTTGTTGTCAAAGCGTTTCTCTAAGCGATCGAATTTGCGCTGCGAATAATTGAGGAAACATGATAAATAAGTGCCATTTAATGTGATGGTCGAACAAGTTCGACAATTGCCCCAATGGCTTGATGTAGGGTTGTTTATCCATAGTTTGATGTTTGATGGCAGCTTCGAATTGCTTCGTTTGACAGGGAATTAATCGTTGTCTTGAAAGCTGCTTGATGTAGCTAACATGGGACACATTCGATGTATGTGAAAAAGCAGTGATTCGAAAGGAAAAAAGAGGGCTTTGGTGCATTCTAAAGGGTGATACGGTCAAAATTAGGTCAATATGAACTTGACGTATTTCTTTAAAATGTGTGTGTGTGTGTGTGTGTGTGTGTGTGTGTGTGTGTGTGTGTGTGTGTGTGTGTGTGTGTGTGTGTGTGTGTGTGTGTGTGTGTGTGTGTGTGTGTGTGTGTGTGTGTGTGTGTGTGTGTGTGTGTGTGTGTGTGTGTGTGTGTGTGTGTGTGTGTGTGTGTGTGTGTGTGTGTGTGTGTGTGTGTGTGTGTGTGTGTGTGTGTGTGTGTGTGTGTGTGTGTGTGTGTGTGTGTGTGTGTGTGTGTGTGTGTGTGTGTGTGTGTGTGTATGTCTGTGTGTGTGTGTGAAGTCTGGATCGGGGGGAAATCGAAAACCGCAAGCCGCTAAGACGACAAAGAGAGTTGCCGGTAGTTACATGCAAATTTTCAAGCACATACAAAGGCTTAAGTTCGCGAAGAAATATCTGGTTTGGCAACCCATCTGTACCTGTGGCTTGAAAAGCAGCATTTTCATAGCTTCCAGGACTGTCAACCAAGAAATTTACGTAACATAGTATTTCAATACACGTCTACTGCCTTTCCTGAAGAAACACGGTTGTTCCGTACTGTTTTGGCCGGATTTGGCATCTTGCCATTACGGTAAAAAGGCCATGGAGTGGTACGCCACCAACAACATGCAAGTGGTTCCCAAGTACAAGAACCCTCCCAACACGCCAGGGCTCCGCCCAATTGAGAAATACTGGGCTATTGTCAAGCGGAACCTAAAGAAAATAAAAAAAAACTGCTAAGGACGAGCAACAGTTCAAGGCAAACTGGCTTTCTGCGGCGAAGAAGGAGGACAAGGTGGCTGTACAAAATCTGATGGAGGAGTTAAGCGTATTTCGGGCCCGGCAATTCGGATTTGGAAAAGCGGAAGCCTATCTGAATATTTTTCCTGAATTTAATCTAATATATAAAGATGAGGTGGGCTATATATGTTTGTATATATATATATATATATATATATATATATATATATATATATATATATATATATATATATATATATATATATATATATATATATATATATATATATATATATATATATATATATATATATATATATATATATATATATACAGTGAGCGAAATAAGAATAGCACCACTATGTGTTTTGGTTGTTAGAATATGAATGTTTGAAAATCACCAAAATTTTCTTCTTTAAATTGTTTTGAATTGTTTAACGGATAAATCAAGCATAAGTTTACTTTTTTTGGACGTTGCAATTGGCGTTGAGTACCAAAACTATGGAAAAAGGGTGCGAAATAAGAATAGGACCACTTGTGTTTTTCAACAAAAACAAGATTATTTCTAAAAATTTACCGTGTAAAAGCATTAGAAGCAACCATCCAGAGTTCACGTGTACTGGATAGCAAATCAAAGCTTGCTCAGCATTAAAAATTCGAGCGGAGAAAAATTGGCGGGTGTTTTTTTCTTCTACTATTCAAAGCACGTGGTACCGGTGCGAGGAATTTAATTGCAATAATGAGCCTTCATTTAGGATAAAATAAAACTATTCGCCTTATAGAAATAAGTGGTTAAAGATCGACTAGAATATGCAGTGTGTAAAGTATGGATACATTAATTCATGTTCATTATGAATTGACTTATTCAGTTAAATAACTATTTGGACTGAAAACTAAAGTTTTAGCTTTTTGGAACCAACCATTTTCAAATTTTTGAAACTCCTCGTAGTGAAAAAAATAATAAAACTGAGGGTTGTAAGTTCAAGGTGCGATCATTCAAGGTGTAAGTGCGATCTAAAAACTTTGATTGCCGTGTAGGAATTTAATTTACAATAGGAATTAATCAATTAAACATTCATTTTATGCAAAAAGTTAAAACCAAATTAAACGCACGAGAATGTTGGCAATTTAATCTGAAGTTTTTAGTTTTCTAGAATTCAATTTCATTTGTCAATTTTTAAATTTTAAGTTATTATTGATCATCGATGTGTTCGATTCTACCATCCAATTATAAGAAAACTAAAAAAAACACATTGAAAACATGCAGAGGAAGTCTTTTATAAGGTTTCAGCGGAAATCAATTTAGAAATAAAACTTAAAAAGGTTTTCCATTCTACGGGGAGATCTTGAAAAGAGGTCGTTTACATTTGTTCACAAGCTTAATACTTTGGATTTTCACTAGATAACACATAGAAAAGATTTAAAAAAAAATTTATAATTTGATGATAATAAAAAGGGTAATGCAATTCAAGCTTCCTAAAATGGTGGGTGGAAAATAAGGTTGCCAGAATTTTTTTCCGAACGTATCGAAACCGGACATATCCAGCCAATTTTATCGAAAAACCTGGCAAAATCCAGCATTTGATTTCAAAATGTTCAAATATCCAGGCAAACTTGGTCAAACCGCGGAATGATTCAGTTAAAATAACGAGAAATATACTTGCAATACTTTTTTTTCAACAAACCACATCAGCAGATTTTAAATTGTATATCAAGCTTCCAAACACAAGTTATGATTACTTCTAAAACTTGCAATTTAAAACTTCTATTTGAACGTAAAAATGAAAAATTTTAATAATTAAATCTCAGTTTAAGTTACGTTTTAAAAATATTGTGAATAAATCCTGGCAAAATCCGGGTTTTTTGCAACAAAATCCGGGAAACCGGGCCGGACCGGATAAATCCGGGCAACCTGGAAACCTTAGATTGAAATGTTTTTCTGTGATAGAAAGGATAAGCATTCAAGGGAAATTAGTTCAAATTTCCATTAGTAAACCTAAAAACTATTAGTTCAATTATATGAAAACGATAATTTTTTCTAATAATCCCAATTAAAACTTTAAGAAGACTAACAAAACTCACATAGCTTACATGGCCAAACATGGTCCAATTGGTTATGATGATGAACAAAAAGCTTACAAAATTTCAAAAAGTCAAATGACTCATTTTGATTTATGTTTTATGTGAACCCGAGCAAGGCCGGGTAAAATCAGCTAGTACTAATTAAACTTGAAAAAGAAATTTAATTTGATTTTTTAAATATACGATTTTACCGATTTACACGCGTTTTCACTTGTCAAGTTTTGACCGTATCACCCTTTATGTTATGTTCACGTAACTCTGAATGCTTAATTCACGTATAATCTATGCGAAAGAATACTTTCCAGTTTGCGTGGATCCAACTGTTGGTGCTCAAAAATATAGAATTACATGGTGATAATAAAGTTGATTTTTCCAGGTTTTTTAATTTTTTTTTTTGCATCGTTGTTATCTACATTTTTTACTATATTTCAACAGGATTTGATGTTTGGACAGCTAAGACGACCAGGCAGCCACTATGGAGGCGATCAAAATGCCAATCTTCGGAGGACGTTGTGTATAAAAAGAAAGTGAAGTGAAAAAAGTTTATTCTGAAAGTGCAAATAAGAAGTTTATGTATTGTTTTATGAGTTTATTTCACGAAACGAGACACAACACCTCTACGTTCATATTTCAATGAAATCTACGTGGAACGCATTCAGCAGAAAAAAAATCTGTTCACATTCAATCTATTTATTTTATTTTTTTATTTGGTGTTCCATCTAACAACCTAACCTGATAAAAAATTCCTCCAGTTCATTTGGTCCATGGCAACCGTTCTCCAACTTCTCTACGCTAGATCCCGCTCTACTTGGACTTGGTTCTCGCAACTTGTCCTGCCCAGCGTATTCGTCCAGCCTTCACCACCTTCTGGATACTGGGCTCAGATTCGAACTGCGTTACGCTATAATTAAAAGTATAAGTATAAGTATAAGTATAAGTATAAGTATAAGTATAAGTATAAGTATAAGTATAAGTATAAGTATAAGTATAAGTATAAGTATAAGTATAAGTATAAGTATAAGTATAAGTATAAGTATAAGTATAAGTATAAGTATAAGTATAAGTATAAGTATAAGTATAAGTATAAGTATAAGTATAAGTATAAGTATAAGTATAAGTATAAGTATAAGTATAAGTATAAGTATAAGTATAAGTATAAGTATAAGTATAAGTATAAGTATAAGTATAAGTATAAGTATAAGTATAAGTATAAGTATAAGTATAAGTATAAGTATAAGTATAAGTATAAGTATAAGTATAAGTATAAGTATAAGTATAAGTATAAGTATAAGTATAAGTATAAGTATAAGTATAAGTATAAGTATAAGTATAAGTATAAGTATAAGTATAAGTATAAGTATAAGTATAAGTATAAGTATAAGTATAAGTATAAGTATAAGTATACGTATAAGTATAAGTATAAGTATAAGTATAAGTATAAGTATAAGTATAAGTATAAGTATAAGTATAAGTATAAGTATAAGTATAAGTATAAGTATAAGTATAAGTATAAGTATAAGTATAAGTATAAGTATAAGTATAAGTATAAGTATAAGTATAAGTATAAGTATAAGTATAAGTATAAGTATAAGTATAAGTATAAGTATAAGTATAAGTATAAGTATAAGTATAAGTATAAGTATAAGTATAAGTATAATTATAAGTATAAGTATAAGTATAAGTATAAGTATAAGTATAAGTATAAGTATAAGTATAAGTATAAGTATAAGTATAAGTATAAGTATAAGTATAACTAGAAGCATAAAAGCAAGACTTTCATGTTTATTTTTGTTGAACTCCCAAAAATGACAGGTGTACAATCAAACCACTAGATTTCACAAAAACCATCAACGACTCTAAAACCGGAAGGTGTTTTGCACATTTCATCGTCATTGGGAAATTCGGGTGGAAGCGCATTGTTTTTCTTGCCCATTGAACCGGTAGCTTCCAAAGGCCAAGGAAAGCAAATTGCTGAAGCGAATTTTGACCCTTGCTTGCTTGCATGCAGGAGACGTCCTTTCCTCCTGAACTGATTTTGCACCGTTTGAGGGATGAGTCCATGGCTGCATCTGAGTGGTTCCGGAACCATTTGTATGCCGGAGTTTTGGCCAAAGCAGCAACGATGCAGCTCCCAGATAAAGGGCCCCTGGACGATAGATAGCTTGCTGGAAGACGACGACGACGCTGCCAGGTTGCGGGATGATGAAATAGCCCGACTTGGCTTGGCTTGGCTGGGCGAAGAAAATCGTGAGCTCCATAAATGTTGTTTGCTCATGGTTCCGATATGCATACGCTCCGCTGAATTCTGCTCATTCACTTATATGAAGAAAGACAGGGTTTTGGAACTTGATCAAATTTTCCAGTCTCGGCCTGGGAATGGAAAAGGATCCAGGAGTGGCACCAAGGGTGGTAGTTCATGACAGCTAATCTATTTTCATTAAATTGTTAACCATTTGAAAAAAAGTCGTTCCACAAGAATTGACGTTTTCGAAGTCCATACAGTTAAAACCAATATTGATGGTTATAAAATTGAAAACACCAAACGGCAATCTTAATCTTTATAACATACAAACAATGTACATTATGAACAGCCCACGCCTCAGAGATATCAGCCTTTAGAAACTTGAGCCTGGGTTGACAGGATCCATAGACCGTTGCTAGAACATACGAGGGGGTTCAAATTCAGACTGCTCTGAGGTGAAAGCATGGATCGCTACAAATCTGGACGCATTAAAACGGGTCTATCTCGGAGCTATATAAACGAAATAAAAATGTTTTGTACTTGAATTGTAGGGTTTTTATTGCACTTTAAAGGAAAAATAATAAAAAAATTATTCCGATGTTGTTTTGATGAATTTTCGAACTTTTGGTTGAGTATCACTCATTATAGTTTGAACACCCTATTCGCTGACCTCAGCGGCCATTTTGTTCCACAATCTCTTCATCTCTGTTGCTTCTCGAGTCGTCTTACCATTCTTCTTCATCTTCTGCTTGACAATTGCCCAAAAATTTTCGATAGAGCGGAATTGAGGGCAGTTGGGTGGGTTGATGTCCTTTTCGACAAAATCCACCCGTTGGTCCAATACCACTGTAGAACCTCCTAGCTGTAGTGGCAGCTTGCCAAATCTGGCGAAAACTTAACTAGTCCTTTGTGAGATCTAATGTACGAAAAAAAAAAGTTTTTCAGGCATTCCTCCTTGTAAATTTCGGAGTCCATGGTCTTGTTTTTCACAAAAGCCGGAATTTTTCGTCCGCAGCTGCAAATACCTTGCCAGATCAAACACTTTCTTGCAAACTTATCAGCAAAAACGAATTTGAAGTTGCCGGGGACATCACCATGACCAGTGCAGAGCACCACTGCAGTGGCTTTACATAATTTTTGGTCAGAAAGCTGCCCAAAATCCATCTTCACGTACGTTTCGTCATCCATGAGGATGCATCCGTCGAACTTCGTTGGAATCTTCTTGTATAACTTGCGGGCACGTCCTTTGGCTACTAAATTCTGCTTCAATGTGCGGTTTGGTTGCTTACTGGTCCGATAGGATCGTATTCTTTCGCGTAGACGAATTCTGCTGACGGTGCACCGGTCGGCGTTGAATTTCTTGGCAATGTCATAGTCCGACTACCCTGTGTTTTCCTTGATCGTTCTCAACACCTTCAAATGCAGTTTCCGATCCTTAATTCCACTATGACGCTTGGTATGAACCTGCCGATCTATAGTACGCATCTCACGGAAACGTTTGAGAACGCTACAGACGATTAACGATTCCGCGATTTTTGAACCCGGGTTTTTGACGTGGGTGTTCAAAATTTATTTTCATCTCGCGGCTTCCATCACGTGTAACTATTTGAAACAAAACGAATCGTAATGAAATTTTCAGCACTGGTAGAAGAAACATTCCTCTACAAAGTACTGCCAAAACATTCCAGATCCGACAACTAGGAGCACTATGGTAAAATAAATAGTGCGTCCAGATTTGTAGTGATCCATGCTTTAAACATCATTCGGCCAAAACTTCATATCCTTCTCCAGCCAGGTTTGAGTCCGTTTCGAGGTATGGTATGGGCCTCATCAAACATCATTCTCGGGTTCCTCAAAGTATGTTCAAATCCACGGAAGCACCTGGTACTTCAAAATGTTCATGTTTTCACAGGGTCCGGCAATTGTACTGCTACAGTAATTATTTCGTTGTACACGAAACAGTATTGAACGACCCCTCGTCGTTTTCTTTACATTAAGTCTTAGCTATCATTGGATGTAAGAGCAAGTTCACTGGTGTTGGGAAAAAGTGGTAGAAAATTTCCTCTGGAAAAGCCTGAAAGCTTCCGTAACCATTCTTATTGTTTTTTTGAAAATGTAGTCATACAAAATTCATTGAGAATATGCCGATTAATATGGCAGTAGACATTTTGTAGCCATTTGGTGCAATTCTTTTAATCAAATAGATAAGTTTAAAAAGATTATATGAATTTCCACGCCGTTTTCATTGAACGGAAACCCAGAATAGTTCGAAAAATATATGAAAAATCGCGCAGCAGGTAGAAAGATTGTGTTTTCTCGTATGTAACATTCATGCACTATTCCCTTTGGCTTTGAAAGCCAGATGAACTTCATAACCTCAAAATAAAGAATACATCGTCTATTTTTCATATGAAGAGCAAATATGTAAAGTTCTCAGAAAAACGAAAAATGGTTGGAATAATCAAACAATTAAAAACCTAATTTTCTTATATCAACCCCTTGTTGCATGGATGAATTCTTCATTCTTCATTTGACTTATTCAGATTATTTTATAGTTTTTAATTTATTATTTTAAAATCGGTTTGATTAATTTGATTAAAAATTAGTTAAAACATTGTGAAGTGTACATTTCGAACTAATTAAGGGCTCGTATGCATGACAGGTTCGATAAGCCATGTATATTTGAATCGAATTGCATATATTTTACATGATTTTGAATATTTCCCGGGATCCCGGGAATTCCCGGGAAATAGGCCACCAGATTTCCCGATTCCCGGGAATGAGAAAATGGCCGGGAAATGGACACTCTAACTCTGGGTGTTGTATTTTTTACAGCACTGTTTCTATTTCAGCCGTATGTGATAGAAATATTGCTGTTTTTGCATCACAGTATGCGGAAATACAACATGTGTTGTGAAAAAACTTGAAGGCGACAGATCTTGAAAATGTTTTTGCATGGCAAAATTTTCAAAATGTGCAAAAGGGACGAAGTTTCTACCACTTTTTCCCAAAACCAGTGAACTTGCTCTAAGTGTTACTTTTGTTATCAGGTGTTATCCAGAAAAATGGATCTCGATGGATTGTTCCTAGCTGACAAACGGCAGAAGGACATAGTTCGTGAGCTGTCCGATATACGTGTGTGCAGAAGTTTTGTATACCGTACAGTTAAAAGATACCTGGAGACCGGAAGTGCCAAAAAACGGTATGGTAGGGGACGCCGACATATTGTGGTGACACCTGCCATGGCAAAGATCGTCAAGAAGCGCCTTTAGAGAAATCCTCGTCATAGTACCACTAAATAGGCAGAGGATCTCAACATATCGGATCGAAGTCTTCGTCGGATCCTGAAAGATAAACTTCAGACCGAGCCCTACAAGATCAAAAAGGTTCAAGATCGAAGTCTTCGTCGGATCCTGAAAGATAAACTTCAGACCGAGCCCTACAAGATCAAAAAGGTTCAAGACCTTACGGTGAAGCAGAAACAAGAACGGGTAAAAAGAGCGAAGGCGCTGCTGAAGAGGGCCGTGGAAGGAAGGTTGAAGAATATCGTGTTTACTGATGAGAAACTATTCACCGTACAGCAGTTCGTGAATAAGCAGAACGACAGAGTTTGGTTGTCAGACAGATCACGAAGCGATGCAGACTTGCTGATGGCCTCCCGGCGACAGAAACCAGCATCGGTGATGGTTTGGGCCGGAATCACTCGTGATGGCCGGATTCCGCTGGTTTTTTTTTCGTGAAGGAGTGAAGATCAACCAAAATGCATATCGAAAACTAGTTCTACAGAATGTCATCGAACTGTGGACACGTCGACATTTTGGTTCCAGGGATTGGGTTTTCCAACAGGACTCGGCACCGGCTCACAAAGCGAAGAAAACCCAACTTTGGATTGCGCAACATTTTCCAAGGTTTATTTCGAGCTCTGAGTGGACTATGGACTACGCTGTTTGAAGAATGTTGTAGGCCGAAGTCTGCTCTAGAAACATGAAGGTGTGGAGGTCCTGAAGCGACATCTCGTGGCAGCCTGAGACAAAATACCACAAGAACACCTGCGGGCCTCATACGATGCGTTCCTCGACCGTTTTCTTCAGCTTTTAAGAAAACAGGAAGCATTTTTAATCCAGTCAAAGCATTTACTCAGAATAGCATAACTCCGGCGTTTGGTGGATGCTTGGTAGTGAACTTGAATTTCACATTATCTGGAACATCCTTAGCCTTCAGGAGCGAAATATATCGATCCGTAGGTAAATTAGACACCGGATCAATCTAAATTGTTTCTCAGCAGAATACACGGCGATCAGCTGCTTCTTCTTCAACTTAGACAGTACACGCTCCGAGCGCTCAAGTCGCAGTGCTTTAATTCGTTATGTTATCAAATGGCGATTTGCTCTTGTCCTTGATGATGCTTTCAAGTAATCTTTGACCAATCGTCCGCATGGAAGAGTTCGAGATATTCGCTTCATCAGCCAACTTTCTTCACTTCCCGGCTTTCATGGACATGGTCCATCAGGGAGAAAACGTTTCACACTGTAAACAGTGGCAGATGGCATTCTACAGTAGACTGAGTCGATTTGGGGTCATTTATGATCGACTAAAATGCATCGACTTGGTTTAAACCCCATCGATGATTTTTTGCGGAATTTTTAAGTAACGTGCCAATTTCCAAAGTCTGTAAAGGAAATTTTCCGCTGAACAACTTTGTTGAAGCCCATTACTTAGAATCATTTTTTTACCATTTCTTTATTTGAACGGTTCATAACTTTAGGTTTTAAGGAGCCAATATCTATTTTGGTTATTAACAATTGTTTGCTTAACTTAACACTTTGTGAGAGAATAAAGTAAGATAGAAAGGGAAACATGAAAATAAAAATGAATTATAGACGAAGATCGACAGCTTTTAGAAAAAGGTAGATTTCGAACATGTAGTCCAAATCTAGCACAGCTAGTAAATATCTCACTGGAACATTAGGTGGTTTTCCTCGGGCCCGAAAGGAGTCTATCAAATTCGTTCTAGCGACAAGATGGACCTCACACGACCAAACAATATGCTCGATGTCATGGTAACCTTGTCCACAATCACACAAATTGCTACCAGCAATGTCAAAACATAGAATCGTATGAGGCAAAAAAGTTATTAGATGTTTAACAGGGGTATGTCTTTTGGCATCGAAAAACAATAAATCGAATTGACATCACTGATGGTGCCTCACGAAGTATGCATGAAAAGTAGTCTTGCAATACCTCGTTAGACACCCAGCAGTTATGTCAGTTGAATTTATTGTTTCTCAATGTCAAAAGGCATGCCCCTATTCAACACCTAATAACAATTTTGGCAAATAAGATAGTAAGTTATGGTCTCCGACAAAGTTGTTCAGCGGAAAATTTCAGGCACGGTTTAACAGAAGAAACCCAAATGATGATGATTTTTCGGTACAAAATAATTAATATTCTCATACAAACATAAAAGTTCAAATTTTCTCATGCAAACGATACTTAAGAATTCTGCAAAAAATCATGGATGAGTTTTGAACCAAAACGAAGCTTTTTGGACCCAGGGTTTCAACTCAGTTTAATGCTACAGCCGCCGAAATTCGCGAGTAGAATTTCGGGCGAAATGAATACGTTTTAAACTTACCACACATATGAGTCCAGATTAGGGTTATAAAGAGTGATACGGTCAAAATAAGGTCAATATCAACTTGACGTATTTGTTTCAATTTTGCATTTAAAAAATCTGAACACCCCTCATTTTGAAGGTGTGTGTGTGTAGAACACCCCTCATTTTGAAGGTGTGTGTGTGTGTGTGTGTGTGTGTGTGAATGTTCCTCCTATTTTGATTTTGAAATTCACACACAATTTTACTCGCGCATCGCGAAAATCCGACCTACTCGCACGCAAAGCTGGCAAAATCGATAAAAGTTGCCAAATCAACCGTTACAAATGTAATTAAAGTATTTGGGGAACATTCGTCGACAGCCAGGAAGTCTAGATCGGGGGGAAATCGAAAATCGGAAGCCGCTGGGACGACAAAGAGAGTGGCCGGTAGTTTCAAGCGAAACCCTAACTTCTCTCTCCGAGATGCCGCAAATAAGCTAGGTGTATCGTCTACAACCGTGCACCGAGCCGCAAAAACGAGCCGAACTTTCGACTTACAAGAAGGTAGTGACTCCAAATCGCGATGATAAACAAAACACGACGGCCAAAGCGCGATCCCGGAGGCTGTACACGACTATGCTGACGAAGTTTGACTAGGTGGTAATGGACGACGAAACCTACGTCAAAGCCGACTACAAGCAGCTTCCGGGACAGGAGTTTTATACAGCGAAAGGAAGGGAAAAGGTAGCAGATATTTTCAAGCACATGAAACTGTCCAAGTTCGCGAAGAAATATATGGTTTGGCAAACCTGTGGCTTGAAAAGCAGCATTTCGTGCAGGTGGTTCTCAAGGACAAGAACCCTCTCAACACGCCAGAGCTCCGCCCAATTGAGAAATACTGGGCTATTGTCAAGCAGAACCTAAAGGAGACCAAAAAAACTGCTAAGGACGAGCTGTAAAAAATCTGATGGCAGGGGTTAAGCGTAAGGCCCCCCAATTCGGATTTGGAAAAGCGGAAGCCTACTGAATATTTTTCCCGAATTTTATACTAATTAAACTTGAAAAAGAAATTTAATTTGAATTTTTAAATAAACGATTACACGCGTTTTCCCTTGACCAAACTTTGACCGTATCACCCTTTACCGCGTCCAAAGATCGTGTTACTTTTAATTTTTGGTATCGTACGAGTTCTAAGATCTTCTTTTAGCTTGTTAAGTCATTTTGACTTTCGCTTTCCCTCTGTTCATTCTCTCTCTATCAGATCGCGGATGATCTGCGAAATTTCTTCGTTTATAGTTCGCCATGAAAGCTCGTCGCGACACATTTCATTTGTAACATCGTCAACGCTCAAGTTTAGAAGTTTCCTACACCTTGACAACAACCTGAGCTCGTTGAGCTTTACGCACTCCTCTAACAACTCCTCTGCCAGAGTTATGTCGATGGGAATCATGCTCGCGATGACAAAACCTACGTCTGTCGAGATGGTCCTGTATCCACAGCAAACTCGCATGGATATCGGCCGATACGTATTTCGTAATTAGGATTTGTTGCACTTCATCTCTAGGGCGTAGTTCCAGGCCGCACCTCCTATCGTAGTTTCGATAGTGCAACGCTCGCATGGAGACGTCTCTTGCTACTCTTTGGAGTATGGCAGTTCAGCGTAGTCCACGCCAAGGACTCGGTGACTTTGCTCCAACAGTTATCTCCATATACGGCAAAACTCTTTCGTCGGTTACGAGTAGTATTTCACTTTTATGGTGGGCTTTCTGAAGTTTAACTCCTTCCATTCAGATGACATTCATTCCTACAGACACCGTTGCAAGGTCTTCTACCTCCTCGATTGTTTAGCTGGTGATCATGATTGTTTCAGCTCTAACACCGCATTATACATGGCATTCCAGGGCACAGGTCGAATTATGGAGCCCTGTTAGGCTGTTAGGCAGTAGTTCGTTAACCGGTTTCGGTTTCGTTGGTCGGTGTTCAAAAAAGCTTCCTATTATCATGCAGAGGGTATTAGGAACACGCATTCTGTAAATCGTTTTGGCAATAGCTTCCCAGCTAAGGCCGATCGTCACAATGGCGCAATGATGAGCACCTGTCCTCTTCATTTGATATTTATGCGCGTTTCGCGTACTCTGTCACCATTCGTATAGCGTCCACTGTGGAATCCCTTTCCGAAAACCGAACTGTCTGTGCGACAGCCCACTTTCACCCTCTGTGCAGGTAGTTAGTCTGTTGAACATTAACCTCTCTAACAGTTTACCAAGGGTATCCGATATGCAAATTGGTTTGTATGATAACGGCTGCCCTTGAGATTTTCTCGGTTTCGGTAGTAACACCAGTTTCACCACTGAGATTGTGATTCCGTCCGGACCTGGGGCCTAATTAACCTCAAATTTCTTAGAGATGGCTACAAGTTCCTCGTTCGTTACTGGCTCTATTTCGTAGATGCACGCGTCGTACGGGGCTATGGGCCACTGTGTCGCCATGCTGCGGAAAAAGATGCGCAACGATCTTCATAAATTTTCCCGGTCACTTTTCGGTCGGCGACCTCGGACCATCGAATCCCGCTAGTGCAGCTCTATATACTAGCGTATTGTTTACGTCAATTGACAGATGATAGCTAAAGCTATTACACACACAATTTTTTTTTCAAAAATCGTCAACAATAACCCAAAATAGACAGCTGATTTTTTTTGCATATTTTATGGGTTATACAATATGTGAAATAAAAACTGGTATATGATAGCTGAGGTCATCAAAATATCTTGGAAGATAATCCCACCGAAAAAATATTCAACTGCTTTCTAAATCAATATGAAATTATTAACATAAACTAAATCGAGCTGAAAACCACATTCTTTATTACACCTCTGATTGAAGTCGTTGTTTTCTTCCAGTTACAGCAAAAACTCACCCATCCCATGCATCAATCATTTGCTGGGTCCTTCCGGCCACGATACCTATAAAAATGATGGAATATCAACTCTGAAGCAGCAAAAGCTCACATCCGACACATTGCTACCAACATATACGGGCATGGATCGGCGCATCCCTGATTCGCCCACTTGATGGGGTCAGACAGATATGCATCCGGATCGTTCCGTATCCGCTGAAGGAGCTGGCTATACCGATATATACATCATCACTAAGGGAAGAAGATTGCTGGAAGCTCATGGAACAGTTCAGAACCGTTCAACAGCAGCCAGCGGATTTCATCGGAATCATCGCGGAGGACAAGTGAGGCAAAAAGATAATTTATAGTCTTCCGCAAGACGGGGCTTTGGCGCTATGAGAACAAATAGGAAAGCATGCACACACAGAAATTCACTTAGAGTCGCCGTAGTCATGGACAGGAGCCGGGAAAAGAAAATTGACGGAGAATTTACCGTCGAGACCGCCCCATTCCGATATTTAGTCCATACGTTGGACAATTTTTGCCAGACCAAAGTTCAAGCTTGCACTTTTTTTTTCTTCTTTTCAGAGAAAGAAAACGGAACCACCTTACTCTCTTCAAACTACACTGCAATGGTTGATGTGATGTGGTGCATTCGGAAATTGATAGTAGCAGTTTCGGAAGAGACCTGCCTCAACCGGCTAAACTCCTATACGGTTCTTCAACTTATATCGCTTGATGCTGCTGCCAACTGATTGCATATTCAATGAGCTAGAACAGATTTCTTCCATTTTCGGAGCGCTCTTTTTGTTTGCCAGAAATCGTGATGTTGGTGATTGCCAACGGTTTATCTGACTGGTGCAGTCGAGCAAATGCAGTTGTTTGGGTTTGTTCATAATTAACTTAAGAAAAAATGCAGTGTTGAAACCTTTCCTGCGATTAAAAAATTAACAATAAAAATTCTCCAGAACTAGTCGTAAAAATAACTGGCATCACTATAGCAAAGAAGCAAAAGTAAGGTAGTAAAACTGTATTCTATATGACATTTTTTATCGAAGTCGGAATGTAGCTTAGAGTTTAGTGAAGAAAGTTACAATTTGATCATTCATCAATATATTGTTGCTCCTAGTTTTTCGACACTGAAAACGGTGTCGAAAAGTGTTACTTTCCGGCACTGAATTCATTGTCGAAACGTACACTGCAAAAAATCAACATTTAAACAGTATGTTTTTCCACACATACGTTTCTAAAATTGTTCAACATATTAAATTCATTTGAATCTAATTAAAACTAACATTTTGACACATAATTTGTATGTTGAATATATAAATTGAGCTGATCAAATAAAAATGAGCGTGTGGAAAACGTCTTAAAACATCGAATTCGCTGTCGATGATTTTTGTCTGCGTTTTTTCTTTCAAAATGGCGCGTTCAAAGTTAGGTTTCCACTGCGTGAAGATGGAACTAATAAAGAGAAAAAACTACGAAGTCGTGCTCGAAATGTCCTCGGAGGCAAAGGATCCTCCAGCAACCAGTGCTGCGATATGTTTGCAAGTAAGTTCAAGTGGTTCAAGCAGTTCAATGTCAGTGAGCGCTGGAAACAAACCGAAAACTAATCGTAAATGTTTTCTTTTCTCTTTAGGATCGTGATTTACTAAGTGGCGATAGTCAACGAAAACGATATTAATAATCTTTGCTTGCTGGAGCTCGGAGACCAGATGTGATCGGAACATACCATTTGAACACGAGAAGGACCATACCGGAAGAACGCTGCCCAGGCAGAGAGCAGGGCTATCCAAACTCCACGATGGTCGGCCGTACGGGTCTGATTCCGCTTGAAAATTCGGACAATGTTAGACAGTGTTTTGTTGAAATAAATTTATTAAATTCAATATGAGTTGGATATGAAAGTGTGAAGTATTAAAATGTATCGATCATTCTCCCTTTTATAAATAAATTAACTAATAAACACCATAAAGCTTTATTGATCCAATATGCCTGCCATTTAGCCTCTGTGTGCCAAATTTCATAACTTTTATTTGTAACACATATGCATTACAAGTGTCGCCACATATAACTATTTCTATGTTTTTCGCTATATGCGGGACACATATTTTTCAATGGTTATACAAATTGCAAAAATCTATATAAGCTGACACATACCCTCAATGTGTCGATTTCGTTGAGTGTACATTCCAAGACCTACTAGTTCATAAAATTTTAGTCTTTGGCATGGTCGTCCACATATTGTTATTTTTGACATGTGCTTATTGTAAGTTAATTTATTAAATTTTTAAGGGAATTTTTCGGATTTGCACAAAAATGTGTATGCAACCCGTTGCAAAACTCGATTTTTCCAGCACGAGACATTATTGTCCAACTCGGCAAGCCACGTTAGATAAATTTACGACTCGTGATGTAAAAATGCACTTTTTACAACTTGATGCACGTATTACAATTTCCGCAAGCAAAGGTTCCAGATAACGTAGAATTCCTGATGACGTAATTTCCTTTTGTGGTGACAGTTCGCAGGTCCTTTTTAAAAATTTATCGAACGAGAAATGGCAAATTTTTTTTGTAGCTGCACAGTCGAAAAATGGATTTGAAAATTCAAACTTGGTTAAACTGAGCGTAAAGCTTAGTTGTTTTTAGAAATGGGACAGTTATAAATGCGTGTATCTCGAAAACTATTCGTTTGATCGAAATTCTTTCTATGAAAGAAATTAAGTTAATCTTATGATAATTTATGAAAAAATTGGGAAAAAAATAAGGAAGAAAAGTTTCTACTTTATTCTTGGTACATCGGCCACTTTTAAATTAGGCTTCTCTTTTAAATTAGGCTGAGGGCAATTGAGTGGATACTGCTGTTTCAAAATTGACAAATTTGATTATTTTAAAGCCACTTTGAAGCGTTTTTAATGGAATTTCTGCTGGGAAAATCTGATAATATCTAAGTAAAACCATCATAAAATTGAACTTAATATATAATCGGTTAGGTAGCGTAGGTAGCGAAGGGTGCATACAAGATTACTCTTCTTATACTTTTAAAAACAGCGAAAACCAATGTTTTCGTTTTTAAAAACTTTTGATTTTTTCTACAGCAGCAGAATCTTGGCAAATCATTATTTCTTACAACCGGCAACTATATACTTTAATGTCCTAGGGACCTTTCCACGAGCAGACTCGGTAAAAGATTTTAGCGCCTACTTCAAGGGTTTTTTTAAAGAAATTTTATCGTTCATCAGAAATTTTCTGTCTCATAGAGTTTACGAGCTCTGAACAAGCAAAAATTGTTGTTTGAGGTGAGGTTTTAATGACTTATAACTAGGCAACATTTCCAGCTTACCTGTGGGGAATTTCAGCGCTCTACACATGCTTATTCAAAATTAAAAAAATTCTGGTATGAAACTTGACTTCCGTAATGACCCTCAACCGTAGTTGTCGATTATGTTCTTCACTCCAATGCTTGATTTGAATTTTTGGAACATTTTTGGCAATGTTTGTGTACTTTTCGTTACTCACACACAGTTATTTTTTGAATAACCAATGGTTTTGTCAGCTATCAATTTGATACTGACGAATTTTGAAGGAAAATGTTGAAAAAAAATTTTTTCTGTCTCTCAATCGTCGTAAATATTTCAAAAACATGTTAATTTTAAATTTTGAAAAAAAAAGGCAGCAAAAAGCAGTAAGCGTTTTCGATTCGATTCACTGAAGAAGATAGAAACTTGCTATCGAAATACAGATATCTGAACTTTTCTTATATCGTGGTTGAATTAAAAGGAATTTTTCAATTGCTTTGATTCAGTGGAATTAATAACATATATGAATGTAAGATGCAATATTATATCATAAATAATCTAAATTTATGTCAAAAAAGATGCTACGCTTTTGTGCGTCAAACTTTACATAAATTTACATCATTGATGAAATAATATTATGTCGAATGTGTTATTAAATTAAAGCCGGAAATTTTATGGCTTCAAGCGTTTCTGTGTTTTCCAGTGTAATTTTATGTCAAAATTGATGCTTCTTTTTTGTGCATCTTTTTTGACATAAATTTACACCAAAAAATTAATAGTGTGTGGAGTCTGAAGTTGGTTCTCATCGGGTGCGGTCGTGATTTCCCGGTGCTGCGCAGTGTAAGGTGTACTTGAAACTTGAAGTTTGCTTTTTCGTCGCGGGCTTGTCTAAATTGAAGTGGTGTTGAATTTGGTTTTAAAATGGTGCTGTGATTCTGTCATCTCATTTCAAAATGAAGTCTGAATTTACAACAGAAAAAAAGAAATCTTAAGTAAATTCTCCGAATATGTGCTTGTAAGAATTCATGCGGTTTGAAGAAAAAAAAGGTTTTGGCCAGAGAGAATCAGGGCGAAATATTATAAGGTGCAAAATATTGAAGAGTACATTGGTGTTGCTGCTTTGCAATAGTTGACTTAGTCACTATTATTAAACTAATGCAAAATTTCAAAAGAAGAGTTCAACAGAAAAAGCCTACAGCAGCAGTGGACGTAATGATGTGGGAAAATTCAATTCCCTGCTTTCGTGTTGTTGCCATAACGACGACTGTGGCTTGCTGCGATCAAATGAATTTGTCGCTTCTCGTTTCGTGTGATTATTGAAACCTTCTGTGATGGAATCGGGGAGTGATTTGAAAAGTGAAATGCTGGAAAGCTGATCCGAAATTAAAAAATGTTGGCCAAGCAGAAGTGCATAAAAAGGCATGCTACGGGGTTTTTAAGTGCAGCAAGTTGTGGCTGAAGAATAAAGAAGAAGAATGAAGAATGAAATTCTCCCGTAGAGAAAAAGGGCTTCAAGTGAGGTCTGGAAAAGATGTGGGTGGAAAAGAGAAATTAGTGATAAAATCTGAGAAATTGAGGGGGAATCTTTCGAGGGGAAAGAGTAGCGAGAATGTAGTAGCGTTTGGGTGAACAGTGGAGAAAAAAATTGTGCATGAAATGGGAAGTGAGGTAAAAATTGTAGAGGTTTATATGAAAAACAGGAAACGGGAAAATTTCTAAACGAGGGAAATAGGCAGAAGATGGCATGTTTAAAGCGTAGTGGTCAGATCACGTATTTTCGGCAGATGGCTTCTTTTTGTTGGGAGTATTCAAATAAAGTAGCCGAAAGGAGAAGAAAATATTGTTAGGTTGTATGGTAAGGTAGGTAGAATTGGGCAACAAGGTAAGATGTCAAGTGTATCTCAAAATTAAATCAAATGCATATATTTTTGAATGGTCAACCATCTGCCAACTAGCCAGGTATATACACGGATGCCGGAATACCTGTAGTAAATTTATAAAAATTAATAATTTTTTTAAATTTTTGACTGGTTTTGGAGGTGATTGAAACATTCGTCCAAAATAAACACAGACACTCATACAAAGTACATACGTTCACAACAGATGACACGAAGCCATGGTGCCGGGTATGGAAAATACTGCATTAGAGATGCTGTGAATAGTTAATCAAAAGAATGCAGAGGGTTCATACTTTGGTAAAACTGCGGTGAATCCGTGCACCCATGGTGGATTATCAACATACATACATACAAAAAAAAAGGCAGCAAAAAGCTGACAAAATTTAGAATGGCCGATTACTAGTAAATGAGCTATTTGTAAAAGAAAGTGTCCCATTTCTAAAAGAATTAAGCTTTATTTTTGGTTTCTTAACGGTAATCTCAACGGGCAAGAACATAAAGTTGAACTTTTTTTTTGTAAAAACAAACACAAACACACACAGGATCTCAATGAAACTAGGCGTACAACTTTCGAGCATTTTACAAATGCTAAAACCATCAACCCACAGAAAGTGTACTATGTATGCCGTGATCGGGATTCGATCTCACGCCCGTTGACTTAGACGACTGGAAGGCTATCCTCTACACCACGGGCTGCGGCAAACTTTTTTGAATTATTTCAAAAAAAGATTGATCATTGCAATCTTTCAATTTTTTTTCTAATCTGTTTTTTCATCATTGTTCTTTTCGATCGATACTCTTTGCAATGAACATTCTAAGGCAGCGCTTCTATTATCACTAAATCCCCAAACCAGAGTTTTCATCAGTTGCGTAGTGTTCCAAAACCCAGAAAAGCTGACAAAAAATCGAGTATTGAAGTTCTCAAAATCATCTATCCAAATTTTTCATCATGTTTCGGCATTTTCAGGCTAGATGGAACTATGAAAATGATAGTCATAAGTTTACCCGTTTAGGATTTCTCAAAGAACATCTAAGAATTGTTTGAAATTTCGCAATAGAGAATAGATAATGAAATCGCATTTTGGTTAGACATATTAAATAAAACTCATTCAACAAAAAATGTATTTCGGCATGAAGTTGGAGTTTTTTTATGGAATGTAGTTGGTTATTTTAGGTTTTAAAATTTCAACTAGCGAAATAAAAAAACACATATGAATCTCTAATTTACTTTTCATTGATTTCCACATTTAAGTACCACAAAATGTTGCAAATTGGGCTACCTTTATTGACATTTTAAGAGAACGATTCGAACAGTTGAACCCCTTTTTTCTTCCAACTTGATTTCTAAGCGAACAGCCTCTCAGATCACGAACTAAACTGATATTTAATTGTATCTCTAGGATCTGTTTCCTCAAAAATCCATTCATAAAACACCCTTTTCATCTTCTGAAATATTATCAGTTTGAACTTGTGTGTAGTTTTTAAGTAAGAAATAACTCCCAAAACATGATTGAATAACGGTTTTTCAAATATTCTTCTGATTATTGACCAAATCATAAAACCTTTTTGCTGATCAAAATTCTTGAGAACCAATTGAAACCTTAAAAATAGTTTAAACTTTTATAGTGATATTTTATAGATTTGAAATATAAAAAAAAAACACAAAATGAAAACCAAAAGTCAAATATGAAATGAGAAAATACGAATCATAAAGTGTCTTTTTCTCGCGTTAAATATTTATAATGTGTTTTGTATTAAAACAATCATTTATATTATGAATGATATAATTTGAGGAAAGGCCTACATACCTGGATTTCTAAATTTTGCTCAGAATTTTCGAAATTGTTAAAAAATTCTCATCTAATGCAAAATTCCAATAATCACGTGTTCATTAATGAAAAATTAAACAAGTGATCAACACCTAAGCGAGGTCATGTCAATCGGTTTTTAATTCAATTACCCTTTCTAGGATGTGAGTGATTCTGCAG
This sequence comes from Uranotaenia lowii, assembly GCF_029784155.1. NCBI lineage: Eukaryota > Metazoa > Arthropoda > Insecta > Diptera > Culicidae > Uranotaenia > Uranotaenia lowii. The sequence continues at coordinate 130,482,416 of NC_073693.1, forward strand.
CAACCTGTTGGACAATTTTAATAAGGGAACTACTAACTAAAATAATAAAAAATTTCCATATCCTTTGGTTAAAAAAATTTAAAAAAAGAGATGAACCAACTGGAATCTGAAAATCTCTTTGATAAAGACATTAAAAAAATGAATAAAATATGAATATGATAAGTTATACGAATTTTTTAATCGATTTTATTGGTGAAATTTTATAAATTTTCACCAATATAGCCGATCAAATAATTTCATAAATCAAATCTACGATGATTAACTCTTCATTTCAAAAATGAGTTATTTTTAGTGAGTTATTGAATAATTTTAGTAAATTTCAGAGCCAAACCTTTTAAAAATTGGACCACTGTAAGACGGCGACATCACTGACGAAATTCCATGTTGACCAGACTTCGGGTAGAATAGGAAAATAAGGAATCAAAACAGAAACTGCGAAATGAAAAAAAAAACAGTGAGGTCAGCCAATGCGTGAAACGGCCCATTACCATGATGAATCTTGTATGGTGGTCTCACATGCCAAATCGCACGTTCAGCCATATTGAAAAAAGATTTGACAGCTAGCTGAAGTGGGGCGAAAAAGGGGGTCCAGGGATGCCAGGTGTTTGAGATACAAAATCAGAGTAATTTGGGAAAAGTCTATGTATGACCATTCGGCCTTATAACCTTTCGGCCTAGTGACCATTCAGCCGCCCGCATAATCAAATATCATACACTTAATCTTTAATATTATTCTGTTCTGATTACATGTATGGTAGCTATTTGTGTAATCGTTCTAGAATCTTCTCATTTTCACCTATCTTTTGCTTTTTTATGCGTCTTTGCTAAAAACGATATAAAAATATTATTGCAAGATACGGGTGATAATCTTAAAATTAACTCAATATTAGTGCATCCGAGTGTATCGTGTGTCTTCACTGTCAGTCAACAAAAAGCAAGAGCAGGAATCGCGCAGAACAAAAAAAAATTTTACCTCGCAGAAGACGAATCCTCGCGGAAAAGGAATCGGCTTCATCGGCACTGTGGAATATCCCGGAGTTACCTTTTGATGGCGGTAGGAGTTGTAAGGTTTGTAATTAATTATAAAATTTATAATGTTAATAATGTTATTGATAATATATTTTGTTTCTTAAGGTTATGCAGTTCCGAATGCCACTGGGTTGGTAGAATCGGCTGGGAATGCTCTAAGATTCAAGTTTTCCGTAATTGGCTGCGATAGTGCAGAGAATGCTACCGGTATCTTGTGGAGCTCACCATCAGCGTTGGATAAGCGGAGTCGGAAGCACCTCTATCGATTCGAACAAAGGCTTCGAAATCCCTTAAATAGTTTCGAATATTTCCCCGATAAAAAAAACCTTTTTTTTCCTATTATATATTTAGAATCAAAATTTTTTTTTTAAATGTAATCTGATGTAAGCTGTAGCTTCAATTTAGTAAAATTGTTCAACTGAGTAGCTAACATCGAAATTCAAACTGAAAAATAAGTTTTGTTTTTTTTTTAATTTATTTAAATTTTTAGTTTTAAACTTCAGATATCTCCAAATAATAATAATAATATTTATAAGAGACCTTTTAACCTTAAGAGTTCAGATATCTCCAAAACAATATGAAGTTTTGAATAATATTTGTGATTTCGATAAGATAGGTGGCAATTGTCATGTAATGTACAATTTACAGTAAATAACTTTTTAATTTTAATTTTAACTTTACTTATGATCAATCCTCGGTTGTTCTGCCCCACATCACATATACTACAGGTCTTATGGATTTACAGACCCCGTTCGATTTTGGCAATACGCCCGTACATTTTGTGTTGCCAAAATCGGATGTTGCCAAAATCGAACGGTTTTTTTTCTCAACTTATTTTTCAGTTATTCTTAAAAAATAACTATTATTATTACCAAAAACTTTATTTTTAGTCCATTTCCGATCATTTGTATGAATTTCTTTATTTTTTTCATCATGTTTTTTTATGTATTTTGCACCTTTCTTGTTTTATTTATAATGTTTGTTTTCATTTAACATATTTGTTGTTTTTGCCATTCTCCTTCATTTTTAAGTTGATTTTCATCATTTTCAGTCTTTTGTTTGAATTTGTTTTTCAACAATTTGCATTTTTAATCTTTTTGTCATTTTTGAGTACTTTATAAATTTATTTAAAAACTTTTGTTTTTATTGTTGCATTTTATCACCATTTCAGAACAAAAATACGTATGTATGGTGTTTTTCTAAATTATATTGGTCCTGTTATAACGAAAACTAAAAGGTAATGTCGTTTCAAAAAAGCGTTCGATTTTGACACATGTGCCAAAATCGAATGTTGCCAAAAACTAACGGGGTCTGTACATACTTCTAGTGTTGAAATTATGATTTTTCCCTATTTGGTTTATATTTTTCAGGTAACAGAGAAGACAATCATTTAATGATCCACTAATGTGAGGCCTCATCTGGTGCCATGTTGTCAAAGATTCATTTCATTATCTTGGCGAGGAGTTTTGAAAAAAATAATCCATTATGATCACCGCCGGAAATAACATTGAAAAGCGCGTTGGGCGGTATGAGACCGAGCACTTCATTTGTAGAGGCTGAATCAAGCACAAAAGTGCGGTACATCGTTTGCGCCGATTTATTAATGGAGACAATGATATAACCTCACGCAGAGTTCGGCTAGTATACCAGGCAAAATCCAGCATACTAAAAGCTTTATTTATTTATTTATTTATTTATTTATTTATTATAATTGAATTCATCGAACATAAATGTTTAAATGAAAAGGTTTAGCTACAATCAAATTAGTAAAACAATTTGGACTGACGAATTCGACGAATAAATCGGCTGGATGATTCTTCGAACTGATGCAGGTGCTCAGCATCCTGAAACATACGCATCATTGCACTGAGTGGTTCATTGTAGCCATACGATGTTCGGTGGATTTGATGTGACAGCAACGAATTAAATCGCAGAGTTCTCGATGGGGCACTGAGGTTTATCATCCTTAGAAGATTTGGCGATTGAACTTCTCCATTTATAATCTTAACAACGAAAGAAGCCTGTTGAGTCTTTCGGCGACATTCGAGGGTTTCGAGACCCAAAAGCTGACACCGATCTGAATATGCTGGAAGATCTTCGGGTTGACGCCAAGGCAGGTGTCGCAAGGCGAATCTGACAAACCGCTTCTGTACACGTTCAATCCTCAAGATCCAACTTAGTTGATACGGAGCCCAAACTACAGCAGCATGCTCAGTTATAGATCTGACGAGGGCGCAGTACAGTGATTTTAAGCACAAAGGATCTTTGAATTCACGTGACACTTTGGTGATGAAGCCGAGCTGACGATTCGCTTTGTTGATAACTGAAGAGCGTTGACTGTTGAAAGTGAGCTGCGCATCAAGGATCACGCCAAGATCATCCACTTCAAAGACCTTTTTCAAAAACTGGCTGCCGATACTATAGTCATAAGGGATCGGTGTCTTATTCCGGGGAAAAGTTATCACAGAGCATTTTGAAACACTGACTGTTAGTTTGTTCAGTCTACACCATTCATCAAACTGGTTCAGCAGAGATTGGAGGCGAATGCAATCAGCAGTACATTCCACTGGCAGAAATATTTTAAGGTCATCAGCGTAACCAATTTTCGTTCCGTCTTCTAGGCTTGTAATCAAATCGTTAAAAAATAGCGCAAATAATAATGGCCCCAAATTACTCCCTTGAGGGACGCCAGATCGATTGGTAAAAGGATATGAAATGCTAGTGCCGTACTTGATCCTTATGCAGCGCTCGGTAAGAAAGGATTTCAGCCAAGCAATCATGTTGTCATGAATGCCAAGCTTGGCAAGCTTAGCGAGCAAAATCTTATGGTCAATCGCGTCAAAAGCGGCTTTGATATCTGTATACACCGCATCGACTTGTTTTTTATTTTCCAACTGATTGAGGCAAAACGACGTGTATTCTACGAGGTTAGTACTCACCGATCTACCAGGCATGAAACCATGCTGTTCAGGTGCGATGTACTGCGATGAAGCGCGTAAAAGGGCTTGACCAACAATTATTTCTAAGAGCTTAGACCCTGCAGACAAACTGGTAATACCACGATATTGCTTAACGTCTCGACGATCGCCATTTTTGTACACCGGAAACATAAACGAATTTTTCCATTTGTCTGGAAACTTTCTTTGCTGGAATGATCTGTTGTAGATTTTAGCCAGAGGCAAGGAAAGAGCTTCGATGCAGCGACGATAGATAACAGCTGGAATCCCATCAGGTCCAGGAGCAAATGAGCTTTTAAGCTTTTTCGCAGAGCGCTCAATAAGATCTTGATTAATTTCAAAAGTATTCAAGTCAAAAACATCGACAGGTACATGATTGATGGCTTCACTGCACTCTCTTTCGGATGAAACGGTGTTCAGAAAAACTGACTTGAAATGCTCTGCAAATAAGTTGCAACAGGTATCTGGGGAGTTACCGACAGCATCATTGTAGAAAACGGAAGTAGGTAAACAGCTCGTTTTACGTTTTGCGTTTACGAAAGTCCAAAAACTTCGCGGGTTACTGCGTAAACTAGATTGTAAGCGTAGGACGTGAAGCTTATACAACGATGCGTTTAGTCTACGGTAAGCGCCGCTTGCTGCTTTGAACTGTTGTTGAAAATCCTCTGTTCAATTTTTTCTCAGTCTGCGAAGACAAGCATTTTTTTCCCGTCGTAGTTGCCGCAAGGTGGGCGTGCTCCAAGCGGGTGTCATAGGCGCTTTAAATCTGGGAACGTGCGAATTAAACCAGGTGCAGATCAAGTTGCAGAACGATTCTGTCATAGCATCAACTGATGAGTCTCCGAAAACTGCATCCCACTCAATACTGTTCAAGTATTGAAAGAGCAACGAAAAGTCCGTTTTTCGGAAATTTAAAGGCCTATTCCTAGGTTCGGAGGTGTTTCGAGAACCGTAATTGGTAGACATAGCAGCAGGTAAATCGAAGACGATAGGTGGGTGATGTATGTCTATCGGTACGAGCTAGGTGCTCTGCGCCGTAGTTCCACCTTCCCGTGGTGCAGAGTGGAAACGTGTCTACAGACTCGTCACCTGTAGTTGTACGGCCAAGAGAACTACACGTCACACTTGGTACAGTCAGCTACCGACTGGGCACCTTGGTACCAGTGCTCAGTTGCAAGAGGGAGGGGTCGTAACGTGTATCGGGTAGTCGCGACCCCGATATGCGGGACGACCAAATGTTCGAGCGGGTGTTGGTCGAATTCGCGCGTCGGGTGGTCCTAGCCCTGATTCGCGGATATGACCGACTCACGACGGGCAGAGGGGCCTTGTGCCGTAATATGTGGTGCCCATTGGATGGGCCTCAGGATGGGTCTCGAAGTGTCGAGACGGAGAAAAAGTGGGATTTGTGATTATCTCCAGTCCCGAGGAGAGGCGAGTTGTTCTCGTCTCGAATTGGGTCAAGAGACGGAATGAACGAGGGCTCTCGAGACACGAGGAGAGGTGGGTATAGACGCCTCAATTTGTGTCAAGAGGGGGAATGTGAGAGGGCCTCGAGTCGTGAGGAGAGGCGGGTCATGACGTCACGAATTGCGACGAGAGGCCGCATGTGGGACTCGAGTCACGAGTAGCGGCTAACGGACTGCCAACCCGTAAGTCGTGAATCGTGACAAAGAGTGGTTGAGATTGCTGGTGTAGTAAGAATAAAACGAGTATTTGCCGTGGAGCGCATTGCGCGAGTGTGGTCTCCCATCATGGGTAAAGCCTTCGTTGCCGGTCCGGATGGGAATTATGGCCAGAGGCCCCAGGTGGATTTTATGGCGTAGGGGTACATAGTATCATGAGTCGTCCAATTGCACCCATGGACCCAGAGTAGCAAACTGGGGGGACGCGGTGGCTCGCCGTGCCTTGAAATGCAATCCGTAAAAAGGATTTACCACCTGGGTGATCAACTAATAAAAAAAAAAAAAAAACATCAGGAGCATTTCTAGTTACAATTAGTTCCTCACTTGAGCCAAAAACAAGATCCAGTATCCGTCCGAGATGATTGCTGATAGCGTTGAATTGATTCAGATTGAGCGAATTCATTCCATCGATCAATGAGGCGGCGGAAGCACTGATAGGTGTAACATTCAAGAGTTTTGCACCTGCATCACTCGCCTCCCACAACAAACGAGGTTGGTTATAATCGCCACATACCAAGACGGACTCCTCAGCAGAAGCACGGGTGCACAACTCGCGTACGGTGGCTACATGGGACTCCAAAATGTGCATACAATTACTTTTGTCAGGAGGCACATATATGGCACAGAAAATATAATTTTTCCCGTTGATGTTCGCTGCAACACAGACTTGTTCTAAATCATATCCGCTATCAGTGGTGACAAAGCTGCTCACGTGGTGTTGCTTAACAGCAATCAAAACTCCACCAAAGCATTTTTTTAAACTATTTCGCGAGCTGCGGTCGCATCGAAACACTGAGTACCTATTGCCGAATAGTTGAGCAGTAGGGGAGATGGGGGCATAATGGCCACCTTAAGGAAAACGGTTATTTAACCATAGAAAATAGCTATAATATGGAGGTTACATTATCGTTTCGTGTTCAGACACTTGAAAAGCCTATTCCCTAACGGGCTGAAACGTGAAAAACTAAATGAAAACGTTAAAAAATGCATTTTAAAATATTTTGCCAAAAGCTGAAAACCAGCCACTGTGGAGGCATAATGAGAACCCCCCCTGAGGCAGTATGAGCACCATTAATCAGAGCAAGATGTGCGTATTTTGCCGGGGAATCTAGCAGCGAATTCAATTCGATGAAGTCAGGTGAGTCGTAGATTCATCAAACAAAGCAATAACAAAATAATCTAGGTCTGTTTGTAGAATACAAACAATTCACGCACGCCCATACATTAAGTGCTTTGTTCGGAGGATGATGCTACTAGCCGTATAATCTATATATATAAAAAGCAATTATCTGTATGTTTGTTTGTTTGTTTGTTTGTTTGTTTGTCCTCTATAGACTCAGCCGTCTTAAGAGCTAGAGGTCTGAAATTTGGCATGGATACTCATTAGGTCCAGGAAGGATGAAAAATGTTTTCAGATTTTTGGATGACCCCTTCTGAAGGGGGTCGTCCATACAACACAAATATGGTTTTCGCGATATTGACGTTATTTTTTGTCGGATCGTGTTGAAAATTTGCACATGAGAGTTTTGAGAGACGAACAATCGATTACAGATATCAAATTTAGGGTCAGGGGTCGTCCAAAGTGGTCGTCCATATCAACTGATGAATGTTTTTGCGATATTGGCGTTATTGTACACCGGATTGTGATGAAAATTTGCACATGAGTGTTTTGAGAGACGAGCAATCGATTAAAGTTATCAATTTTAGGGTCAGGGGTCGGCCAAAAGGGTCGTCCATATTCACTAATTAATGTTTTTGCGATATTGGCGTTATTATACACCAGATTGTGATGAAAATTTGCACATGAGTGTTTTGAGAGACGAACAATTGATTACAGTTATCACATTTAGGTTCAGGGGTCGGCAAAAGGGGTCGTCCATATTCACTGATTAATGTTTTTGCGATATTGGCGTTATTGTACATCGGATTGTAATGAAAATTTGCACATGAGTGTTATAAGAGACGAGCAATCGATTACAGTTATAAAATTTAGGGTTGGGGGTCGGCAAAAGGGGTCGTCCATATCAACTGATTAATGTTTTTGAGATATTGGCTTTATTTTACATTGGATTGTGATGAAAATTTGCACATGAGTGTTTTGAGAGACGAACAATCTATTACAGTTATCAAATTTAGGGTCAGGGGTCGGCCAAATGGGTCGTCCATATTCACTGATTAATGTTTTTGCGATATTGGCGTTATTATAAACCGGATTGAGATGAAAATTTGCACATGAGTGTTTTGAGAGACGAACAATCGATTACAGTTATTAAATTTAGGGTCAGGGGCCGGCCAAAGGGGTCGTCCATATCCACTGAATAATGTTTTTGCGATATTGGCGTTATTATAGTTCGTATTGTGATAAAAATTAGCACATGAGTCTTTTGAGGGACGAACAATCGATTACAGTTATCAAATTAAGGGTCAGGGGTGGGCCAAAGGGGTCGTCCATATTCACTGATTATTGTTTTTGCGATTTTGACGTTATTCTACATTGGATTGAGATGAAAATTTCCGCATAGGAGTTTTGAGGGACGCTCTTTTGCTTTCAGGTTTCAAATCTTGACTCAGGGGTCGGCAAAAGGGGTTATTATCTGTTCACTGTTTTTACGATATTCTCTTGATTGAGCATAGAATTGTAATAAAAATTGACACATGGAAGTTTAACAGAAAAGATAATTGATTTCAGGTGTCAAGTTTTGAATCGTGGTCAAAAAAAGGCCGTCCATGTCAGTTGCTCACTGTTTTCGCGATATTGTCGTGATCATGCATCGGATTGGGATGAAAATGTTCAGATGAGGGTTATAAACTATGAGCAATTGACTCCAGGTAGCATGTTCCGTGTCAAGGGTCGGCGAAAAGGGCGTCTATATTCACTGTTCACTGTTTTCAAGTTCCTGACGTTATTTTACACATAATTTGAAAAGAAAAAATGGCACAAGGGAGTTTTGAGGAACGTAAAGTTGGTTTCAATTATCGAATTTCGGGCCATGGGACAGAAAAAGAGGGTTTCATTGAAAGTTCAGTGTTTTGTGCAATAATTTTGTTGGAGGCAGTTAATTGATACCAATTTAAGTGTGAAGGTCAAGCAAAAGAGGCGTGCACATAAACAAATAGTACATGTTTCTGCCATAATGTCTAGATTTTGCAACCGATCAAGAAGAAAACACTCTCACATAAATTTTAATAAAAAGCCAATCAACCGTTTAATGTGAATTTCAAGTAATAGTAATAGTAAAAAAATTTAAACACTGTTGAATTTTTTCCCCAAAATTGTCGAAAGAATGTTTCGAATTCATATTCTAAACTCATTTTGACGTACCAATGATTTAAAGCGAAACGAAGTTCGTACGGGATCAGCTAGTGTAACAATAAAAAAATCGATCATGAATTGTGAATGGAAAAAAATCACCTCGAACAGAAATCTAACTCTAGTCTTTTGATTACCTCTCCGACACCTTACCAATAGGCTAAATTGTCGGATGAAAACTAGTCAAGGTGTGGCGCTATAAATCAATTTTAATTCGCTGCTAGATTCTACGGCAGAAAATGCTCATTATGCCTCGATGATATGGTGCTCTATATGCCCCTAGTCAACAAATTTCAGTAAAAACGTGTTTTAAAATTGATAAAAGTGAAAAATCCAAAATTTTATGATGGTAAAAATTGAGAAACAATGTGTACATCATGTTGCAGTGCGTACATTATAGATCAAGGTTATTTTAAGATCATAAGAGCTTATTTCGTGGTGCTCAAAAATTATAATATTTTCGTAACTTGAGAACCAAGCTAGTTTTTTTTAAATATCTCTGTAAAGATGATAAGGAGATTCCTTTTTTTGTGAAAAATTAATACTATAGGAAGTACGAAACAAATCCTCATGAAAATTTATTTAAGAAAATACGCACTTTCGTAGAAAAGCGTAGTTCTCATTATGCCTCGGGTGCTCGTTATGCCCTCATCTCCCCTATTGATCGAATCAGTCAAGCCAGTTTCGGTCAAAATGATTAATAATCCAAAACTATAAAGCTAATCTTTCGTGTGTCCTGGGAAGAAGATAATGGAAATCGTTATTGTATAATACTGATTTATGTGGGCGAACATCCTTTCGGCCTTGCGTCCTATCGGCCTAACAGCATTCGGCTGGATAACCGTCGACCGAATTACCCATTCGGCCAGAATGGCCTGTTCGGCCAGAAATCCCATTCGACCTAACGTCCATCGGCCGAATGACCTAGCCTCGCTTAGTTTTGCTCGATTGGAATGAAACTGACAGAAAATAAAAATTCCAATCGTGACATTTATCCTCTTTGTTTACTATAGGCTCGTTAATGTCAATGTGTTTGAAGTTATTACTTATTTTTGATAGATTCTTTACATATCTTAGCTCAAAAATGTAAAATTTTAAGTCCTCGTAGAAAATTATAATCGAAACCTGATAGAATTGTTTTTATTCCGATACCCCCGCCATGATGAAATTTCCGCGATGAAATAATTTTTTTTATCAATTTTCACTCGAACTGTAAACTGGGATTTTAATAAAAAGTCAATTTTTTTTCTATAAGCTCGCAGTTTGTTTTTTTTTAAATAATGCATAGAAAAAATATTTTTTTAGGTGAATTTAAACTGAGTATAGCCCAGCCATTAGCAGATTTTTTTTTCATTTTCAAAGTGTTATTTTTTTCTTGAATATTAAATATGTTTTGTTGTTTGCAGCAACCCTCAGTTTTTTTGTTTGGTCAGCATATTGAAAATGTTGGTTAGCCGTGTCCTAGAGCTTCGACTTTTTCTAGTAGAAAAAGTGCACATTCTCAAAAAAGGGGTACAACCCTTCTACAGATGCAATTTTAGTTTGTTAAAACAGTTTAGTTCAAAAGCTGTGTTTTCCATATTTAAAGTAAATGCTTCATACAAAAAGAATGAAACTCGTTGATATTTTATTTTCATATTCCCAAAACGTTAGGCCTTCCGCAGGAAGCATTTGGTTCGGTATTTTATGATAAAAGCTACCACTTTTGTTTTTGTTTCGATTTCCACATTTCCAAAACAGCATCCGAGCATCGGGGATAACGACGATGTGGCAATGCCATTTTGCATGGCACTGCTATCATTGGCTGTATTTTTTTCCTTGCTTTTTTTCCTAAAAAGGGGAACATTTTCCGAAAAATTCTGGATCATGCAATCGGTCCTTTGCTTCGTATGTATATCTGAGACAAGTATGAGCCGAAAAACACCCCGTCTAGCCAAATCATGTATGAATGCAGCCGGCAGCCTCGCTCAAACATTCAACGGAAACATCGAGACTGCATAATGTCGCCTTTTATGGGTTCTGTCTGGCTGTTGCTCGAGGAAGGATTTCGGTTTCCGGGCAAGAAAATAAAGCGCCATTTCTATCGGGGTTTTGATGTTCGATGAGCGTTGGCTACCCACAGCACTCGGAAAAACTTATCAAATTTGATTTGATTCGGTGGTTTGTTTTAAAGGTATACATTTGACTGAAAATTATTTGATTTATAAAAATATGAAATTCTGGTTTTTAAGTTGGCTGGCCAAACAAATTTTAGGGTTTCTACTTTTCATTGAAAGTTTTTTATTTAATTTGTAATGTCAATTGGTTTATAAGTTAATTTAAAAAAAAACGATCCAATTTGACATGATTTTTTGTAGAAACAAGAAATAAGTAGAGGTAGCAAAACAAAAAACGATAAGAGAATTTTTGATGAAAATCACAGAAAATCAGAATTGTTTTTCGCAGAAACACTGTTTTTTTTTCAGCAACCGGCGGGATAGTCGGTTATTTGTTAACACGTTCCCAATAAACGATTTTCTCGTTAATTCAATTTTTTTTAAAAGTAGACTTCGGTTTTTACCAATTATTAAAATAACCAATTACTTCCTGTAGTTAATGCTGAATTAAGAAAAAAACGATTTCTTCGAAAATCAACTTTACTCTTGTTTCATGAATGATCTCTGTTCGATTTTTTTTTAATATCTTCCAACGGGTTAACAAAAACTGCCAATACAAATTACATCAGCGAGCGTATTTCAATTTTCCCTCAAGAGCGTCTCCTAGAAAACAAGAGCCCCCGAAAGTGTAACAAGTATTGCAATACCATCATTCATTTCTTATCCCGACAAGAAAACTCGCAATCGAACGCCATGACAACCGGTGAAAATCGAAATTAGAAGCTCTCAACTTTCCAGTCAGCTAACATCTTCAAAAGATGTGTCACACAATCGCCAAAAATCGTTGCCGTTGTCGTTGGGAACGTTTTCTGGGAGCTGTGAGCTCGTTCTCGAGAAAACTGTAACACGGTACCGTCGTCGTCGTCATCGTCATCATAAGAAGTAGAATCGAAGGAAAATCGAGCTGGGAAAAAACGGCGGTGGTGGCAGAGCTGTTGGCTTGATCAAAGGAAAACCCGGAAAATGACACTTTCAGTTCAGTTTCAGCTTCGAGTCTAACGCACTGCTCTCGAATGAATGGCATGAAACCGGGGGTGGAAGCGTTGCTTCCGAAGTTTGCATTGTGTTTCTCGCTTCTGGATCTGTCGAAGCAAACTTCCTCCACCTGGCTTCCGATCTTCCTTGGCTCCCGAAACCAGTTCAGGTTAGCTGGAATTGCATTTGCGGAGCAATTTCAGAAGGTAAGCGGGAAATTCAACCAAATTAAAACAGCATGAAAACAAATGCACATGCGGTTCCCTTTGGTTTTCATGCTTCAGGGCTTGCAACGATATTCCGAACCTGAAAATTCTAAAATTAAAGAAGCAAAAACTGATTTTAAATAAAATTTCCCAAGTAATACAGAATAAGCCAGTTGGCTTTTTTTTGACTATTAATATCGTTTTATGAAGATTTTTCCATGGCATCCAATCTTTAAAATGGTTTTATTGTAACATGGGAAATGCTTCATTTATCGTGGATTTTAAAAGAGGCCTAAGGTTTGCTCAAACTTGAATAAAACACTATCTTAAGAGTGTCGTAAAAAAGTTGTTAAACTATTGCTAAAGCTTTAATAAATCAAACACATACTTTCCTGTTTTTATAAGGGCGTTAGTACCTGTTTTAATAAAGCACTCAATGCGCTTTTGAAACTAACGTTCAAGCCAAGTTGAAAAACTTTTTTTTTGTTTCGATTATAGTCGTTTTACCATCATTATGGCATTCGCGACTTTATCAACATTGCAGTTGGCGGATCGTTATTGAAAAACTGATCCGGTACAACTGTGTTCGATGTTTACCCTTGGGCTCGAACTCGTGAACATCGGCTCAGGAGACAACAGACTTGCCAACTTAGCTATATCACAAGCTCAGTTAAAAATCTGATTTAATCCGCCTTGCCAGGTAAATTTTTTGACGTTTCGGAGTTAGGACAAATGTATGGCCGTTTTCAAAAGCTTTCCAAAAGCTCCCTAACTAATCGAAACTTTTCTATGGAGGACATGGTGTCGCTAGTGTTTGCTTAATAACTCCCATACAGTGGCATGATAAAACTAAGTGACAGATGATTTGACAATCGAGAAGAACGTATACACGCTTAAACTTTTTGACCTCTTTTTGAGATAGCATAACCTGTTTTGAAAGAATTTTGAGTGATGGCTTTGAGAAAAACGGGCTCTCAAAATGATATAAATTAACACAAACCACGCGGACAGAAAATGAGATTTTTGACCCCCTCCTCCCCCTCCGTGGACAAGCGTGGAAATTTGGCAAACCCCTAGCCCTCTCCCCGTGGACATGAACAGATTATTATTTTTTTTTTTTAAATCTAATTTGGCAGTTTGAAAACACAACTTTTTGCCTTTTGTTATTGAAATGGCTGATTTTGAAAAAAAAACGAAATAACATTTCCTGATATAAAATAATTTTAAAAATTTTTAGTTCCTCAATTATCATATTTATCATCACTATCACTTTCAAGTGGCTACTAATTGTTTAAACTCAAACTGGAAGGCTTTGCAAATTTAAGATTTTGATTTAAGGGGGGAGTAGGGTCTAACACTTTCAAAAAATCGATTTTTTTTATTGTCTTATTGTAAAACATTTCAAGAATGTTTTATCAAATTTTCAAGTCAATCGAAGCAAAACTGTAGAAATTATAGGCCTTTATCTCCTCTTATCTAATACTGCATCATTTTAAGAGCAGAAACTTCAAACGCGTTTTTCTCGAAAGCACATTTTTAAAGTCATTGGACATCGTCATTTGAAAACTACTTCACCGATTCTTTTCAAATTTGGAACATATTTTCTACGTATAAAATACCAAACCCCAACGATTTTCTTTTTACTTTGGGGAGATTTTACTGATAAAAAATGGCGGATTTGTTCGTGAAAAATCGTAGTTTTTACTTCAAACAGCCACAAAAATTTCATAAAAATTTTTTTAAGTTAAATGAAAACGTTGGGGTCCAGAAAAACATCTATTTAAAATATTTTGCTTCGATTTTTTGACTTCAGATGATTCTGTGCTGATATACAGTGTCCACCGCAAATCCTGTTTTCTTAAAGGCATCCTCGAAAGTGCTCCGTCACCGACTCATTTTTCAATATTTTTCTACGAAAAAATTAATAAATGTTCTTTTAACAATGCTTTGAATAATGCAAAAAAATTTAATACATTTGCTTGAACGATAGCTCTAAAAAAAATTCGCCCGCCTCCTCCCTTAAACTTCTTAATTTTTATTCACCTTAAGAAAATGTAATCAATCAATCTTATGATATTGAAACATTGATTTTTTTATAAACCGTTTTACTGTTTGCAGAAAAGTTTTCTGTTTTAACAGCTTTTTACAGTTACATAACCTAACAACATATTCAAAATACAAATTCCGGAATTCACGATTCAGGTTATGTATTTAACAATTTCTATAATCGTTTGCTAAACGTTTTTTAACGCTTCATCAAATCGTCGTTTGACGATTTAAGAAATTTTTTGGTTATAATCTTAAATTTTGCGGGTTGTTTTTTAAATATGAGGCCAGGTTTCTGATGACAGAAAATGATCTATTCCAAAAGAGTCTGAGGTTATTTGATAACATTACTTGTTATTTAAAGATAATTGACCATCCTCATATTCAAAAGGAAACAAAACAAATAGTTGCATAAATGCATTTTGCCAAGCAACAAATAAATGTTCTCATTGCTACAAACTTCTTTGACTCAAAAATGGATAAATCCATCATTAGCGTGTATTCCATTTAGAAAAACTACAAACGAAGCTGTGATTCAAGGTCTATTAAAACTATTTCAAAACTGTTCATTGCAATTATTTTATTTTACAACATTTTTCTAAATGGCATAAAACGGTTTAAAACTGTTTTACAACTGCTTTAAGATTTTGAATATTAACCTAATAAACGCCATGTTTATTGTGAAGTTCAATCGAAATTACGGGAGCCATCTTGCTGGAAATAATATTATTATACTAAAATGAATGAAAATACTTTCAAAATTATTTAAATGCAATTTTCATTATTCACCAAATGCATGGGAGAGTTATTGATAACAAGAGAGAAAAAACACGGAAAAGAAAGCTCCCACAGTAAAATTCCAATCAGATTCCATGACGTAGTTTCAAAAGAAATGTCGGAAAAATACAATATATTCTCTACGGAATGCTAAAAAAATTTACTTAGTGTACAAAGAAATTTTTCAAGATCATGACCACAAAAAATGTAAGAAAATGTTGTGAAAAACCGCTAATTTCAATCAATGAACCGTCAAATTGTTTAAGCCGCACCAGATGTATTTTGAAAAGAAGATTCAAGAAAAGTTGACGTAATTTGGCTCATTTTTGCATTTTTAGATTGTCAAAATATGAAACACAGAATTTTTGACGAATTTTCAAAGGAAGCTATTTGTCGAATCTTTTGTAGATTTGCAATGATCCTGGTAAATTTAGTTTATTTGATTTGAGTAGAGAATTGAAATGTTAAAAGAAAGCTTTCAATTTCATTAAAAAATATTATTCTTTGCTCAAATAAAACAATCGAACAAACTCTAAGAAAAATTCAAAGATTTTAACAATCAATGGACAAAAATCCAATTTTCAAAAGAAAATGTAAGACAATGAAATGAAGCGGCTTCAATCTGATTCCTTCCAATACTATCAACCCAAATTTATGATTTTTGTTGAAATTTGGCTAAAATAAAAGTTTTAGAAACGTCGCTGGTAAACTGGCAACAAAACACAGACTTCCGACAATCTAGTACTTCACTTTCCTTTGTCGGAAGTCTTTCGGAAGCAGCGTTTCCACATATACAGATTTTCCTGTAAACATACAGATTTTTTGATTATTTTTAAACCAAGAATCTGTTTATACAGATTACAGAGAATTGGAAATTTATACAGATTTTATACAGATTTTCAGCAAATGAATTTTTTTTGATGATATTTGGATTACACTTTGAGTCGATCTAGAATAATCTGCTTTGATGATCTAACGATCAAAGCCATCAATTGTCAAACTGGGAAAATCTTCCAGATTATAGTTCGAAATCGAAACAATGCAAGGGTTTGAAAACAGTTTTCGAACCTGTGTTCGAGAATCATAAACCAAGATCAAACATTGCGTTACACGAAATGTAACTGTTAATAGTAGCTAGTAAAATATCATTAACTTACTTCAGCTGCTGTGGATATTTTTCTCGCAGTATACAGCGATTACAAATAAACTCAGAAACTGACCAGAGACAATAGACAATTTTTAAATCCCATCTGATGGTTAAATCCTGGTTGGACAAAGTTCGTTACATTTTACGAAACATATCCGCTTAAGGTTTGCGTGACCTTATTTACATGTAGCGGTAATGGATATTTATTTTGTTCGATATACTGGAAATTAGATTTTGTGCAATGCTTCGAAATCGCAGTTATTTGTACAAAGTTAAACCAAAAAGCAGATCGCATTTAGCAAAATCACAGGATTGACGCAGATTTGATAGATCACACATATATCGCAGTTCGCGTTAATGAAGAGGGCAACTAAATTTGTGCGCCACGCATAATAAAAAAAGTCACCGTAGTGCAGTGTTAGTATCCGGAATCAAAATATTGGATACAGATTTGAATACAGATTTTTCAGTTTTTATACAGATTAAAAAGTTTTTTTGCCTCGATTTTAATGTGGCAACGCTGTTCGGAAGTCGGAAGTCCGGACTTCGGAAGTAAAATTTAGTGCTGGCGCTATCATATTGATAATGTCAAACAATACACCAAGAAAATATGGATCTTTTGAAGATTTTTTTACGTATAGCATTTTTCTTTATTAACAAATATTTTGCGTTAAAAATCAATTCCATAATTGAAATTCTGTGGATTTTTTTTGAAATTTTTTATAAACAAAACTTGCAAAATAAACAAATTGAACTTTCTATTTCTGATCAGTTGAAATGTGTTGAATTTAACTGATTTTGTAGAAAAGTCTGAAATTTTTCAATTGAATTCACAATCGAAACTATAAGTCTGCAATTTCTTGCGATTTTAATTCCTCAACGAAACAGTCATCTTGATATTTTTTACTGTGATTGTACAACCTGATCCCAGATTTGAATCAAAATTTTAAATATGAGCCAATCTTCAATCTGTTGTTTTGGGTTTAAATTTGAATGTTTTATTTCAATTATTTATTATTAATCCGACTTGTATATATGAACTAACCCTCTAGTGCTCATCCTCGCCTTTAGGCGAGGTTCACTGAAATTTTTAAAAAAATTCGCTAAACGATTAAAAATGTTGTGCAAAGGTTCCGTAATGATGATAGCTGTTTGACCAGCGCCACTGATGTTCGAATACTCCAAAAGCTGGGAAAAAAAGTCAAATTTCAAATCAGCGAAACAATTTGTTTTTTTCATGATTCAAATATTCAATACTGAAGGAACGTTTTGATGCTATTAGATATTTTCCAGGACTTTTTCTACACCTTCCATGGTGGAACAATCTTGAACGGCAACTTAAACACAAAAATAAAAATTTGATTTTTTAATCAAACATTTAAAAAAAGGCATCTATATCTTTAAAAAATTATAAATGTCTTTATCGAAGTGATATGTTACAGTTATTTTAAAGTTTTGAGATGAAAAACATCTTCAATATCATGAACTAAAAACTTTCACTTTGTTGAGAACCCAAAATTTGATGATAGAAATATTTCGATTTATTCTGTTTATTTTTCGATAGCAAAAATATAGCTTACGCTGCCGATCGTCGTGGTGAATTATATATCGTTGGATTGGTGAAAGCTACAAGAAAAACATATTTTAAAATCAGCTGGATTGGTGAAAGCTTCAAGAAAAACATATTTTAAAATCAGCTGCTAGGTTTTGCAATATTTGGAATACGATAGCTTTGAGTGAAATGCTACAAACAGGGGCAAATGCACCCAATAAGCGATAAAAAAATTATTTGCGGACAAACGGTAAATGATAGACTTTTGATGTCTTTACAACATTTTCATATTTTTTGGTGATCTATCGAATTCTTGAAAGAAAAAAAAAAAGTGATTTTTCCGCCTGGATGGGAAATTAAATAATTAGTTTAAAGACTTGATGTCTTCACAAAAGTTGTAGATCTTATTATCATGAGAAACTTTGTTGAAGGCACTATCAAGATCGCATGAAAATCATAGAAGATACGAGCATTTTGAAAATACTACAAGTAATATTGAGTTTTTATTTCATATCTTTTTTGATTTAATAGTTTCGATCGCTTATTAAGTACATTTACCCCTGTGTGCGCGGTTTGGTTCAAAAATTAAATGTTTAGAGCATTCATACAAAGTAAATCAAGCACTGTTTGCTTCGATATATAGAAAAATTCGCCAAAAAATATCAGTTTCAATATTCATGCAACTAACCTAGAGGAATTTCAGAGTAGGGGAGATGAGGGCATAACGAGCACCCGAGGCATAATGAGAACTACGCTTTTCTACGAAAGTGCGTATTTTCTTAAATAAATTTTCATGAGGATTTGTTTCGTACTTCCTATAGTATTAATTTTTCACAAAAAAAGGAATCTCCTTATCATCTTTACAGAGATATTTAAAAAAAACTAGCTTGGTTCTCAAGTTACGAAAATATTATAATTTTTGAGCACCACGAAATAAGCTCTTATGATCTTAAAATAACCTTGATCTATAATGTACGCACTGCAACATGATGTACACATTGTTTCTCAATTTTTACCATCAAAAACTTTTTGATTTTTCACTTTTATCAATTTTAAAACACGTTTTTACTTAAATTTGTTGACTAGGGGCATATAGAGCACCATATTATCGAGGCATAATGAGCATTTTCTGCCGTAGAATCTAGCAGCGAATTAAAATTGATTTATAGCGCCACACCTTGACTAGTTTTCATCCAACAATTTAGCCTATTGGTAAGGGTCGGTGAGGTAATCAAAAGACAAGAGTTAGATTTCTGTTCGAGGTGATTTTTTTCCATTCACAATTCATGATCGATTTTTTTATTGTTACATTATACGGCTAGTAGCATCATCCTCCGAACAAAGCACTTAATGTATGAGCGTGCGTGAATTGTTTGTATTCTACAAACAGACCTAGATTATTTTGTTATTGCTTTGTTTGATGAATCTACGACTCACCTGACTTCATCGAATTGAATTCGCTGCTAGATTCCCCGGCAAAAACGCACATCTTGCTCTGATTAATGGTGCTCATACTGCCTCAAGGGGGGTTCTCATTATGCCTCCACAGTGGATGGTTTTCAGCTTTTGGCAAAATTTTTTAAAATGCATTTTTTAACGTTTTCATCTAGTTTTTCACGTTTCAGCCCGTTAGGGAATAGGCTTTTCAAGTGTCTGAACACGAAACAATAATGTAACCTCCATATTATAGCTATTTTCTATGGTTAAATAACCGTTTTCCTTAAGGTGGCCATTATGCCCCCATCTCCCCTACGTACTTAATTTTAACAAAAATATTCATATAAAATTGGAAATTAGGGGAGATAAGGGCATAACGAGCACCCAGGGCATAATAAGCATTCCTTTTTTCTACATAAATACGCATTTTCTTAAACAAATTTTCATAAAGACTTGTTTCGTACTACCTATAGTATTAATTTTTCACCAAAAACGAAATATCCTTTTCATATTTACAGAAATATTAAATATTTTTATTATAATTTTTAAGTACCACCAAATAAGCTTTTATGACCTTTAAATCATCTTGATCTGAAATGTACGCACTGTAACATGATCTACACATTGTTTCTCAATTTTCAACATCATAAAATTTTTGATTTTTCAATTTAATCAATTTTAAAACGCTTTTTTACTTCAATTTGTTCACTAGAGGAGAGCACTGTCAATGAAGGCATAATGAGCATTTTCTGACGGGAAATCTAGCAGCGAATTCAACTCGATGAAGTCAACTGAATAATGGAGCTACAGCTTGGCTTGTTTCGTCTGTCGATTTGGCCTATTGGTAAGGTGTCGGAGAGGTAATCAGTAGACTCGAGTTCGATTCCTGTTCGAGGGGATTTTTTTTTGCACATACCATTCATGATTGATTTTTTTATTGTTACATTATACGGCTAATAGCATCAAAGCATCATCCGTCAAACAAAACACCAGAAACATAATGTATGAGCATGTGTTCATTCTTTGAATTCTACAAACAGACCTAGATTATTTTGTTATTGCTTTGTTTGATGAATCTACGCCTCACCGTTTAGTGCAATCATGATCATGAATGATAAATAAAAATAAAAATCCCCTCGACCAGGAATCGAACTCGAGCTTACTGACTACCTCTCCGACATCTAACCAATAGGTCAAATCGTCAGACGATACAAGTTAAGCTGTAGTTCAATTACTCAGTTGACTTCATCGAGTCGAATTCGCTGCTAGATTCCCCGACAGAAAACGCTCATTATGCCTTCATTAATGGTGCTCATACTGCCTCGAGGGGTTTCTCATTATGCCTCTACAGTGACTGGTTTTCAGCTTTCGGCGAAAATATTTAAAATCCATTTTTAAACGTTTTTATCTACTTTTTCAAGTTTCATCCAATTAGGCCATAGACTATTTGAGTGTCTGAATACGAAACAATGATGTAATTCACATATTACAGCTGTTCTCTTTGGTTAATTAAGCGATTTTATTAAGGGGGGGTAGGGTCTAACAGTTTAAAAAAATCGATTTTTTTTATTTTTTAATTTTCTTATTGTAAAACATTGCAAGAATAATGTGTCAAATTTTCAAGTCAATTGAAGCAAAACTGTAGAAATAATAGGCCTTTATCTCAACCTATCTAATACTGCTAGAAAGCAAGAGCAGAAACTTCAAACGCGTTTTTCTCGAAAGCACATTTTTAAAGTCCGTGGACATCGTCATTTGAAAACTACTTATCCGATTCTTTTCAAATTTGGAACATATTTTCTACATATAAAATACCAGACCCCAACGTTTTTCTTTTTTGTTTTTTTTTACTTTGGGGAGATTTTACAGGTGAAAAATGGCGGATTTTTTCGTGAAAAATCATAGTTTTTACTTCAAACAGCCACAAAAATTTCATAAAATTTTTTTTATGTTAAATGAAAACGTTAGGGTCCAGAAAAACATGTATTAAAAATATTTTGCTCTGATTTTCTGACTTCAGATGATTCTGTGCTGAGATACAGTGTCCACCGCAAATCCTGTTTTCTTAAAGGCATCCTCGAAAGTGCTCCGTCACCGGCTCATTTTTCAATATTTTTCTACAAAAAAATTACTAAATGTTCTTTTAACAATGCTTTGTATAATGCAAAAAATTTGATTACATTTGTTTGAACGATAGCTCTAGAAAAAAATCGTGAAGGTGGTGTTTTTTTATACCCGTTAGACCCGAGTTTTCTTGATCATAAAGGATTCAAAACACCTTCATAATATTTACAAATTTTTGTTTATCAATTGCTATGGCAGTTTAGGAACAAACTCAAATGATATAAAACTCATCATGAAACCTTACAAAATTGAACACAACACTTTCGGTGGCTCAAAGATACTAAATTTGTAGCTTTTGGTCCAGTACATTCTGAGATATACAATGCTGATTTCGGTGTTCTTGGTTTAGATTTTTCTGCGGTCCAAGAAAAACAACATCTCGATCCTTAATGTTTTAGGGCCTAACAACATTAAAATCGAAAGATGGACACTGATAAACAAAATTAAGGGACTCAATTTTTTATCATTACATAAAAATTTTAACTACAAAAAGAATTTAATTTTGCCTTCATTCAATTCCCTAGGCCCTCGCACTACTCCCCTTAAATTTTATCATTCAAACTTTACCATTTGATATGGTTTCTAGCCTTTTGTTTTAGACTGGCTTACTCTTTGAAAATGTCCCTATTTTTTTATATCAAAAGTTTAGCTCAAAATAAAAAAAAAGCTACGCCAAAACTGTAAATTTACTATGGAAAAAGTCTAACTTTCACATAAATCATCATGCTGCTTCTAAACGCATTGATTGTTGTCGGATGTTCAATTAACCATCACCTCTCCAACTTGGAGAAGGTATTTGAAAAATTGCGTTTATATAATTTAAAATTAAACCCATCTAAATGCAATTTCTTCAAAAATGAAGTTACATATTTGGGTCATCACATTTCTGAAGCTGGAATACAACCCGATAAATCTAAATATTCGGTAATTCAAAACTATCCTAAGCCCACTAACATCGATGATGTAAGACGATTTGTAGCTTTCTGTAATTATTACAGAAGGTTTATTAAAAATTTTGCAAATATTGCATACCCATTAAATAAAATGCTGCGGAAAAATGCCATTTTTGAATGGAAACCAGAATGCCAAGAAGCGTTCGACACACTCAGAGGTAGTTTAACCTCTCCTCAAATTTTACAATTTCCAGATTTTAAGAAACAGTTTATTTTAACAACTGATGCGTCCAAAACCGCTTGTGGAGCAGTACTTGCTCAACAACACGGAAATTTTGAACTCCCTATCGCTTTTGCTAGTAAAGCATTCACAAAAGGCGAGTCTAATAAATCAACAATTGAACAGGAGCTAATTGCTATTCATTGGGCAATTATGCACTTCAGACCATATTTATATGGCCGAAAATTTTTAGTCAAGACAGACCATAGACCGTTAGTGTATTTATTCTCAATGAAGAACCCCTCATCAAGATTAACCAGAATGAGAGTAGATCTTGAGGAGTTCGTATTTGACGTTGAATACGTCCAAGGAAAGTTAAATGTGGGAGCAGATGCGTTATCTCGAATAAGCATGGACTCCGACATTTTACAACACATAAATGTTCTTATGGTTCAAACAAGATCCATGAAAAAAATTAAGGAAACAAATCAAGAACTAATACAAGTGACCAACGATACATTTGAGTCTGATCAACTCAAATCGTATGAGGCGTTGAACATGTATGAAATCTTTGATTTACCTAAATTGATTTTAGAAGTTGATCGCGACAACTCTAATTACGGAAACATATTAATACAAATTACCAATAAAACTAAGAAACGTCAGCTAGCGACGTCAAAAGGTAAGCTCATACCGGAAAATTATGAATTAAAAACTATCCTGCAGGAAATTGAAAAAATGGCCACTTATCTCAATATCGATACTCTAGCTCTAGCGCTAGATAGCGATATATTTCAGCTTGTGAGACCACAATTCTTTAAGGAGAAATGTGGACAAGAACTGAAATCAATCGAAATAATACTTTATCAACCGAAAAAATTGATACTTGATGAAAATGAGCAATTGGAAATTATCAAAGCAAATCATGACTCCCCACTAGGAGGTCATATTGGAGCAAATAGACTATATAAGAAATTAAACAATCTTTACAGTTGGCCTAACATGCGAAGAAAAATTGAAAAGTACATTAAATTATGTATAAAATGCAAAGAAAATAAACATGGCGTAAAGACGAACGAAAATTTTGTCGTATCGCCAACGACAACTAAGACTTTCGATACCATCTCCATGGATACAATTGGACCTTTTAACAAATCCAATTCCGGAAATAGGTACGCGCTGACAGTCCAATGTGATTTGTCAAAGTATGTCGTAATTAGACCAATTATAGACAAATCCGCTGAGGCGGTAGCCAAAGCCTTTGTAGAAAGTGTAATTCTGACTTACGGAGCCCCTTCTGTCATTCGGACAGATCAAGGTACCGAATATAAGAATGAACTTTTTGACCGAATATCCAATTTACTTGATTTTAAACATAGACTGAGTGCTCCATATCACCCACAAACGATTGGAGGTTTAGAGCGAAACCACCGTTGTTTAAACGAATATGTAAGGCAATTCGTAAATGAGTCTCAAACAGACTGGGACGAATGGTTACCATACTATGCGTTTTGCTATAACACCACACCAAACACCGATGTAAATTATACACCTTTCGAATTAGTTTTTGGAAGAATTTGTAGTTTACCACAAAATTTGAAAACACCAACACAAATAGACCCACTCTATAACATAGATTCGTATTATCATGAATTAAAATTGAAATTACAAAAAGCTACTTTGATGGCTCAGCAAATAATTGGTAAAATGAAAGATAAACGAGCAATTAACCAGCAGAATAAAGCAAACCCAATCCAAGTAAAAATAGGAGACAAAGTAATGTTGACAAACGAAAACAGAAGAACATTGAATAAGGTATTCAAAGGACCTTATCGTATTAGTGAAATTATACATCCTAATGTGATCTTAATCGATAACCATAACAACAAAACCACTGTACATAAAAATAGGTTAATCAAAGTGTAACACACAGACGAACTTATACTTCTAAAGGGGGAAGGGATTGTGTTAGGTAATATTTTCTTATAATAAATCGTTATGTGTTAGGTAATATTTTCTTATAATAAATCGTTATGTGTTAGGTAATATTTTCTTATAATAAATCGTTATGTGTTAGGTAATATTTTCTTATAATAAATCGTTATGTGTTAGGTAATATTTTCTTATAATAAATCGTTATGTGAAAAAAATCAATTGTATTATAGCATGCAAAATAAGCATAATATTAAAACATATGAAAACTTTTTCAAATGATGTAATAAACAGTCAGAGGTAGTGCAGTCTTTGAGAATGGCATCCCCACTCACTCAAAAGGGGGTAGGTGTAGCATCCATGCTAACTTCCAAGGGATTTTCCCAACAATCCCAAATTTGTCTGTCATCACTAATTAGGTAAAACCAGCAATCCGCCTAACGGAATGCCCAGCCATAAACATGCATTATGTTTTGCTTCATGCGCGACCTTTACCGGCACGCAGAGGTAAACATTGGTTGCTTTCTTTGAGCGACCCTCGCAAAGGTCTGCTGTGCTTTGCCAGCAGACCGGTCGTCGCCAGAATGGTTTATTATACAAACAGTATACAAACAGATACTGCACTACGCCTGACTGCAGGTAACGTTAACATAGTATATAAGTCATTAGTGAAATATAAAGTTCAAGCATTCATTCGTCATACGTAACTCAGTGCGGCGGTATGCCGTTGGTGTTATCTTTTCAACAAAAACTAAAACTGTCCGATGTCCCAACGTAAATGAAAGAATTATTAGTTCAGGAAGGGAGCTTGTTTGATTTTGTAATAACATTTTTACTAAAATTGGGTTTCTTTTTAAAAACAAGTTTTTCCCAATTTGAAACTCAACGTAAAGGTATATAAAAGTTGAAAAAAGTTTTAGAATATATTTTTCTAAAGACTTAGTGATTGATGATTATGAGGAAAAATTTCATGATGGTCAAAGTTAGCCCGGTGATCAATGTTACCCCCGTTTTACGGTATCAAAGATTGATTTAAAAAAAATGTAATCGAAGCTGTTTAGTGAAGATGAAGTAAAAAAAAAATTGCCTCAAGAAATTGTGCTAAATAACACTAGTTTACAGCATTTTTGAACTAAGTAAAATGAAGGTGATTTATAACGTGAAATCGGGCGCTGAATCCAAAAATGAAATTCAAAAAATTCTCAGTAGATCAGTTTTTGAGTTATGCTCCAATTATGAAAATTTGAAAAAAAATGAAAAAAAAAATACTTTTACTGATATTAAAATATCTCGGACTGCATAACAGTAATAGGAAATCTCGTTTTTGCAAACTAAAGGTGAATAAATTTTCTATCGATCATTTAAACTTCTTTTTTGCGTATAATAAACAGTATTGTTGATATTCGTGACTTAATAAAAGAAAAAAATTATAAAAAACGCATTTTTTAGAGAAAATTTTGTTTCAGCGGAAGTTTTATACTCGATGGTAACATTTGAACAATACATTCAAAAATAAATTCAATTCAGAATTATTTATCAGCTTACCAGAAGGTCACATGCCAAATTTCAGAAAGATCTTACCATGGGGAGGGGTTACTTGAGTCTCAAACGTGAATTTGATTTTAAGGTATTATGCTCGGAAGGAACAATAAATACTGGTTTTTCATTAATAACTTATATCATCACAAGCTGATAGTCTAAGCTAAGACAAATATTTCACCCGAAGACTGCAACATAGTTGAACATAAAACAGAAAAGTTTTTGCGGTTCAAAGGACGGGTTTTTTCTAGGGCTCAGTTCTGGAAACTGCAAACTAAAACTTCTGCAAAAGTTAGAAAACAACTTCAATATTTGCATTTTAAATCTAGACTACCCAAGTAACAATTTTAGCTTTATTATGGTCAGCAAAATATCGTTTGGACTATCGCATTAATCTTCATAAAAAGCTAAAGCGCATTCTATAACATCACCTGGACTCTAATAAAGCCAAAATCAGGCTATTTGGCCCTACCCTAGAAACGTCATCAAGACATATAATTGTTGGTCATCAATGTTGGTCACCAAAGCTTTTAAAAAGCTATTATTAAACATGTAGAAATTTTTGTTTTTTTTTTCGGTTCTGTCAGTTCTCGGAGTTTATTTTTTTATTTTTTCCAGCAACCATAATGGTTGATGAATGATGATTGCATTATTCAGATATGATCTGGTAAAATTAATAGCTAAAAAAACCAATGTTTTAACCATATATTGAGCGTCTTTTCTACTGCCAGTCAAAATTTTAGGTAAAATGTATATGAAATAGTATCTTAAAATAAATGCGCCTCGTCAAATCTGATGGTCAATCATGATGGAATTGATGGAAAAAGGCCAGGAAAAATATTTTCCAATGCTTGCATTGTGAATCCATCAACATGGCGTCATTTTGTACCCTTCGATTTTGCAACCAACATGGCGTGAGTCAATTCATAGTTTTACTATGGTTTAATGATGACCCCAAAAAAAGCTACGATTTGACGTTTCTCTCGCAAGCCAACCAATTACACGCTAAGGTTGAGTTCCTCATTTCTGAGTTGTTAATCATTAGTACAGTAAATGAGGACAGACTTTTTGAATTAAAAGGGATTGGTTTTGATTGACCCGTGAAATAAATCATGAGTTGAAGTCAAATTTCGTTATCTGACGCCATCTTGAAATCCAAGATGGCGGCTTCCGCTGAA
Organism: Uranotaenia lowii; assembly: GCF_029784155.1. Taxonomy (NCBI): domain Eukaryota; kingdom Metazoa; phylum Arthropoda; class Insecta; order Diptera; family Culicidae; genus Uranotaenia; species Uranotaenia lowii. Next base: position 130,509,576 of record NC_073693.1, read on the forward strand.
CTTTAAAATGGTGTAAATGACTTGAAATCGCATGAAACCCCAACAAAATGGGTATCGGGTGAAAGGGCTAAACGAGTAGAAGTTGAATTTCGCTATCAGACGCCATCTTGATGGCGGCATCCGCTCAACTTTTAATGCTTAATGCTGACAAAAAGTCGCATTGAACCACCACTATACGGGTATTAGGTGAAAGGGCTAAACTAGAAGTCGATTTTTTTCTTTCCGACGCCATCTTGAAATCAAAGATGGCAGCTTCCACTGAATTTAAAATACTGTTAATCAATGAAAATCGCTTGAACACAACTTTTTTTCACGTAATACTACATTAAAACTACAATTTTAAGACAATTTAGATCATTTTAAATCACTTTTATTATTTTTTCATTATGTTTCTAATGCATTTAGCACTTTTCTTGTTTTGTTTATAGTTTTTGTTTTTTTTTTTTGCCATTTATATAATTCTATTATTCCTATCATGCTATTATGTTTAAATTGTATTGGTCTTATTCTAGCGAAAACTATAAGGTTATGTTGTTTCTGTTAACCGTCTGATTTAGGCACATGTGCCAAATTCGATGTTGCCAAAATCGAATGTTGCCAAAAACGAACGGGGTCTGTATTGTGGTGGTTTTTGTGGGATTTTCAGTCACTCACAGATTTTCAGAGAAACGCGAAAAGAGATATTTGACTTCTATCATTTAGCCTTAGCACCCAATACAATGTATTTGGGAGTTTCATTGTATTTTCATTCATTTACAGTATTTTTAAGTTCAGCTGAAGCCACCATCTTGGATTTCAAGATAGCGTCAGAATGCAAAAATAAACTTTTTATAGCTTATCCCAATTGACAAACACCCATATTTTGGAGGTTTCATGCGATATTCAATGATTTAGAGCATTTTTAAAGTTTATAGAAAGCTGCCATCTTGGATTTCAAGATAGCAATATTCGACTTCTACTCGTTAAGGCCTTCCACCCACTACCACCTGGGTTTCATGTCATTTTAAGTCATTCACTACATTTTAAAGTTTAGCGGAAGCCGCCATCTTGGATTTCAAGATGGCGTCAGATAGCGAAATTCAACTTCTACCGGTTGATTTCTATAATTTTATTATTTCTATAATATAGGTGTAATGCGATTTTCAGTCATTTACAGTATTTTCAAGTTGACTGGTAGCCGCCATCTTGGATTTAAGATGGCAACGGGCAACGAAATTTGACTTCTACTCGTTCATTACTTTCACCTAATAACCATATTGTGAAGGTTTCACGATATTTTCAGTAATTTACAGCTTTGAAAATAAAAGCGGAAGCCGCTATCTTGAATTAATGATGGCCTCAAGCAACAATTTTTTTCCTACTATTTGGACCCTTTCACTCAATACTCATATTGTAAAGATATTCATACCACTTTCGGTGATTTCAAGTTTTCAAAGATGTATTTTTTTAATTTTAACTCAAAACCAACACGCATAACTTACCAAAAATGTGTAAAAATGGGAGTTCCAATTCAAATATGTGCTATCTAATCTGAGCGTGTCCTGTTTTGACATCTTGATCGAGAACTGTCACTAAGTTTTATGGCGGTTTAATAATCATGCACTGAGTGCTATTATAGAACATGCTAAAAAAAGCTTGGAGCAAACTTCTAGGTTTGTGTTTTATTATAGTTTAAAAAGAGCATTCATAACTCTTTCAAAATAACTAAAACAGCATGTTTAATAAAAGTTTTATTAGCGTTTTCAAAACCATCTGAAAACATATGGTCGAAAAAAAATTATAAGCATTCTGCATGACCATAATAAAACCGCCATAAAACGAGCTGCACAAAAAATGCCATAATTAAACCATAATAAAACTTCCTAATGCTAGTTGGCATAATCTGTGTTACTTGGGTATGTTTTTCATACTGCAAATATTTTTAATGATAAGAAGATGCAACCTTGTAGATCATGATAATTTCTGGAACTTTTTGCAACTAAACTATTCGTTAACATTTTGTCTAATTTGACGCAATGGAAGCGCTCACGAGATTTGTTTCAGTTGTCTATATGCAGATGATCCTCAACGTATTTTTTCACTAAATTGTTCGATTTTTTACAATTTAATAGATACCTTTGAAATTTGTTATCACAATCCCTGGCAGTATCTTTTGCCCCACACTTGAACAGTCCCAATCCTGAGGGGTGCGTACGAAATTCGTTTCTTCCTGTTTTCCCAACATGAAAAGCGTTTCCTTTTCGACTGCCAGCTACTCTGCCTGAGGGGATGAAGCAGCAGCAGCAGCAACGTTTGGGGGAAACCGGCTACAAATAAATAATACCACAGTTGTTATCGGTCGCTGTCTTCTGCTTCCGTCAATGTCACTCATACCATTCTTAAATGGCGCCCATTCCCGGGGAAGGTTGCATCTCTGTAAAATCGAACGAAACGGATATGCCAGGACCTAGTGTCAGCAACGAGATAGAACACCCGGATTGGGGATGCGGATTCGATTCCGGAATCCGACAAACGTCCGAGGCCAACGAAAAGAACAAAGCGAACGACTGAAGCGTCCAGCACTGATCAGGAAAACACACACACACAGAAGCGCCGCCAAAGTACAATTCATTCATTTCAGGTTGGATTGTTTTAGTTTTCAATTAAATTTCAATTTGAGACAGCGGAAAACAATTTTCCACCTAGCTGGACATCCTGCATGGACAAACGCGCGCGGAATGGTGGTCGTCGTCACACAATCATCCTCCAAACAGAGGCGAGTTGAATGCCGGGAATTCGAAATGCATGAATGGTGTTTTGTGCTGTGTTTCTGTGAATGGAACGGAATGGAATTCCGGTGGTTGGTTGGTCTGGTCATGGCCATGGCAAAATGGTTCCCGCCGTTAGTTCGCTTGATGACGGCGATAATCATGGCGATTAGTGTGCAACAGTGTGCTCATTAGCCGGTGCTGGACAACAGCCTTTTGTCGATTGGCAGCTGAATGTGGTAGACTGATTCTGTACTACTACAAATTTCAACAATTGGAATCATGCTCGTCAATTTGTATTTAGAATTTTTTTTGGAAATTTTTAATAATATCATTTAACTTAACAAAAAAAAAACATGACAATAATACTTAACAATTGAGGCCGGAACAATGTCACGTCCAATTTTGAAAACCTATAAATAATAGGAAATCCTGCTTAGCCAATTTAGGCGTTGCTGACTGAATGAACGTGGAAGACTTGAGTTTAACATTTAACAGCCACTACTAAATTATTTTATTTTCATAGCATTTCGTCTCAAGACATAAGTTGACGAACATAATTCCTAAAACTCACTCGGTCCATGGCAATCGTTCTCAAATTTCTCAGGCATCCCACATTTGCCAGATCACGCTCCACTTGGTCGAACCACCTCGCTCGTTACGCTTCTGCTCGTCTCGTTCCTTCCAGATTAGGGCAGTTGCCAGGCATTTTCGTGACATGTCCTGCCTATTATATCCATCCTGCCTTCACCACCTTCTGGATACTGGGTTCGCCATAGAGACGCGTGAGCTCGTGGTTCATCCTTCGCCTCCACACTCCGTTCTCCTGCACGCCGCCAAAGATGATTCTTAAAACTCGCCGCTCGAAAACTCCGAGTGTATGCAGGTCCGCCTCGAGCAATATCCATGCCTCGTGCCCGTAGAGAACAACCGGTCTAATAAGCGTCGTATACACTTCGTGCGAGGGCTAAGTCTTCTCGACCGCAGTTGCTTGTGGAGCCCATAGTAGGCACGACTTCCGCTGATCATTCGCCGCCGCATCTCACGGCTGGTGTCATTGTCTGCGATCACCAGTGAGCCGAGATAGACAAAGTCTTCGACTAACTCCAGCTCATCGCCGTCGATCGTGACCTTGTTATTACTGGACAAGCGGGTTCGGTTGGTCTCGGTTTCGCAGGCCAGCATGTACTTCGTTGAAAACGTGATAATCGTACGCGTCTGTTCTCCATGTCAAGGGTGGCATGCGGAGTGCAACAACGTCCTGGTGGTGTTCGGGACCCAAAACAGCAACATCACGACGAACCTCCTGCGAGATAGTGGGGTTAGCTGCGGGCCTTGCAAGCCCGTGACTACAAAAAACATATGCAACGAATAACGAACAACAAATTTTGGATGGAAATCGGCAAAGACCCACGCGACAAAAAGGGAATAACGATTGGAAACTTGGAACATGGAACTGACAATCTCTAAATTTTGTGGGCAGTACCCACGTGCTCTCCAACGAATTGAAGAGCTGCAAATTCGACATCGTGGCGCTGCAGGAGGTATGCTGAAAGGGCTCCACGGTACAAATGTACCCAGATGGTCGTGCCATCTACCAGAGCTGCGCCAACACACACGAGCTTGGAACAGCTTTTATAATGATGGGATCAACTCACGAATGTGCCAGTTAAGAATCAAGGGCCCATTCTTCCACATCAGCATCATCAACGTGCACAGCCCTCACCTCGGAAGTATCGGTGACGACAAAGACGAATTTTACGCGCAGCTGGAGCGTGAATATGACTGTTACCCAAAATATCATATCAAGGTCGTCATCGGGGATCAAGGTCGTCATCGGGGGCCAGGAGGAGGAATTTAAACCGACAATTGGCAGGTTCAGTGCGCACCAGCTGACCAACGAAAACGGCCTCAGACTTATAGATTTCACCGCCTCCAAAGGAATGGCCGTACGTAGTACCTTTTTCCAGCACCGCCTCCCACGCATATTCACCTGGAGATAACCGTACCAAGCGCAATCACAGATCGACCACGTTCTGATTGACAGCCGGCACTTCTCGGACATCATTAACCATACCATTATCTGATGATGATGAAGATGATTCCAAAACTCTCCGTAGTGAACAACACACGAAACCGACGCCCGCCTCGGTTAAATATCGCACGACTGAAGCAACCTGAGGTCACGGCAGACTACGCGCAATTGATCGAAGCAGCGCTGCCGGCAGAGGGCGAGCTTGACGAAACTCTTCTCGAGGACTGTTGGGATACCATCAAGACAGCCATCAACAGTGCTGGGGAGAACGTCATCGGTTATGTGAAGCGAACTCGACGGAATGACTGGTTCGACGAGGAGTTTAAGTGGGTGATTGACGAAGAGAATGCCGTGCGGGCGGCAGTAGTGCAAAGAGGCACCCGTCGAAATGAGGAAAATCACCGAAAGCGGAAGAGGCAGCGAGTCCAAATTTTTCAGGAGAAAAAGCGCCGCCTGCAGGAGGAGGAGCTCGAGGAGCTGGAGGAGCTGTATCGTTCCCAAGAAACATGAAAGTTTTATTAGGCACATGCCACAAGCCGAAATGTGCCGAGATAAGGACGGGATCATCCTGACGGACAATCGTGAGGTGATCAAAAAGTGGAAGCAGCACTTTGATGAACACCTGAACGGCGTACATGCAGCAGATCAAGACGGTGGGGAAAGGTACATCGCCGGCGTAGCCAACGACGTAGAGGAGCAACTCCCAACGACGGACCAGATCTTCACATTACGGCAAAAATTCCGTAAACACCAAGTCCCTACGCACCATCTATTTATCGACTTCAAATCCGCATACGACACGATCGACCGTAACGAGCTATGGAAAATCATGGACGAGAACGGCTTTTCCGGGAAGCTGATATAGTCGGCAGATCATCTGCGGCGGTGAAAGAGATTTACCGCAAACTGAAACGCAAATTCGAATGAACTCGACTATTCACCCGAAATCCGCACACAGCACTGCGTTCCATCCATCGTCGCCTTGATCAGTCTGGTCAGCTTCCCGTAAAATCCGTTCTGGTCCATGATTTTTCATAGCTTTTCACGGTCGATCGCATTAGGCTTTGAAGTCGATGAATAGATGTTGCGTAGGGACTTGATGTTTGCGTAGTGGGAAGATTTGGTCCGTCCTAAACCGTTCTTCCGTGAAGCCGGCCTGATGACTTCCCACGAATCTGTTTACTTGTGGCGAGAGGCGGCGAAGTAGGATTTGGGAAACACTTTAAAGGCGGCATTGAAGCCAGTGATCGCTCGATAGTTCTCGCAGTTCAATTTGTCGCTCTTCTTGAGAAAAGGGGTATATTACCCTCTCCTTCCACACCTCCGGTAGCTGTTCTGTGTCCCAAAATCGTACCATCAACTGATGTAGGCGTTTGGCCAACTTGTATGGGCCCATTTTCATAAGTTCTGCTTCGTAGGAAAGGATTTCCAGCTGAATTTTTGCTATTAAGCAGAACAATTGCATCCTTACTTCCACTTATCGTTCCTCTCTACGTTGTCGGCTACGCCTGCGATCTACCTTTCTTCACCGTCTCGGTCTCCTGCATGTACGCCGTTCAGGTGTTCATCGAAGTGCAGCTTCCACTTTCTGATCGCTTCACAATTGCCTCCATCCATATCCCTGTACATTTCGGTTGGCGGCACGAAACCTTTGCGGGATGCGTTGAGCTTCTGATTAGACTTTCGTGTTTCCTGAGAATGATGCAGCTGCTCCAGCTCCTTGAGCTCCTCCTCCTCCAGGCGGTTGAGTGCAGTCTAGTGAACCGACGCAACCACTACGGAAGACCAGGCCAGTCTGCACAAATGGCAGCCGTGACAGGTTATTTCTCGTAAACTTAATTGAACGAGAAATTATCAAATAATCGAATTAAAAAGGTATACAAACGCGATAAATGGTTCACGTTGAAGAAATGTTCATCAAAGTTGCTTTAAAATCAGATACTTTATGAATTACCTATTGCGGAAGAATAACAGCCGTTAAAAAGGTAATTCGAAGTTAAAGCGAAAAAAGAAATACAGTAGAATAATTTTTGGAAGCTATTTCAATCAAAGAGGAAAAAATGAAAACAGTGTACAAAATATGAAAAAATAACGAATGTAACAGATCCCTGAGACGGTAGTTCGGATAAGATCTAATGCGACCGTTTTTGTACAATGCTATATAATGACTAAAACAATTGGGATCTTCTCGTTGTAACAGCTTCAACCACTCATCCTATCTGATGCTAACTTGCATTACGTGAGCCAAAACTGGTTCAGGTTCATCCGATTCTGGTTCAAAAACAGCATAACGACGGAGAAAATAGGCGTGCCTCATTTTCTTTCCTTTTCTGTGTTCCATTTTATTGTCGTATTCTTGAAATTTCAGTAGCCATTTCCCCACAACTGGCAACATGGTCTTCTTGGCTACAGTCTTCTTCACCGCTTCGCAATCCGTCACGACTATAAGGGGTCTTCCCAACAAATACTTTTGATAGCGTTCTACCGATTCAACCACAGCTAAAGCTTCAAGTTCGTAGCTGTATTTTTGGCACTCAACAGACGAAGTTTTTCGGCTAAAATAACTTATGGGGTGCAATCCATCCTGTCTACAGTTATTGAATATACTTTCTAAGCCGCCAGTCGAAAATCGAGAGAGACAAGTGCATAAAGATTACGTGCTGAAGAATACAGGTGTTATGAAGAAGTGTCAAGATGGACTGAAGTGGGTGGTACCAGTTCGTGCACGCTGGAGAATAGCTCGAAATTATCACGACGATCTTGGACATAGAGGTGTCGAAAAAGTGTTAGCTGCAATACGTAAAAGTTTCTGGTTTTGTAGAATGCGTTACTACCTTAAACGCTACATCGGTTCCTGCGTTCATTGCGCTTATGTTAAGGCGAAAGGAGGTACCAGAGAAGGGCTGCTACATCCCATCGAAAAAGTTCCCGTACCTTTCGGCACCATTCACTTGGAGCACCTTGGTGGCCGATTGTCTCAGTCGTAATACTGTTGGTGAACCAGAATAGGATGAACCTGAACCGGTTTTGGCTCACGTAATGCAAGTTAACATCAGAGAGGATGAATGGTTGAAGCTGTTACAATGAGAAGATCCCAAATTGTTTGAGTCATTATATAGCATTGTACAAAAACGGTCGCATTAGATCTTATCCGAACTTCCGTCTCAGGGATTTGTTACACGAGTTTTTTTTGCAAATTAGCAAAGAGTGTTTTATGAAATAATGCCGAAATAAGAAAGATAATGAAGTATTAGACGAGTTTCAAGAACAGTAGGGGAAAACTGTACAAGACGCACCAGTTAAACATAATTGCTATTTACAGCGATACCAATCATTTAAGGACCAAATCGAAAGTTGAAGACGATTCAGGGATTAGATTTACGTATTATCGAAAATAAAAAATATAATAAAGACACGTTTCTGACTATATTTTTGTAAAAAAAACTAAAACAGCCAGAAAACAAACCGCGGGGTAGAACGCCAAAGCTAGTGGACAGAACGCACCAAACATGAAGGGTGGTAAGAAATGGAACAACGATTATACGGAACGTAATTATTGAAACATCAAATGTTTGATTACATATTCATCGTATTTTTGTAAACTAACCATTCTTTGGCTAAAAATCATTTAGTATTGCTGAACTCTACGAAAATTTCGCTTTTCAAAATGCACTTTTTAATATCCTTATATATAAAACGCCTTCAAGTAGGCAACGAAATTCAATTTTTTCGACTGATATAGTGATATCGCGGCAAACATGGCGGCCGATAATTTTTTCGAGTCGATTATTGGTGCACCGTTTTAACTCGAACAAGGACGAAATTTGTTATAATTATGCATTGTTATCGTAATTTGGGAGTCAGCAAATAAAACGAATGGCATTTTGTTTTGATATTCGGGTTTTCTCAAAAGTTAACAGCATTCAAAATTTGAGCGTAAAACACGTGGTCTTGTGGGCATTCTGCCCCAATTTTCATATGAATAATTTTTGATAAAATTTTGTAGGAAGTTATTGGAATACAACAAAAATTTCATAGTCTTCCGAAAGTGCACATGAGTGGATAAACGATAAGCTGTAGTTTTATCAGATTGCGCAGGCTGTTTTACCATAAAACCTTATATATTACTTATGAGAAATAACAAGTTTCACGCTGATTCCATTAATTCTTCTGTTTCTAAGAACTGAAGTAGTTTTTGGGAACTTTTCATCTATTGAATGATGAAAAAGCTTGTTTGCTACAATATAAATGAAGTAAAACATCATTCGAAGCCGTTGGTTAGTCTATATTTGAGAAATAATGGCATCGGCCATCTTACCCCGCTGGTGCGTCTTGTACAGTTTTACCCTACTTCTCGATGGGGCGGAGCTTCGGAGTGTTGGGATGGTTGAACATTTCGGCACGAAATTAACCTTATTGTCCTCATACCACTTCAGCACGTCCTTGGAGTAGTGGTTTGAGGCTAAATCCGGCCAGAGATTGTTGGGACGTTGTGGGCCTTCAGAAGAGGAAGCAGTCGCTTCTGGAGGCTCTCTTTCATGTACACCTGTTCGTTCATCGTGTCCTGGTTCATGAATGGTGCACTCCGCTTCCTGCACTTGCAAATGGCTTGCCAAACCGGGAATTTATTTGCAAATTTGGACATCTGAGTGCGGAAGTGCTCCGGATGGCAGAACTTATCCTTGGCCGCTAAAACAGGTTGCCAGGGATCCGTTTGAAGTCAGCCTTCACATGTTTCGTCGTCCATGATGCAGCATTCAACTTTCGTCAGCATGTTGAGGTACAACTTTTGTGGCACGGGTTTTGGCAGATTTGTTCTGCTTCTTGTCGCGATTAGGACCCTTTGATTTGACCCCAGCTCTAGTTTTGGCATTCTGGACAAATATTCGGCTTTGGTGCAGCTTCTTAGTCACATCCCGAACGGAGGCGTTCGGGTTTCGGTTGAAGGCCCCAACTACGCGGATGTGATTTTTGGTGTTGTACAAAATACTATTCCCTGCACTTCTGGGCTTCCGATTGGTGGTCAATCGTTCCTCAAATCGCTTTATCACTCGCGACACCGTGGAATTCGTGATTCCCAATGTTTTAACGATGAAACGATGCGAGAGATCCTTGTCGTGATGAATGCGCAAGATTTTATTACGCACGAAATGTTCTTTCGACTCTATTTCCGAGAGTTTTGATCACAGAACTTGAAAACTTGCAGTATGTAAATAATGCACTATGAACTAATGTCACCCAAATTTTCATTAAATTCTACCCATCGCATCGGTTAAAAAATTAAAACAATTCATCGTGGACATCCTTTACATAGCGATACCTACAGTGTCGGACAATAGACTAGGACCACTCTAATGCAAAATATTCAAATCACCTTTAAACTGCCAATTCAAATATAATAATATGCGACACCTAGCGGCAAGCACTTATTGTAGTATGCCAAATTTGTATACTGCATTTTTGTTGCAATCAAAGCAACCCGTTTGTTCTGCTCGACAAAAAAGCTGTCAGAGGGTGATAAAAGTCGCGTCATAAAATAAGACCAGCTCATCGGTTCGGCTGTTCCGGCATTTTCAGCGCTCTAGATTTGAAGAAAAGGTGTTGTTTTCGGTGTTGTTTGTCCATTTTCGTGTCCTGGTAAGTATTTCCCATAAAATAAATCATGTAAATCATGAAAACAAACAAAAAATAAAGATTTCCTTCCTCCTACTCTGTTTTCAGCAAAAAAGCGATGGGTCGGGCACAGCACTACACGAAGGTCCAGCGAGCGATCATCCGGAATCTGTACAAGGCTGACAAAAGCCAACGCGAGATTGCCAACTACTTAGGAAGGTCGAAAACTTTCGTTTTCAACGCGTTTCACAGCACCGGCAAACGGGAATTGACCGGCCACCCCCGCAAAACGACGCCGAAGGACGATTCGGCAATCAAGCGGGCCTCGCAAAAAGACCCTTTCAAAGCGTCCAAGCAGATCAGAGACGAGCTGAACTTATCTGTGAGTTCCCGGACGGTTCAGCGACGGTTAGCGGAGAAGGGACTAGGAGGAAAAAGTCCCCGGAAGGTGCCGATGCTGACGCCGAAGCACTTGAAGGCGCGGCTGAAGTATGCGAAGGACCACTTCGATTGGGTCGGTCCGAAATGGAGAAACTATGGAAAAATGTGCTGCGGTCGGATGAGACCAAAGTGAACCTCATCGGCTCAGACGGAAAGAGTTGGGTCCATCGCCCACTCGGCTGTGCGTATATACCCCAGTATACAAATAAAACATTCAAACATGGAGGAGCTAGCATCATAGTGTGGGGGTGCTTTTCTTGGTACGGGGTGGGTCCCTTGTACTGGATCGACCGGATTATGGACCAGCATCTCTACGCCCAGATACTTCGGGATGTAATGCTGCCACACGCCGAGTGGAAGATGCCCCAAAAGCGGCAGTTCCAGCAAGACAACGACCCCAAACATACCGCTAAAACGGTTAAAAAGTGGTTCCGGGATAATAAGGAAAACGTTATGGAGTGGCCAGCACAGTCCCCTGATCTCAATCCCATAGAGAACCTATGCAAATCGATCACGGTATGAATTTTCTTTTTTTTTACCAAGAATTCTAAAGCGATCCTATTCTATGTCGGGTTTTTTTAGTCAGTAAGTATGCTTAAAACGCATTTTTAAATAAAGGACAATTGTTTTAACTACAGATGATTTTAATTTCTTCGAACAATGGAATTTACAATTTGTAAATGGTTTGATGCGCTTAAGTGGAAATTTTTTTCTCAAAGTTTTGTCACTTTCTGTTTTGGATTGAGCTGTGGACCTATTCTATTGTCCTACACTGTATTTACAATACAAATTAATACAAATTTTGACAAACATGTCAGATAAAATACTTGAAAGTGACAGAAATAAGCATAATAGCTTTCGTCATCTTCTATGGAACACCATAAGAGCAATTTCATCGTGTTGAGAAAATGTGGTAGAAATTTTGGTACTTGAAGCATGTTTTGAAATTGTACCAAACAAAATTGTTTTCAATTTTTTTGAATTTGAATTTGAATTTTTTGAGTTTGAATTTTTTAGCAACACTGTTTCTAAAGGGTGTTCGGATCAAAAAGTGGTCAACTTAAATTCGCCGTATTTTATCAAATCATTCATATAAAAAACCTAAACACCCCTCATTTTATAGCTGTGTGTGTAGAATGATGCTTCTATTTGCCTTTCGATATTAGGTCTTTAGTTTTCAAAATGGCGTCCAAGCCAGAGGAGCTACGAACCAGAATTTTGTACATGTGTCGTGCAAATCCGATATCGTTGAATGTGGCGAAATCAACCGTCACCAAAGTAATGATAGTGTTCGGGCAACGTATTTCGACAACTAGGAAGCCGGGATCTAGGAGCAATCAAAATCCGGGAGCCGCAGTGACGAATAGAAGAGAGGCTAGCACTTTCAAGCGAAACTTCAATCTCTCCGTTCGAGATGTCGCCAATAAGTTGGGAATATCGTCTACAGCCGTGCATGACTCAAGTAACAATTTTAGTTTTATAAGAATCTGCAAGGGCACTGCCAAACTTCCTTATAAAACAACGTTTAGTTATATAAACCCCATTAAACCATTTATATAACACTTACAAGAGCAAAAAGGCCCACCTAAAGGAGGTTCTAGAGAGAACATTACAAGTACCTTATACAACCATAAGGACTCAAACGGGATTTGCACAAAGCTGTTTCTAGAGAATCAAATCTCGATGCAGAAAAAAAGATCCTGGGAAAAGGAAATAATTCAGAGAAACGGTTTTAAAATTGCTTTAATAAAATAAAAAAAACTCTGACTCAATATTTCAAACAACTTGTTTTTGTTTTTAACCGACCAAGACTCAAAAATGATTATTATTATTATATTAGAATAATAATCGTTTTTCTCGTTATCGTAATGGATAAAGTTGCTGCGCTTTTAGTTTCATCGATTATTTTGACGAGAAACGGCTAAATAAAACATGCCCCTCAAGATTTTTATGAAATAAAAGCTCAAAATTTGTATTTTTTCCAAATTGAATAATTTTTCTTCACTTTAACTTTTGGATTCTAGCCCCCAAAGTCAGTATGGAATGTTTTATGTTATGGGAATAGTTTTTCATCAAACAATTTACCGTAAAAAGCGACATATATCAACATTCATGAAGAAAATTTACTTGAAAGTTTACATCATTTCATCTGAAAATGGCGATTTATTATAATTAATTATTTCGCTCGAAGAAAACATTTATATGTCTAACTACTCTTGTAGGAGTTTTCGCACTATCAGTTAAGCGGGCCATAGACTATACAAATTGGCCTGTACAAATTCGATGATTCCGCGTCGCTTGTTTGATCTATGCTCGCCCACACACTATACAAACATATTTCACGCGAACACAAATGATTGCTGGAGAAACAGCAACAGCAACAAAAAAAACCATCTCCACCCCGGCTGGGAGAATGTTTTGTACAAAATATTTCGATCCCGACCGATTTTACTCCAACCGTTTGGGCGCTCATTCAAGCAGTGCCATACACTATGCAAATCGTGCTCACAGCGACAAAATTTCATCGAATTTCATCGCATTTGTACAAATGTTGTGTAGTCTGTGGCCCGCTTTATAAAACCGATAAAACCATATTAACTTTTCTATGACCATCTCTAGTGTAAATTATCTTCAAAAATGCCAAATGGACTTATTTCAGTGTATAGCTGTCAGTCGGTGCGCAAAAGCAAAACAAAACAAACAAAGCAAAATTCGATTCTCTGTCCGAAAATCTCGTCTCGCCGTTTTCCGAGTTTCGAAAGGATTCGTGAACTGCCGCCAATCGGGCCCAGAAAGTTGTAAATATGAGTCAAATGCTAAAGTAGGTAGGGAATGATTATACATTTCCGTTATTTACAGGTTTGTTTGCATCGAGATTCCAAAGAGTCTTCATATTTTCGGAAGAAGTAAACGAATTACGGAAAGTGATTGTTTTCAAACCAACTGGGAGAACACTCATCGTGACCGTGTTGAACCTTTTTTCGCAACAAAAAAAGCTCATGTGCGGTGATCCTCAGAGAAAATAAGAACTACCGGAACTGGAAGCAATCGATTCAAGGTAGTCTGGGATGTGTATCATGTGTATGCGTGTCGAAAAAGGGCCACTGAAACTTGATACTGGCATTGCTAAGTACTGATAGAACAATGCTTATTCAAACCTATAGCACGAAAAACAATCCGGACGATGTGTCAATAAATTATACAATTAGTGATATTCGTGATGAAAAATATAATAATGGATTATAAATAAGGTCTAGTGTTTTTTCTGTAATCTGCTTCTAAGAATGGCTTTCTAGGGGTTCTCGCTCGGATAGTGATGGAAAACATATCTTGTTATAATTGAAATTATCATCTTTAAATTGTTTTAATAGCATTGATCACAATCGACATACATCGGCTGAGAAAAGCAACGAAGTTTCTCTTGAAATGCGTGAGAAACCGTTTGTTGAAAGATTTACCGGCCTTTTGCATCGCGTCCAACAATTCAAAATGCGGCTTTCGGTTGCTTATAGAAGACTGATGCCGTTCTAGATCAAATATGTATTTTTAAACTTCCCGAACAGATTTGTATCTAAAAACAAATCATGGGAAATCGTTTTTACTTTTCACAAAAGAACGAGAATCTCAGTTTGTTAACATGACAAAGCCCGCTGTTTTGTTTCTTCTTCCCAGCCGTTTATTCTTTTCCACAGCCGTTTTTTGACACCTGTTGTCAAGGCATTTCTGACTTGCCCAAGAGTACTGATTTGGCTAGGTTTGGAAATTGTTTTATAGCGACTATCAAAACCGATATAAAAACGGTGTATAAAGAAAAATCTCAAACCAGGCATAGATCTTGAAAGAAGGTTTTTTAAAGGTTGTGTAGTAGACTGCCCCAAATTTGTATGGGAAATTCAAAACCTGTGAAATGTTATGCGCTGCAGGTTAAAATTGATCTTAGGCCTAGTACAAGATCTCATGCCAAATTTGGGCCAGATCGGATCACGTTTAGGGGTCGCTCAACGAGCCTGAAGTTTGTAAGGGATTTTGACACATTTTGTTCGGGAGAAACATGAAAAACATGTTTTTCATCAATAACTTTGGTTTCCGTCGGCAGATTTCTTTCAAAAACGGGTTTTCTTAAAGCCTAAATTATGAAAAATATTTCATCTGAAGACTGCATTTCAATTAGAGTTAAGATAAGGAAGTTATAAGGCTTCAAAAATGGGTTAACTTTTTTCAGGATGGTATTCATCACTGTTGATGAGTCGAGGCGGTCGAACATATTGACGCCTCATTAACAGTGCTGAATACCACCGTTAAAAAAGTTAGCCCATTTTTGAAGCCTTATAACTTTTTTATCTTAACTTTTATCGAAATGCAGTCTTCGCATGAAATATTTTTCATAATTTAGGCTTTAGGAAAACCCGTTTTTGAAAGAAATCGGCCGACGGGAACTAAAGTTATTGATGAAAAACTGGTTTTTCATGTTTCTCCCGAACAAAATGTCTCAAAATCCCATACAAACTTCAGGCTCGTTGAGCGACCCCTAAACGTGATCCGATCTGGCCCAAATTTGGCATGAGATCTTGTACTAGGCCAAGGATCAATTTTAGCCTGCAGCGTATAACTTTTTCAAAAGTCGGGTCATTTGGGGCACTTATTGTGTAGCTATCCTGAAGATAGTTTTTACAGTGGTCTTCCTAAAATACGCTTCAGAACTACCAACTTTTTCTCAATCCCATTAAAAAACCTCCCTCATTTCTTACAAAACCTTTTAGAGTTTATTATGTTGCTTGGGGAGGCTTAAAAACGATCGGGAATATCGACTTATAAGAGGTTAGTGACTGCTAATCGCAATGAAAAGCAAAACCTTTCGACAAAAACAAGATCTCTAAAGCTGTATACGGAATTATTGACAAGGTTTAATTGCGTGGTAATGGATGACGAAACCTACGCCAAGGCAGACTTTAGACAGCTTCCAGGAAAAGAAAATTATTCAGCAACAGGATAAGCATATTAAATTATCAAAGTTTGTTTAGAAATATCTCGTTTGGGAAGCTATCTGTACGTGAGGCTTGTAAAGTGACATTTTCGTTGCATCCGGGACCGTCAACCAGGAAATTTACGAGTGTCTTAAAAAACGTTTGCTGCCTTTCCTAAAGTAACATGACTTGTCTGTGCTGTTTTAGCCTGATTTGGCATCCTGCCATTATGAAAAAAGCCATAGAGTGGTATGCCACTAACAACATTCAGGTTGTACCCAAGGATAAGAACCCTCCCAACACACCGGACCCTTCCCCTATCGAAAAATATTGGACGATAGTTAAGATGACTGTATAAAATCTGATGGCAGGCGTCAAACGAAAGTCTCGTCAATTTGAACTAGGTCCACCAGAATCTTAAAAGAGTATTTTTTCCGTCATTTATTCAGATTGAACTTCAAAAAGAAAGATACTTTGATTTTTTTTAATAAACAAATAATCGATTTACATGCAATTTAGTTTGACCACTTTTTGATCCGAACACCCGAACACTCCAACTATTTCCGCATCACAGTATGCAAAAATAGAACAAGAGTTGTGAAAAAACTGGATGACCAGAGATCTTGAAAAAATTTCCATGGTAAAATTTGCAAAATGTGCTACAAGTGTCAACATTTCTATCACCTTTTCCCAAAACCAAGTGAACTTGCTTTAACAAAACAAAGGGGAACTTCATTAATCCTTTCAATGCGTACCGCCTCTCAATTTCCACTAAATAATTTGTATGTAATTGGGAATGGGGGTATTTTCGAGGAAACCATGCTTTCCCCAATATCGAACAGCTCCAAAAGTGTTACAATAAACCTAGCCGGATGCCTCACTCTATGTTTGTAGACAGATAAAAACACCAGCTGGTGCCATCCGCGATCTGTTCAGCAATTTGTGCAAACCCTCTCTCTAATTTACATATCGTGGAACATAATTAAAATTCCATTCGATTGTGTCTCTGATTTATTGGCCCGCAAACAAGACATAGTAACATCGACATCAACAACAACAACAAGTATCTATGCTATGTGTGGTTGAGCTTTTCACGAACATCACCCACGCGTTCTTGATCAACTTTCCGCGGATGAGTTTTCCACCACCACCACCATCATCATCATTATTATTGTTGCGGAGGAATGAGGTGAAGCGCTTACAATTTTCGTGCGGTGACGTTCGACATGTTTATGTGTTTCGATCCACATGTGCGTTACCTCGTTCTTTGGCGTGGCTTGGATGGAATTTTCCGAGGGGGGTTTCGGGAAAACGACATGCGCCTACATTTGTTGCCACTTGTGTTGCAATAATTTATTTCCAATAAAGTTTCAACCCTTTGGTGCTGGGTTTATTTTTTGCAGGCTTTCGTAAATCGAATGACTCTGTGGTTGAAATTGTAAAACCCATTTACCCATCATCACAAGGGTGCTCCGGCCGAGAGATGGAATTCGATTAATGAAAATTAATTGCAAATCAAAATAAACATCGAATGGAACGATTCGGAGAACAACCGGTTTACGTACTTGTAATAAAAAATGGGTTTAAAATAGTTTCAAATCTATCCGCTGTTCAACCGTTGAACTATTTTTCAAGTGATTCTGGTAAGCTGCCGTGATTTTGTTGTAGATCATCCGAGTTAAGTTTTATTGCATTACTTTCTGCACGCAAGAGCGACTTTCCTGTTTAGTTGGAATGTTCATTTAAAAATAATATAACTTTTTCCGTCTACAAGTGAGAATCAATTCGTCGAGAAGGAATCAAGAGGAAGAAGAGACTGATAACGGTGACGATGGCGATGGCTTTTTGAAACCCTCCTATCGAAGGAAGTCACTACTTACTTGAAGGATAAAGTTTGAACTGGGTTCCACCGAAATCCACCCCGAAAAAGCTATTCCCAAACCTTCCGATGTTGCTGTTCTGTCTGCAAAGTTGAGGCGAAAAATTTTATTGGTTGTATATTTTGGATATATGTGGGTATATGTTTGTGTAGGTTATGCTAGGAATCTGACCTGCAGTGCGCCCGGCTAACATTTATACGACGGTATGAGCAATGAAGTTCAATCTATCAATTTGATATCAGCACCCTCGCTTCGAAACTTTTATTGAGAAATAGTTCCCAACTCATGAAATGGAATCTATCTGACTAGAAGTTTTTTTTTTTACTCTCTGGAGCCACTTTTAAAAAGATTTTGTTTCAGCAAATATGCCTGTCGCTATCTTTTGTTTAAAATTTTGTTAGTTGAATTTCAAAAAAATAATAATTTGCTGAATTGCTATTGTAGACTGTAACATTTTGAATGAATGTATGTATGGTTTTCCCACCGGTATCAAGGTCCAGCCTATGTCTGTGTGGTTTAGCCTTCGAATTGCTTCCACGGCCGATGTATAGTTGTCCAATCTTCAGAGACCTACAATGCATTCCCCTACCACCGAACGCATCGAAAATAGTAGTTATGGCTGTTTTAACCCCATTTTACTAACATTTTTCAATTAATCCTTAACGAAATGTCTGTGACCAGAGCTCGAAACAGTCACAGTCAGCGTTGCCAGATTGAAAACCGCTGAAGTCCGTAGATTTTAGAAAAATCGAGAAATGTACTGATTTCGGCAAAATAAAACTTGATGACCTTTTTATTTTTGGTCGTCAGGTAGAATTTTCAGTTATCCACATAATCCCTTGAATTTTTTCGATAATCCGTAGAAAATCCGTAGGAAATACTTAAAATCCGTAGATTTCGAGCATCGATCCGTAGATCCGTAGAAATGCTGAAAATCCGTAGAACTGCGGAGAAATCCGTAGATCTGGCAAGGCTGGTCACAGTCATTGACAGAGAGCGAATTGAATGTGAGAGAAAAAAGCTGTCTCTTTCGTCACCTTCGTCAGTCAATGAAATATACCAACTCAGTATGGAGAGGATGAGCTTCATGTTGACTGTGAATGTCTTCTCCTTGCTTTCACCATTCGTTCCACATTCATTAGTTCCGCAAAGTCGTGACAGCATCAAACTTTGAAAAATCGTTCAGCTCGGCCTTCTTTGAATGTGTGAACCAATCATATTCGCCGAGGTTACTTTGCATGAACCAAAAAAGCGGTCAATATTAATAGCGGCTAAACGGTAAACGATAGCAACTTGATGTCTTCGGAACAATTTATCTACGCAGCAAAATCTTTCATATTTTATTGAAAAATAAATTAATAATTTACTTGGATGGGAGATAAAATAATTATTACTACGAATGCTCAATTAAGACACTTGATACATTGAACAAAGTTGAAGGTTGTGCAATTCTAAGAAGCTTTGTCGAGGACTTTTTTTTTTTTGTAGCGACCCACCACACATGATTGCGATCAGATGAAAAATATGAAAGTAACAAGCATTTTAAAAATAAACACGCCATGCAACTATAACTATAAAAAAAACTCAATCTGGGTGGAAAGTTTTCAAATAATCGAATGAAATCTATTGTTTCGTTTGAACACCATTTGAAAGATAATAACTTGAAAATTGGAAGCTAATAAATTGAATTGACTGGAAACAAAACATGTCTTCAAAATGCTCTATTTCTTCTTCTTGTTTGCCTGTTTGTTTTTCATTCAATTTCTATGATTTCCCTATTTTTGGAAAACAGCTTATATTTTGGGAATCATATCAAGTTCTTATACTTAAATTTCGAAACATGCTTTGAAGCTGAATAACGTGGATTGTCCGGAATTGTTGTCGCTCCTGCCGTTTAATGCTCCTTTAAGAGCGACCCGGTCGCAGGATTTGTTAAGACTTTCTCACCGACGAACTCTATATGGTCAGAACAATCCTTTAGATGTATGTTGTGCAAAATTCAACGAAATTGCTAGTGAATTTGATTTTAAATTGTCGAAATCTGTGTTTAAATCTAGGATAAGTTAGTTTAATCTCTGTAAATAATTTGAAGCATCTGCAAAGATTGTTAAATAAATAAATAAATAAATGAAACGGTGCGTTTACTTCTAGTTCTACAGGTGATTTATGGTGATTTAATGTATTGTACAGTGCACTCTCTGGAGCCACGACAAATATATTAGGGTTTTCAGATCGTGCTCCGCGAAGCTTTTGAAAGTGTTACGCGACGTAGGCAACGAAAATCATTAAGCCACCTTGAAAACTCTGATTTTTTTATTATTGTATTTTTATCGAAGCAGAAGAAAAACATATTCACTGGGCATTAGACTGAATCGATTTGGGGTCATTTTTGCATTTCTTAAACTCTGGGGTCTTAAAAGCTTTGTTTTGATCCAAAACTGATCCATGATTTTTTGCAGAATTTTTAAGTAACGTTTACATGAGTAAATTTGAACTTTTAAGTTTGTATGGGAAAATTGAAAGTTTTGTACTGAAAAATCAACATCATTTTTGTTTCTTCTGTGGAACTGAGCTTGCTAACGGTTTTTGAGCCAATTTATAAATTCCTTCAAGGAAATTTTTCGCTGAACAACTTTGTCAAATATCATAACTTCGTATCTTTTTAGACAAAAAAGTTATTAGCTCTTTAACAGGTGTATGTCTTTTGGCACTGATAAACAAGAAATTCAATTGACACCACTGCTGGGTGCCTAGCGAAGTATTGAAAGTCCACTTTTCATGCCATACTTCGTTGGACACAAGCAGTGCTGTCAATTGAATTCATGGTTTATCAATCCAAAAAGACATACACCTGTTAAACAGCTAATAACTTTTTTGTCAAAAAAGATACGAAGTTATAATATTCGACAAAGTTGTTCAACGGAAAATTTCCTTGAAGGAATAAATTGGCCCCAAAACCATTAACAGGCTCGGTTCCACAGAAGAAACAAAAATGATGTTGATTTTTCAGTACAAAATATTCAATTTTCTTATACAACTATACAAGACCCCAGGGTTTAAGAAATTCAAAAATGATCCCAAATCGATTCAGTCTACTGGACATATTGCTCCTGTATCCGTGGTCCGAACAGCCGGTTTAGTCCCAAATTCTGACCCAAGCAACTACATACGTCTTCCATTATACCAGATTTTTCTGAACATTTTTAAGAACCGGAATATTTAAGGATTGATCCAAAACTGATGAGATTTGGATCTGTTGGCAAACAATGTGAACAAGCACATTGTTGAGTTTAGATTTTTTGTTTTACAAATCCAGTTAAAATGTTTTTGGGAATCAGAATCACCATAAACCGCTGGTTAAAATAAGAAGCATTTGCAAAACCAGGATCATCCAGAAGCATAGCCAGCAGATATGAATAAATGTGACTAAATAGCAACTATTTTCATAGCCAGATGGCAACAAAACTGCAACTGGTGATGCATTAAATGCAATACCTCCGTGGATGGACGTTGAGCTGGACCTGGAGGAAATCGAAGAACCACAGCCAGAAGGTGTATCCAACGTCAAGAAAACAACAAAACGGAAATATCACGAAACGTATCTTGACATGGGTTTTACTGAGACGGGCGATAACGCGCCACAATGTGTTCTCTGCGATAAGGCGCATCCCAACGCAAAGTTTCTTGAAAAGGGCATCCAGAGTGCGGAGGTAAGCCGAGAAATTTTTTGCAAAAGCTGGAGAAGCGCATACAATTGTAGAAAACTTAATTAAACCTTGTATTGAAGAAGTCGTCCGTGTCATGGTTGATGATAAAACTGTGGAATTGATAAATTCGATTCCCATGTCTAACAAAACGGTTTCTCAGCGAATTTGTGACTTGGCTGAAAATGTTGAAAGCATCTTAGTTTCTCGATTGAGAACTTCAAAATTCGCCATGCAGCTTGACAAATCCACAGATATTAGCAGGCCTATCAATTCTTTCGGTATTTGTTCTATTTCAAGGTTCTGAATATTTCGAAGAAGATTTGTTCCTTTGCAACCCGTTGCCAACTTCCACAACGGGGGCTGAAATTTTCAAGCCAATTGATGATTATGTTACGGACAACAATATTCAATGGGGAAATTGTATTGATTTACGTACGGAAGGTGCTGGCGAAACTCAGGCATTTTAATTCGAAATTAACGACCAGGTAATATCCGAACAAATTTCGTAAAAGCTCAGAAATAAACAAACAAAAGTTAAGAAAAATAAATTGATAAATAAGATTTATTTCATCAAAACTAATTTATAATTGTATTTAAAGCCTTCAAAAATCGTTTTTCATTATTTTTATGAAACTTGCTTACGTTTT
Organism: Uranotaenia lowii; assembly: GCF_029784155.1. Lineage (NCBI taxonomy): Eukaryota > Metazoa > Arthropoda > Insecta > Diptera > Culicidae > Uranotaenia > Uranotaenia lowii. The sequence goes on from NC_073693.1 coordinate 130,531,610, forward strand.
AAGGCATAAAAAAATAGTTTATAATTGTTTGATTTGCCAAATGAAGTTAATCAATCCGGGCAAAATCCAGGCTATTTTTTAATGATATCTAGGCAACCGAGACGAACCGGACTGTTCCAATATTTTGTTTTAATTATCTAGGCAAACCCGGTCAAAACCGGGCTATCTGGCAATCTTAGCGCACATTCAACACCGACCTCATGGTTTCATATGAGCTGTTATGTAGTGAATGTAATACGTGTGTTGATGTAAGTATATTTCGGAAGTATGAGTCGATCAGGTGAGCTACCCAGCAAATATTGTTTGTTATACGTTTCATAAACATCATAGAATCGTTACATAAAACTCGACCAAATCAGCATATAACTACCAAAGTGGAGACAATATACACACATATATTTAACTTCTGGCTTAAGCAATAAGATTTATACAAATTGGACGATATTCAACACCTCATACCGTACATCCTGACAGTATGCGAGAGAGTGCAAGTTTTACTTTCAATGCATGCAACGCATTGCCAGCGACAATATTTGCTGCTCCTCTCACTGGAAAATTTTTCCAAATGAACTTTCTAATTTTTAACAATCTAGTTGCACTGCTTATCGAACAGAGAACAACAAGGTTGTTTTCTCACTTGAACTCCGAGCGGGAGAACAAATTTGCAAACATGTCGGACTTTTTATCATATCCGATTTATACCAACTTTAAGTAAAGTTTTTTTCGATCGATTACTTATTTGGTAGGAATTGCGTTTCGCTTTAACATTGTTAACGATTTGAGCTTTCTTAATGCGATTTTATGTTTGGTGGATAACTTGTATCAGGTCTTCCGTCATCCGTGTACATGGTCAGCTGGAAACGAGGTTACACATTTTACCTGCCGGCCACTTATGGGGTTCGAATCAAAAAAATTCTTGCCAACCCAAAACTAGATTCGTGCCAGCCTTCCCGCTAGAGCACATCGAACGCTTTAGAAAATACCATGTTGCTTTTTACAGCATCTTTAGTTAGAAATTGTGCAGTTTTATTAAGATCGCTCTGTGGAGCCACAAAATCCATACGTTATTTTTGAATAGTCATTCAACGACTGTTGTAATAGAATTCAGAAATAGCTCCTGTGTTTCAAAATAAAACCTTATTCAACCAGATCATCATTGAGTATTCAAGATTTTCATTTGATGATTAAAACAATTTCGGTGGCGAATCACAAAGGATAATGTAAGAAAAAATATCAAATGATAGTAACGAAGATGGAAACAGATAATTTTAAACATAATTATCTTTCGACCTTACAGCATGTTAAAAATTCAGAATCGACCAACTAATCGACAATAGACTTACCTCAAAAACCACAACAAAGAACAGATGCGTTATTGTTAGTAGGACCTCGCCACTTGTTTCACACTAGACACTATTAATTTAAACATCAAATTCTTAAAAAATTATATTCATATCCCAGTTTTGCTGAGGGCAGCCACAGGTCGTGGAGTAGAGGATAGCCTTCAAGTCTTCTAAGCCAGCGGGTATGAGATCGGATCCCGGTCACGGCATACACAGTACACTTTGCCTGGGTGGGCGGTTTTAGCATTTGTTAGATGCTATTCATCATATTCTCGGAAGTTATACGCTTAGAAGGAAAGAAGGAAAGGAGGAAACATCAAGTTTCATTGAGATCCTGTTTGTGTTTGTGTTCGTTTTTTAACAAGCACTGAAACGTCGGTAGAATAAAATCTTCATGTTCGGATTGGACAGACTGATTGGTTATTTACTAAACAATATGATTGTCGTTACTTTCATTTCACATTTTTCACAAAATAATTCTAATTTTCACCACTCTTGTCGGCTCTAGCGAGAGTTCTGAAAAACACAGATTAAAAAATCTATACAGCCTGAAAATAAGATTGATATGTTAGACGCGAAAATATACAGGCTATGATTACCTTAATTCTAAGTTTTGATACATGAAATCTATTTTTCGAACGTTAAATAAACCAATATGTCAAATAAATAAAGAAAATCTAACACACTAAAAAACTAAATCGTAAAAAGATTAGAATATTCTTGTTTTGCACAAAAATAGATCTCTGATCAACCGACAAAAAATTTACGAGACGTTCAAAAGTCACAAAAACAGTATGAAAATGTTGTTGTTTCTGGTGATTTTTGAAAGATGATCACTCAGAATTCTGGGCTAAGAGAAGGGTTGAGCAACCTTTTGTACCCACAGGCCAATTTGAATTTTAAATCTGATTGTGTGTCTGCAACACGATTGGACTTGAAACATAAAAGTTATTGCAGCTCAAAGATTGTATTTTGACCGCAAATTATCGTCGAACAAACAATGAATACATTTGAGGCATTGCGTTTTAGGTGTCAATTTGCGGCCAAAATACAATTTTTGAACCAACTTTAACTTATTTGTTTGAAGTCCAATCGTGTTGCAGTCTTGAGATGAAATACTGGTCCCCATTAAAGCTTTAAGAAAATTATTCATGAAGAGCAACCGGCTGGTGAAGAAAAATGTGACTAATGGAAAGCCAGTTATTTTTGTTCATCCAGAGTAAAATACCTTTAAATCTCATTCACGCTGGAGACTCAAGCAACTTCTACCCATAATCAGATCAAGCTGAACTTCTGTTAAGCTAATGATCAATTTTAATTTTGAGCAAGTGAAATTTGTCTTGTTTAATTCTTTCTCAACTGAGATTAGGACACTAAGGTTCGTCAAATTATTTACAAAATGATAACATTACTATTTTTGCAAAATAACCATTACTTCCTTATTATTTATCACATTTTGATAATCATCCACTTTGAATCGTTGTTTTGAATCGACATTCATGGTTTATAGAAAATCAGATTTCTTGAATGATACCATCGAGTCTAAAATTGTCAATAAAACAAAATTTTCTTTAATAAAATGCATTTTTTATATTTTTTTCTATCATTAATTTATAAATATAAAAATACTGTTTATCAAACGAAAAAAAGAAGTTTGAATGATCGATAGAAAATTGATTCACTTTTATTTAAAAAAAAACAAAGATTTTAAATTGATGCTGTGCAGTTCAAGGTATATGAATCTAATTACAAGTACTTTTATTATTTTTTCAAAATTTCATATAAGTAGCATAACTGAGAAACTGTTCTGGATTTTTTTAAAACTTCGTTTTCGGATTCGACGCCCGATTTAAAAAAACATATATGGGTCAGGGAAGTTCACGATTTTTTAAAAAAAATCTAAACTAGTTTTAGCAATGAAATCTGATTCAGAAAAAAATAAAGTAAACTAAATCAAAACGATTTTGAGAGCTACAAACAGTTGAAATAAAATATACAAAAAAATTAAATAAATGTTCAATTCTACAGCCAAGCTTCGAAAACTTTAACGATTTTTGAATACTGAATCGGTTTACATAAAGAAGCTTCCGGTATGTTGAATATTTTTGAGATATTAGAACATAAAATGGACTTACTCTTAATTCCCGACAACGCCCGATTGCCAAGCGTGTCTGAATCAAAATCTTCTGATTAACGAACAAGCACAGTATTCAATAAAAAAAAAATTATAAATTATAATCTTGGAGGTTATTGTAAATATGACTCTTCAGATCACAATATATAATCTAATGAAAAGTGCTTTTCTCAACCCTTCATAGAATGATTTTTTATTTAAAAAACACTTCAAAATGTGCGCAATTTTATGAAAGAAAAAATAATGAAAAAATGTTATTTTCACATATTTTGAGTATATAGGCAAAATATAAATTGTTGTTAAGTTTGAACAACATGATTTGAAAACGTCCAATTACCTTTTTGTTCTTCACACAAGACAGAAGGAAATTTTTTGTTTAACAAATGATTCAACAAAAGCATTTTACTTATATAGTTTTTGTGCGCGGGTAGTAGTTTTTCTTACTTTGGGTGAGGAAGAAGCGTTCGCTTGAAGGTGCTTTATGGAAAGCTGGAACGTCTTTCCAATACAAACTATTTTGAAAACATAACTTTGTTAAAATCAACACTTTGAAGTTGTTCTTGGTACAAATAACACTCTTGCTCTGGGCTTGTAGATTTTTCAACTTTTATGCAGGATTTCTAACTAGGTTTCGTAATTGCTGCCATTTTTTTTTTAAATTTTATGAAACGAATGGTGGATGGATCAGCCAAAAGAATTTGTATTTGATTTCCCTCATATTTCTTCAGTTGTCAGGCATTGTGTTCAGTTAGAGGCTTATTCGACTGCATTATTTTAAAATGTCTGATAACATGCTAATAAAACACTTAAAATAGTAATACTTTTATTGGAGAAAATATACACTGTTTAAACGATAAAACATTTGAAAAAACTCTATAGAGCCTATATACCCAGCTAAGGTGCTACTGTTGTATGATGTTGCAAATTTATTAAAAACCTTAAAATCAGACAAAATACCAAAAACTTCAAATTGTACTATTTGGATCAAATTACTAAAAATGCGAAAATGTTTTTCCCAGTCAATCAAATTTTTCCGTTGTGAATAGGACTAGGTCAAAACTCTGAAAAATAAGCCCTTCAATACATTTCAATTTTTTCAGATTAAAGTTGTTCTAGTTTGTATTAATATATACACTGAATGTCGTTTTTTTATTGAACGTTATCTTGAACTTAGAAATATTATCTCCATAAAAAAGTTGACTTTTTAGCTTTATGCATAATTTACAACCGCTTTTATTAACTGTTGGAAATTTGTTGCTTTCGTCGCGAAATTTATATTCATGTTTATCATGGATAGAAATTTTCTTTCTCAATTGCTCGTATTTCCACCGTTCGTTTTTCGAATATGAAGAATTACTTACTTAATCAGCCTATAGCCAACTGAAAATTCTTCAAAAAGACAAACACTTCCTAGTTCAGCTAGCATCTTCTTATATTGACTCAAAAAAAGCATTTGAGAATCACTGCTGGTTAGCAGCAATAATTCGGTGAGTAGTTTTGGCAATTTGCGGGTGTTTGAACGAATGAGCAGCAACAGCAATAGCGTCTCCGTTATTTAAGGCAGAAACACAATACAGCGTCGGTCGTCGCGTCACGTCACCGACGCTGTACGACCGACGCTGTATTGTGTTTCTGCCTTTACCGACGACCGACTGAAGAAAAGCATCGAATTTGTGGCGTGCAGGCAGAAGGTTCGGTTTCGGTAAAAAAATAAAACTATTTCCCCCTATAAAACTTCAGAAAAAAATCAAACGATGAACTCCAAACCAAACCGAATAAAATCAAACATTTTGACGATGTTCGGTAAGCGCAAGGAGGAGGAGATTGAAAAATTTTCGATTGCAAAAACTTTCATCGAACTCAAATTGGTTAGTTTGTACAACAATTTGTTTCCCGCTTCTCGACGAGAGGATTGAGGATGAAGCTTTTTTTTCTTCTTTCTGTATTGGCTTGTTCCCGAAATGTGTTTGATCGGAAAAGAGAAACTTTCAATTTAATGGTGTTATCAATTTTTCGCAACTGTTTTGACTTGTGAGTTGATTTTTATTGTCTAACAATTCATCGAAACTTGTCCGACTGGATTTGGCAGAGCTTCAATCATTTTCCGAATGCGATGAAGAAATAAAATTTGAACATCAAAATCAAGACATTTCTACCCCCACCCAAAAACTCGAGAAAACCAGAAAGAAAAACAAAGTCAAACGATAAAAAAGAAACCCAACGATTGAAATTACAAAGAGAAGCTATCGTTCTGGTTCTGCCTTTGGGTGAGGTTTTTCCCGAGAATCTACGATGGGAAATCGTTTATCTTGTGGCTTTAATTTATGTGCATAATTACGACTGTTGCTTTTAATTAGGAAATAATGAAATTTTCTCAACTGTTCCGGGCTGTGTGTTATACGGTCAATAAATTTCAATTATCGTTTCCGTACTTGACTTGAACCTAGGGCAAGCAAACCTCCCTTGCTAGGAATGACCATCAGTCGTGAATATTCTTACTTTGCAAACGATTTTGGCTGCGCCTCAAGAGTCAGACTTACTACAACTTCATTCATTGCAGCAAATGTTTTCCAGTCGTGTGAACTGCTTCTCTGATGTAGGGATTTGTTTGTTTGCTTGTTGTTTTGGAAGGAAACAATTTGTTTCGATTGCCAAGATGAGGCTCATGAATTTCCGTTCGATCGAGTTAATAGCCTTGTGGATTGAGTCTGGCCTGAGGTTTTATCTTCGGTAGCACAAGTAATTAAACTTCGACTGACAAAAGTCAATGGCATTCCCAAGATTCTTGTCTTCACAACAACGCCTATTAGTGTGAAGCAAATGGGGATAGTTTCTTCAATAACAATAAAATTAAAATGTTGCATGTTTTTTTTTTTTAAATTGACGTCATCAAAAGTATTCACTTAGAAAAACAAATTTATGGAATGTGTTCTACCGTATTTTATTTGAGAATTCAAATTTCATAGGAGCAGAAACTACAAAATTGACGTGAGGTGAATCATTTTTTTTGTTTTACAAGGAAAAGAATTTGACTTAAAACCGGAACAACTTTTTTTCCCATCATTTGTATGAAAAACTAATATTTAGCAATGCAGGGATTCTCTGGTCACCATATAAACGTACGCTAGATCACTCGCTAAGTAACTGCCGGAATTCGAAAGATTCAAAGTATGGTTTATTCCTATGCGGGTAGCCAGAAGCAACCAATTCACTTGCACTGTACATCTTTATCCATCGAAATCGGTACAATCATATTTTTCTCATTTCCTCTGTTTCTCATTTCCTCTGTTACCTCTTCCTGAAATTTAACCTTCGTTTAACCCAAGTTCGTCCATGACCAAACATCCGGTGAACGTTCTAGTTTTCTAATCTGGACCGTGTGCGATCCAGATGCACCATGAGATCACCCACCAAGGTAATGTCGTACTCGAAACTGACGCTGCGACTCGCTCAGTCGAATGACGCGTCGCTACTGGAGACGATGCTCGAGCCTGACCTGAGAGAATCCATAGAACTATTCTCTCGTCCATCCTTGACCCACACAGACCGGTTCTAGATCCGCCGAAGATTTTGCATGTTGCCAATCAGTCGGAAAATCGATGAGTAATTCGTCGCTTGAGGAGCCACTGTTGGTATAATCTTCCTGGGGCTTTCCGAGCTTTCCATTTTTCGTCGGTTACCCATGTACATTTTATCAATCAAATGGTCGGATGTTTTCGTTTTCCTCCAAGATCGTCTTGGTTCCTCCGACTTTTCTGGAATTTTACTCGACATTCCTCCTGAAGATCTGGTCTGCTGCGCCGCTGGTTTAGATGTAACAGGTATGTTTTGATTGTAAATTTTCCATTCGTGGACACGCCGGGTTTGAGAAACGTGTCGCCTAATCGTGGCTCCGTTCTCATATTCCAGTACGACATTACCATTGTTTTCTTTTATTACGACAAACTTTTTAGGTTGAAATCTGGCCTCTCCTTTAGTTCTGTTTAACCTTTCTAAGATTACACTATCTCCTATTTTTACCAGAGATTTCTTAGCACCCTAACGTCTTACATCTTCTTATTCTTTTCCTCTTATTTTGGCTTTCCGATCGAGCTCATCAAGAGTCTCATCTTTGCATTTTGCACTACCCCGGCTAAGAAGAGGTAATCGACGCCTTATTTTCCTCCCCATGAGCACTTCTTCTGGGGGTATTTTAGTAACAGTGTGTTCTGCAGAGTTATGAGCTTGGATCGATGCTTTAAGTTCATCTTCATAGCTAGGACCGTAATTTGATGCAGCCGCCATGGTTTTATTAACTAACTTCATGTATCCCTCAAATAATCCATTTTGTTCAGCACAATAGTCTTTATAATTTTTTCCGCTGAATGGCGGTCCGTTGTCGGACTTAATATTCTCCGGAAAGCCTTCTCTTTCAAAAATGTCATCAAGGACTTTCCGTGTGTGTTCAAAATTTGTTGTTTTCACAGGACGAGCAATCACATACCTTGAACGATAGTAAACTGCGACAAGGATGAGAATTCCACCATAATTTACATACGGGCCATTGAAATCAAGTGCGATAGTCTGCCATACATGTGTTGGTGCAAAGAATCTTTTCATAGGAGTCGGCTTCTCTGGTCTACCACAGGTTGCGCATAACTGACATGATTGTACCCACTTTTCAACATCAGCAGTAATCCCAGGCCATCAGACTCGTTTACGCATTATGATTTTCATTTTAGAAGCTGTAGAGTGACCTTTGTGAGCCACGTTTTATGTTAGTTTGTGTAACGATTCTGGAATCACCGCTCATCCACGTTTAACGATTACCTATACCATTGTGAACAGATAAATCTTTCACGACCGATTCAAAGCTGCGTAGTTCGGGAGGCCATATTCGGGAATCAAGAGCCGCGAGTACCTTTTGAAGAGTTTCATCAACTGATGTCGCATTGCGGATGTGTTCTTCAGTTTGAAACCCGGAAACGTAGATATCCAGGGCAGCGATTTTCCAAGGATTCTTATCTTCGATGAAAGGGCCATCCATACAACAGTAGAGACGAGATGATGGATCTGCAATGTTATCACGCCCTCGGACGTATTCGACATCGTAGCTGTATGGACTCAAGCGTAGAGCCCAGCCGTCTGCATGAGCTAATGCCCTTTTGGAATTTTTGCGGGAACGGTTCAAAATGAATGCTACTCCCTGAGCATCGTTGCGGAGTGTAAAGTGTCGGCCAAAGAGGAAAAGGGGAAAATCTTTCCACACTCCAAACGGCACCGCGAGCTTCACGCTGGGCACTTTCTGGAACACCTAAGAAGCGCAGTTTACACCGAACATAAGACGAGTAAACCTATACATGCCCCCTCAGATAAAAAAGTTGTGAAGTCTCTTGATTCATCATCGAGCTTAAAATGGTAGAACGCGTGACTTAAATCCAATTTAGAGAAAAATTTACTCCCATGGAGCTTCACCCTCATTTCGTCAATTAAAGGCAAACGAAAGTATTCCCGTTTAATAGCCTTATTTGGGGCAAGCATATTTACCACCAGCCGAAAGTCGTTCTTACCTTTCGGCACCGCAGACATGCCGCTTATCCATTCGTGTGCTTTGGATACTTTTTCTATTATTCCTTTGGCTTCCCTTTCAGCGAGTCATTCGCGAGCTTTATCACGAAGCCCTGCAGGAACGTTATAGTAAGCGTTCCGCACAGGAGGAAAATTTTTATCTATAACGAATTTGACTTTAACACCCGGTACCTTAAGGAATGTGCCTGCTTCATGATGCGTTTCACATAAGTTGACTGTTGTTCCAACTTTTAGCAATCTTAGATCACTTGCGGTCGATCGACCGAGAAGTGAACGACGATCATTCTGTACCACCAAAAACTCTGCCTGAACTTCTGGTTTACTGTATTCAAGGACATTGACAGTTGCAGTGAATGCATTCTCCAGACTCAACGGCGTTTCGGGAGCATTTGCTCGAAGATTATTGTACTAAGTAGTCTGTCAAACGAAGCCCTACCTGACCCTGGTCTAATTCACTTTTCAAGCGAAACCAATCTTTACCGGCGATTATATTAACATCCGCACCATAGTAGATGAGAAACTCGATTGGCTTAGAACGCCCCACGCTACATTTGATGAGAACGTTCCTGAGCGATAATGCATGCACATGCGATTTGTATAATTTATTGAATCCAAAATTTTATCATAAAATCTATACCTTTTCATCCTCCTTTTTTCAGATGCTACGTAACATTTCGGATCGATTTCTGTTGCCCTTAGCCTGCGACTTGGGCAGCATCTGGCTAAATGGCCTCTATCGCTACATTTCATGCAAATCATATCGAGAGCGGGATGATAGGCGTGATTACACTTCGGGCAACGGGAACGCTGGTTTGGCGTGGATTCGTCATCATACCGAGATCGCTTAGGTGATGAATTTCTAAAGCGCTTCCGAAGGTTATCGATACTAAAGTGATGTCCTTTTTAGTAGGGACATCTAAAGATTGTGATTTTTTTTATATAGGTGGATAGAAGGTTAGATGAAATGAAAGATGTTGAAAATGAGCGGGTAGAATTTATTTAGAAGCATATCATCGCATATCAAATTTTTGTTTCTCACGGGCCGACTACTATGAAGCGGTAGATACAGATAAAGGCTAGTGAAGTAGACAATGTGCAACTCGAGACCCCATACACCCAACCTTCGGGTAGTGGTCATATCACCTCTTGTCTGCAACTCCGATTCTCTACCTCCCCATGGTGCTAGCTGGGGTGCGAGCAACCTTAGCGGAGATCGGGTACCCAACCCCGGTGGATGCTTTGGTCGCATGCAGACTGAGATAGGGGGCTTCGTACGCGTCTGTTCTCCATGTCAGGGGCGGCGTGCGGAGTGCAACAGCGTCCTGGTGGTGTTCGGGACCCAAAACAGCAATATCACGACGGTCCTCCTGCGAGATAGTGGGGTTAGCTGCGGGCCTTGCGAGCCTGTGACTACAAAAAACATAAGCAACGAACAACGAACAACAAATTTCGGATGGAAATCGGCAAAGACCCACGCGACGAAAAGGGACTAGCGATTGGAAACTTGGAACATGGAACTAACGATCTCTAAATTTTGTGGGCAGTACCCACGTGCTCTCCAACGAATTGAAGAGCCGCAAATTCGACATCGTAGCGCTGCAGGAGGTATGCTGGAAGGGCTCCACGGTACGAACGTACCCAGATGGTCGTGCCATCTACCAGAGCTGCGGCAACACACACGAGCTTGGAACAGCTTTTATAGTGATGGGAAAGATGCAAAAGCGCGTGATCGGGTGGTGGCCGATCAACTCTCGAATGTGCCGGTTGAGAATCAAGGGCCGGTTCTTCAACATCAACATCATCAACGTGCAAAGCCCTCACCTCGGAAGTACCGGTGACGACAAAGACGAATTCTACGCGCAGCTGGAGCGTGAATACGACCGTTGCCCAAAACATGATATCAAGATCGTCATCGGGGATTTCAATGCTCAGGTCGGCCAGGAGGAGGAATTCAAACCGACAATTGGAAGGTTCAGTGCACACCAGCTGACCAACGAAAACGGCCTCAGACTTATTGATTTCGCCGCCTCCAAACGAATGGCCGTACGTAGTACCTTTTTCCAGCACCGCCTCCCACACAAGTACACCTGGAGATCACCGTACCAAACTCAATCACAGATCGACCACGTTTTGATCGACAGCCGGCACTTCTCGGACATCATCGACGTCAGATCCTGTCGGGGCGCCAACATCGAGTCGGACCATTATCTGGCGATGGTGAAGATGCGCCCAAAACTCTCCGTAGTGAACAACACGCGAAACCGGCGCCCGCATCGGTTAAATATCGCGCGACTGAAGCAACCTGAGGTCGCGGCAGACTACGCGCAATCGGTCGAAGCAGCGCTGCCGGCAGAGGGCGAGCTTGACGAAGCCCCTCTCGAGGACTGTTGGGATACCATCAAAACAGCCATCAACAGTGCTGCGGAGAACGTCATCGGTTATGTGGAGCGATCTCGACGGAACGACTGGTTCGACGAGGAGTGTAGGAGGGTGATGGACGAAGAGAATGCCGCGCGGGCGGCAGTAGTGCAAAGAGGCACCCGTCGAAATGTGGAAAATCACCGACAGCGGAAGAGGCAGCGAGTCCGACTTTTCCAGGAGAAAAAGCTCCGCCTGGAGGAGGAGGAGCTCGAGGAGCTGGAGCAGCTGCATCGTTCCCAAGAAACACGAAAGTTCTATCAGAAACTCAACGCATCCCGCAAAGGCTTCGTGCCGCAAGCCGAAATGTGCCGAGATAAGGACGGGGGTATCCTGACGGACAATCGTGAGGTGATGAAAAGGTGGAAGCAGCACTTCGATGAACACCTGAACGGCGCACATGCAGGAGATCAAGACGGTGGGGGAAGGTACATCGCCGGCGTAGCCAACGACGAAGACGAGCCACTCCCAACGATGAGTGAAGTTAAGGAAGCCATTCGCCAGCTGAATAGAAACAAGTCGGCTGGGAAGGATGGCATCGCAGCTGAACTCATCAAAATGGGCCCGGACAGGTTGGCCGATTGCCTACACCGGTTGATAATCCGGATCTGGGACATAGAACAGCTACCGGAGGAGTGGAAGGAGGGGGTAATATGCCCCATCTACAAGAAGGGCGACAAATTGGACTGTGAGAACTACCGAGCGATCACTGTCCTCAATGCCGCCTACAAAGTGTTGTCCCGAATCCTACTCCGCCGCCTAACGCCACAAGCAAACAGATTCGTGGGAAGTCATCAGGCCGGCTTCATGGAGGGACGGTCAACGATGGACCAGATATTCACATAACGGCAAATCCTCCAAAAATGCCGGGAACACCAAGTCCCTAAGCACCATTTATTCATCGACTTCAAAGCCGCATACGACACGATCGACCGTAACGAGCTATGGAAAATCATGGACGAGAACGGCTTTTCCGGGAAGCTGATCAGACTGATCAAGGCGACGATGGATGGAACGCAGAGCTGTGTGCGGATCTCGGGTGAATTGTCGAGTTCATTCGAATCGCGCAGGGGGCTTCGACAAGGTGATGGTCTATCCTGCATGATGTTCAACGTGGCGCTAGAAGGTGTTATTTGACGAGCGGTGGGCGAAATGCGGGGCACGATTTTCAACAGATCCAGTCAACTTATCTGCTTTGCCGATGACATTGATATAGTCGGCAGATCATCTGCGGCGGTGGAGGAGATCTACCGCAAACTGAAACGCGAAGCAGGAAGGATTGGGTTGATGATTAATACGTCCAAGACGAAGTACATGCTGGCCTGCGGATCCGAGACCGACCGAACCCGCTTGTCCAGTAATAACAAGGTCACGATCGACGGCGACGAGCTGGAGATAGTCGAAGACTTTGTCTATCTCGGCTCACTGGTGACCGCAGACAATGACACCAGCCGTGAGATCCGGAGGCGAATTATCAGCGGAAGTCGTGCCCACTATGGACTCCACAAGCAACTGTGGTCGAGAAGACTTAGCCCTCGCACAAAGTGTAACCTGTATACGACGCTATTAGACCGGTTGTTCTCTACGGGCACGAGACATGGATATTGCTCGAGGAGGACCTGCGTACACTCGGGGTATTCGAGCGACGAGTGTTAAGAACCATCTTTGGCGGCGTACAGGAGAACGGAATGTGGAGGCGAAGGATGAACCACGAGCTCGCGCGCCTCTACGGCGAACCCAGTATCCAGAAGGTGGTGAAAGCTGGCCGGATACGCTGGGCGGGACATGTTGCGAGAATGCCGGACGACTGTCCCGCAAAACAGGTGTTCGCTACGAATCCAGTAGGAACAAGACGAGCGGGGGCGCAACGAGCGAGGTGGTTAGACCAAGTGGAGCGTGATCTGACGAACGTGGGGGGCCCGAGAAATTGGAGAACGGTTGCCATGGACCGAGTGAATTCTAGGAATTATGTTCGTCAAGTTATGTCGTAAGACGGAATACTATGTAAATAAATAAAATAACAGCTAAAGTTGCATCTACCACCAGCACCACACATTAGTAGGCCAAGCGAGGGCCGCCCCACAAGGGAAAACTTGCAGTGCGGAAGAACAAAAAGATGATATGTGATCGCTCAGATATACTCCCTTTAACTCAGAAACGCATCTATCGATGTATAGTCTTCTCAGTTTGTTATCATCGCGTTTTGATACATCCGGGGTTTGGTTGCGAAAGGGTGAATTAGAACATGAGGAGCTTATTTGATTTTATATAATAAGATGCATGATCCCAAAATAATAAATATACCAACTGGTATAAAATCCCAGTAAAAAAATCAACTGCATCCGGTCCGGCCAAAAGCTGGACAAATTTTTTTAACGGCATCGATTTTTTTTTAAATCAACCGTTCAACAGGGTATTATCCATAAGGTTTCCAGATTACCCGAATTTGTAATACAAAATTTGGGAAAAGTCCGGCCGGATCCGGTTATCCGGATTTCATTGAAAATGTCCAGATTTTGTCCGGATTTATTCCCTTTTTTGGCAAACCAAAATAAAAAACAAAATAGTTTTGTAAATTTTTAATCAAGTTTTATAGAAACAATCATGAATGGTTTTTTAGAAGTCTAAAATCCGATTTAGAATCAGTCAATAGGTTTTGATAGAAAAAAATGGTTTTTTTCTTGATTTTGTTGAGTATGTCTGAATTTTTGAAAATTTGCCCGGATTTTTGTAAGTTAATTTTGAAATCGAATGTCAGAATTTTGCCAGGTTTCTACATTAAATTGCCCGGATTTTCCTGCCCAGATACGTACTGAAAAAACCTGGCAACCTTAATCATGCCAGAGCAACATTTTTTATACCACAACAGTTAGTAAATTTTAATTTGACATAGTTTCTCACATTAACTTTATAAAAATCCATAATGACAAATAGTTTTTCACATTGTGAGATAAACAATTTTAAGTTATTGATTCTCATAGAAAATTTCAAAAAAATTGACCTATAGATGTAATTTTTTTACTTTTTTCAATGCCATTTAAAACTTTACCCAGTATGACGGATTGGCTCAATGACTTACCAACTTTATTTGCTTTTATTATCCTATACCAACACTGTTGGTGTTTACATATTTTCGGTCAATCTTCAATTTTTTTGTATTAAAAATGTATAAAAATGCAAATCAAAGATTCACCTTTTCAATTTCATTTGCAAATGCTGGAATATGATTCTTTTGCATCACGCGTTTGTTAATTTCAAAATATCATCTAACCAAACATTAATCTTTATGATTTCAGCAAGTAGATTTTTTGTTGTACTTTTTACTTCCAAATGTATGTATCTTTGCATTTTCTTTAAAAAACATTTTTTACAGCAAAAATGTAAAATTTAATAAGAATAAAACCAAAAATTACTGCAATCGGTGCTTTATGCGTTATGACATCACAAATATATGAAAAACTATAATTTTTTAAACGTATTCATTTGATTTTTCACTAAAATCAAAGTGTTTGGCAACTTACCATTTTTTCTTGGTAGGATAAAACTCGCATGTTTTTTAAAAAAAATAACTTGTCAAACCAATAATTTTTTTGACTACTTCAATTTGATGTCCCATTAACTTTAAAACTTTTGATGTTCAACAGGATTGATTATCTGTAGACATTAAATTTTTGAAAGCCATTGAAGTTGAAAAGTGTTGCATGATGCTCCAGATGACGGTATATTTTTATTGCTTATACATTTGTTCTTCGAATGTTTAAGCTTTCCTGATGTTTTTCATTATTTACTTCACCATAAAGCAGCTCTCAGTGCTGCCCTATTAAACAAAAATTTGAAGATCGATCTTACAGAGGTCGATATTTTTTATTTGATTTTGTAGCTGGATGGATTCTGGAACCATTCAGCTGAATTGATCTTTTCCAGAAGATCGAACAGAAGATGGGCATTTGAAAAATATGTAAAATTTCACAACTTTTAAAATGATTAAACTTATTGAAAATTAAAATAAAATCAAGGGTCATATTGCAGTATATCTGTATGCAGATAAAGATAAGCTTTTCCTCTAGGGCTCTAAAATTTGCGTTTCTTTGTCTAATTCCAAAGTGGTTTTAAAAATCATTTTCCATGTATGTGAAGAAGACAAACGTTGATCAGAAATATTAAGTCATCAGCATGGTCATCCATATTAAGTATAGTCATTCGTTTTTCGAATTAACCTGAAAATGGTTACAAGTAAATGAAAAATCATGGTTTTCCAGCTTTTGTGCATAATAAAGTTTCCCTTTACAAAAATTTTGAATCGAGAATAATTTTCCGAGTAACAGCGTCTCTTATTGAATCCGTTTTACTTTTCCTCGACAAATGGCATGAAATATATATTCATTTCTTGGAATATCTCAATGAATTATGTTCTAAAACAGCATTCCGAACTTAATGTTTATAATTTTTCTTCACTTAAATCAGCAATTTTGGATGCCATCATCCTTAAAGCTCCTTAAACCAGTTTAGCCTTCAGCTAAAAGTGACCCATCAAGCTCTGTGATTGATGGCTTCCAAATTGCTGGCTCGTTATCTCTATCGTCTAGCATAGCCTAACAGCTTAAGTCACATGGAAGCGTCATTGCATATTCCCTAAAGCTGTGATAATCCAGCCGAAATAAACAACCCCAACATCTGCGTCCCAACGCTGTGTACTAACAATAAACCGAAAGGACATATCGGTTGATTAAATTGAAAAATATTTATAGCGAATTTATTCGCCAGATCGTTAACATTATGGTTCTTGCGGACTTGCGTTAGTTCCGAGTTGTGAATCCGATATTACTTGGTCTGGTCATTTGAACGAAGACATGGCCGGAACACTCTTCAAAACAAACTTCTCCCTGAACCTGACCGCACATTGACCTAAATATATGGAAGAGAGAAGCCGACTTAGGCCAGTCCAGCAATTGAGGTTACTTTCTGTTCCGGGGGGACTTCTTTTTTACGAGGCAATGGTTTTTATGACCCTTGGCCGCTTCTTCTGTGTTATGCTGCTGCTTCTGGAATTAAATCAAGCACCAAAAGCCGCTCCTGCTTGGTTAGTCAGAGGGTCTTCGATTCTGGTTCGTCCAAACATTATTATTATTACCATTGAACATACCGAAGCCATGCGATGGCAGAATGTCCGTTGCAAATAATGGCCCGAGGAGTCATAAAAAAATTCCCGCCTCATTGAGCGGGAGTTTTCCCTTTTAATACTATACTTGAGAAACGTCCCAACATAAACACTCGCTCGTTGGATTAGTTCGGTCATGAAAGGAAGTTTATTCTGTACCCGGAAACTTTTGATGGAACGTCGAAAACAATAAACGAAAGTCAATTTTGAAGGATTTTTTTTCAGAGAAAAGTTTTTGCTTTATCAAAGATGAATTGACGGTTACCGGAAACTTGCGTGTCCCGGTATGTTTGGCAACAATTTCGGTGCAATTGAAATATCTTTTGGAAAGGGGTCAGTAATCAAACAAAGAGAGATTCCTTCTTCGAATAGAACACTTTTCAGCGAATCAGAAATCTTTTTGATTGATTTTTGGATTTTAAAATTGATAACTTAAACAATAGACTGCCCCAAATTTGTATAGGAAATTTAAAACCTGTGAAATGTTATACGCTGCAGGCTAAAAATGATCCTGGGCCTAGTACAAGATCTCATGCCAAATTTGGGCCAGATCGGATCACGTTTAGGGGTCGCTCAACGAGCCTGAAGTTTGTATGGGATTTTGAGACATTTTGTTCGAGAGGAACATGAAAACCCAGTTTTTCGTCGATAACTTTTGTCTCCTTCGTCCGATTTCTTTCAAAAACGGGTTTTCTCAAAGCCGAAATTATGACAAATATTTCATCCGAAAGTTTTATTTCAATTAAAGTTAAGATAAAAAAGTTATAAAGCTTCAAAAATTGGCTAACTTTTGTAAGGATGATATTCATCACTGTTTTAATGAGGCGACTAAATGTCCGACCAGGACACTCAATGTGAAATGCATGCCAGGCAAATAATGACCGATTTTGACCATTGTTGTTGCGCTGGATTGCAATTTTTGATGTTTTTCTAATATTTGAGTTTGGGTGATATTCACTTGATAGTTCGGAAACAGAAGCTAATTAGCTGTCGTGCGAGTCGGACGTTTTTCTAACTGCGTAAGCGGCGGTCTATTCTGGTTTGGTTCGAAGTGAGAGAGTGAAAAAAAAGTGCGAAGCGGTCGACTTTTTCGTCACAATTTGGTTTCGGTCGGGGAAAATTTGGTTTTGTTCGTCGAAGTGTCGATATCACGGGGTTTAAAGTGAGAATTTCATATTTACAGTGATTTGATTCAAGCGATTGGCTTTTGAAGAAAATAAGCGGGGAGCTATTAAGAGGGAAGAGGAAGAGGCCTTGAATCGGTTTTCGCGGGAGTGGCGATATAGTGCATTGGCTCGTTGGGGTGAGCGAGAAGAAAAAGGGAAGCAAGGTGGTGAAATTTATTAGCTCAATTAAGTGCCAAGCGGGGGAAAATATAATATTTCCGCTAAGTGTCCGGGCGACTCGTTTTAACGGGGCTAGAAGTGGAAAATCGTCAATTTCATCAAAGCGGCACTGTCAATACGATTGGGTCTTGAAGTAAGAAAAAAGCAGAGTAAAACGGTGGGCCCTCAAGAGGAAAGGAGAAAGGTTCTCAATCGGTTTTGGCAACGGCGCTAAGAGAGTGAAGAGTGAAGAAAGAAAAGTGTTCAGCTAATGGGCGATGGGCGCGCTCGCAATTTTGGTATACGATTTCTCGTGTGTTAAACCGAGAAAGCAATAGCCTTCACTCCAATTTCACTCCGATTAGCTGTCATTCTTATGGAAATCTGTGTAAGAGTAAAGAGCAAGCTTCATTCTTTTTAGCAGGCCCAAGCCCAATTGGGTTGCTTTGGGCTGGGCAAAGAAGTGGTTTGGTTGTGTTTGTGAAGTCTACCAAAAAGAGAATTTGATGAAGTGAAAGTGAGAAGGCGAGATATCAATTGGCGCGCTTTTACTAATGAAGCTCGTTGTTGTGGGGAAGTCGAGCAGTGGGTAGAAAGCCTAATGAAACATTCGAGCAGT
This sequence comes from Uranotaenia lowii, assembly GCF_029784155.1. Classification (NCBI taxonomy): domain Eukaryota; kingdom Metazoa; phylum Arthropoda; class Insecta; order Diptera; family Culicidae; genus Uranotaenia; species Uranotaenia lowii. Next base: position 130,550,175 of record NC_073693.1, read on the forward strand.
GTGGGCAATGAGAATTTTGTGCTCGATTTCTAGCCTTCGCCACATTAATCAATTTCATTTTTTCAGTTGATAACTTTATTATTTTGTCTTCTTTATTAGCGTTGAGGAGAAACTTCGTACATATCGGTACTCTTCTTCATTTTTTTTTTTTACATCCGTCATAACCATTTTGTTCATCAACATTTAATATTTATTCAATTTTTATTTCAGGAAGTACAGGTTTGCTATAATTATCATTATTGCCTATATATTTATATTTGGAGGGGGTGGGGAAGGGCCATCCGGACACCTGATCGAAACGATGTGGAGGGTAGAGTGCACTGGGCAGTTACCCTCATTAACATATCGCAGAGAAAGGGAGGGTTCGTCTTCACATCCTATGGAACATTCCACATAACAATGGCTTGATTTTCAATTGATTGTCAATAAATTGTACTTTCGGTGGAGACATACCAACCTTACCCATAGAATAGTACAGGTTACTCTACTTGTACATTCATTCCCTTGAAACAGTCCACTCAAAGGCATTTTTAGTCAATGAGTTGGAAATCGAGATCGAATTGTTATGTGCGAATAGTTCGCTGCAAACGGGCTGTGCCACGCTACATAGGATGTTAGCTTACATCATACATCATATTCACTTGATAGTTCGGAAAGAAGAAAGGGTGGAAAAATGCTTGATAATTGAAATAAAATTGCATAACCACAGGGGCTTAGGATCGTGACTGGACGATTTGTTATGCCAATGGTTTTTCATGTTGCTCTCGAACAAAATGTCTCAAAATCCCATACAAACTTCAGGCTCGTTGAGCGACCCCTTCCCGTGGTCCGATCTGGCCAAAATTTGGCATGAGATCTTGTACTAGGCCCAGGATCAATTTTAGCCTGCAGCGTATAACTATTTCAAAAGTCGGGTCATTTGGGGCAGTCTATTAAACAATCGTACGGATCAAGTTTTGAACACAAATTTGACAATCTTCAACTTTCAAAATTTTAACGATACATTAAGATGAAAATCTCTGAAAAAAAAAATTAGCTTTTATGCCTTGATAACATTAAAGATTAAAGCCCAAATCTGATCAAAATAACATAAATATGAATAAAAAAAAGTGTTCTCCACACGGGTTGTATAAGGTCGCATCCCTGTGAAAAACACATAATGTTCATACAACTTCCAATGTTATCTCCGAAAAAATAAACGAATGACAATTTTGACTGAAGTTTCGATATTTCAATTTCAATTTAACATTTTTCTTTTCGAGCTAAATCTTCTTATAATTTGCAATCACTCTTAATATTTACTTCTTTTAATCTTTATTGGAAAAATTCGGAGTTCGTTGATTAGACTCTGACTAGCAAACTGTATTGGTGCCTGTTTGAGGATAAGATATTATTCATCATTATTTTCAATTCTTGAACTGATAGAAAACAATAGTTTCTTTTAATTATTTTGAGTTCACAAGCCATGATTCTCGAAAGTTGTAACATTAAATATATTAACGGGAAAATATTTCGGCTTTTTCAGTCAATTCACGGATCCAAAACACCTTCTCTTCTTATTCCGACGTTTCGTTCTTTATTTGAACTTTTTCACAGGAATCCACAACAAACATTACAATCTCTTAAAGAACTAATTGACAACATAGAACAGTAGAAAACTTACAGAAAATTGTGTTTCTTCATCTGGAGGATCGATTACAATTAAATTCACATACAATAATTGGACACTTTTTACCATTAAAAACGCTAAAAGATATTAAAATGAAAACTTAGATGAAAAGACTTACTTAAATATTTATAAAATGAAAATTACTGCCTAGAGCAAACTCCAAACACGAAAGAAAATCTCAAAAAAACTCAGCAAACAAACACTCCGATCACTAGCTGGTTGCACTACCAAATGATGTTGTTGATGTAGCAGTACCGGTCTGTTTGGGTATGTTTTTCTTCGGTCTATTTCCTTTCTTGATAGTGTTGAGGATCCCGGAATATGTAGAGCTCAGATGGTCAACATCGGATCTCTTATTCACTGTTGCATCTGTGTTGATGATGTGACAAACTTCCAGTATGGGCAATGCAGACTCCCGACGGCTTTCATCCAGAATGGCAGCACCTTTTAAATTGAAGCGATGTTCTGTCTCTATGCAATGTTGTAATAGAGCCGTTTTCCCTTTGAGTTCAGAAATTTCGTGTTGTTTCCTTGGGCTATTGTTGATGGCATATTCAGTCAGTAGCTGATTCAATTTGTTGATATTACTTGCATGGCCTCCTATGCGTGTTTTCAACGTGTTGGTGCTATATCCAACATATTTCGCTGGGCAATCGTTGCACGAAATGCAGTAAACAACGTTATTTTTCATATCTGGCGGAATTGGGTCTTTGGTTCTACTGAAAAGTTGGCTTGTAGTTTTTTCATAACGAGCAGCTAATTTTATGTTGGGAAAATCATTTTTCAAAACATTTTGTAGCTTATTCGTCAATCCGCTGACAAATGGAATTGATCTGTATCGTACAGTTTCGGGTGGAGAGGGAGAAACAATTTGCGTTGAATTATTTCTTGCTATTGTGTTCCTGATTCTGTGGCGAAGTGAAACTGGGTAGTGATTTATTTTTAGGTGTTCATCAATGATTCGATCAATTTCTTCTCCGGTGAGATTGGTGCTGAATGTCTGTACTCTTCGGATGAAATTATTGACCATGTTGATTTTCATGTGTAACGGGTGGTAAGAATAATAATCCATGAACCGCCCCGATGCCATAGCTTTACTGTACCATTCAGTTTTGATAGTTTGGTCGTTTTGGCGAACTAGTGTTAGGTCCAGAAAGGGTATTCGGTTGTTCTGTTCGATCTCATGTGTAAATTGAATATTTTCGTCATAAGAGTTAAAAATATTCAAAACATCGATGACTTTGTTTTCTGGTAACGCTAAAAGCAGATCGTCAACATACTTTTTCAAAATTGGTAACGGGGTGGGAGAGTGTTGAACAACGAAGTCAAGGAGAGATTCTGTCACTAATTCAGCTACTGCTGGTGACATACAGTTACCCATAGCGGTGCCGAATATTTGTTTGTAGTATTTCCCACGGAAGGAAAAATAGCTACATTCTAGACAGAACTCCACTATCTCAAGGAACAAATCAAGATTTATGTTAGTGTGTTCTTTTATATCTGCCCAACGTTGTATGACTGTGGAAGTGACTAAACTTCGTGGAATACATGTAAACAAGGAAACAACATCAAAGGAAACCAAAATGTGTTCCTCAGGTAGTGTTACTTTGTTTATATAGTCACAAAACGAAAAAGAGTCGGTGATGTTATAGGAGCTTTTGATCGATGAACTTATGATCCGGCCGATGTATTTGGAGAGCATGTACGATGGTGCACCTATATTCGGAACCACTGGTCTGAGCGGCAAATTCCTCTTGTGTACTTTCGGCAATCCATAAATCCGTGGGCATTGTGGTGATTGTGTGCGAAGTTGATGTGCTGTTTTTTGTCGATCAGTTTCAGTTCCAATAGTCGGTTTACCAAGTTGTTGTTCTTGTCTTTATATGTTGAGGTCGGGTTGCGGCTGTGTACTGTGTATGTGTTTCGATCCGATAGTAAGTCGAGCATTTTGGTGTTGTAGTCTTTCTCATACATAACAACGGTTTGTTTACCTTTATCAGACTCCACTACTATTAGGTCCGGATGATCTTTGGCAAATTGTTTCGTCACCTTGCATGCATGAGAGAGCAAACTGGAGAGTGCATCTTTCGGCTTGTGCTTTTGACTGTGTAAAAAGTTTTGTATGGAGTTGGCGAGATGGCATCTATTGCGGTCACGGATTAGTTTGTCTGTAGAAGTTTCGAGAACAGCTTCTAGGTCGGCTATGATATGGTAGAACGGAATTTCATTGGTGTTTGTGTACGGTAGTGCAAATTTAGGTCCTAAGCTCCAGATGAGTTCGGCTTCTTTTGGTAATGATATGGTTGTAGCGTTGTGTATGGCTTTGGGATTGAAATTCGAGAGGTTTGGTTGTTGTGTTGTTGGCATTCGGGTTGCGATGTTGGTTGGTGCTGGAGTGGGTATGATGATTTGTGAATTGTTGCGACGGCGAGTAGGATGAGTTGAAGCTGATAAAATGTTGTCGAATTTCTTTTTATTGGATGTCGTAATGAGCCTCAAATGTTTCTCTAGAAACTCGTGTTGTGAAGCAAAAAAGTTCGACGCTGTTTCGGTTGGTAATCGCTGTTCGATGTTTGTTTTTAATTCTAGCAGTTTTTTGGTGTGTCTGTTAAGATCGTAATATGTTTGTTTAATTTCAATGTTGAGTAGAGTTCGCTTAAATCTGTTGATGCACTTGTTGAGATCTTTACCATCATTACCAAAAGAAGCCGAACTCATCTGGAGCTTAGGACCTAAATTTGCACTACCGTACACAAACACCAATGAAATTCCGTTCTACCATATCATAGCCGACCTAGAAGCTGTTCTCGAAACTTCTACAGACAAACTAATCCGTGACCGCAATAGATGCCATCTCGCCAACTCCATACAAAACTTTTTACACAGTCAAAAGCACAAGCCGAAAGATGCACTCTCCAGTTTGCTCTCTCATGCATGCAAGGTGACGAAACAATTTGCCAAAGATCATCCGGACCTAATAGTAGTGGAGTCTGATAAAGGTAAACAAACCGTTGTTATGTATGAGAAAGACTACAACACCAAAATGCTCGACTTACTATCGGATCGAAACACATACACAGTACACAGCCGCAACCCGACCTCAACATATAAAGACAAGAACAACAACTTGGTAAACCGACTATTGGAACTGAAACTGATCGACAAAAAACAGCACATCAACTTCGCACACAATCACCACAATGCCCACGGATTTATGGATTGCCGAAAGTACACAAGAGGAATTTGCCGCTCAGACCAGTGGTTCCGAATATAGGTGCACCATCGTACATGCTCTCCAAATACATCGGCCGGATCATAAGTTCATCGATCAAAAGCTCCTATAACATCACCGACTCTTTTTCGTTTTGTGACTATATAAACAAAGTAACACTACCTGAGGAACACATTTTGGTTTCCTTTGATGTTGTTTCCTTGTTTACATGTATTCCACGAAGTTTAGTCACTTCCACAGTCATACAACGTTGGGCAGATATAAAAGAACACACTAACATAAATCTTGATTTGTTCCTTGAGATAGTGGAGTTCTGTCTAGAATGTAGCTATTTTTCCTTCCGTGGGAAATACTACAAACAAATATTCGGCACCGCTATGGGTAACTGTATGTCACCAGCAGTAGCTGAATTAGTGACAGAATCTCTCCTTGACTTCGTTGTTCAACACTCTCCCACCCCGTTACCAATTTTGAAAAAGTATGTTGACGATCTGCTTTTAGCGTTACCAGAAAACAAAGTCATCGATGTTTTGAATATTTTTAACTCTTATGACGAAAATATTCAATTTACACATGAGATCGAACAGAACAACCGAATACCCTTTCTGGACCTAACACTAGTTCGCCAAAACGACCAAACTATCAAAACTGAATGGTACAGTAAAGCTATGGCATCGGGGCGGTTCATGGATTATTATTCTTACCACCCGTTACACATGAAAATCAACATGGTCAATAATTTCATCCGAAGAGTACAGACATTCAGCACCAATCTCACCGGAGAAGAAATTGATCGAATCATTGATGAACACCTAAAAATAAATCACTACCCAGTTTCACTTCGCCACAGAATCAGGAACACAATAGCAAGAAATAATTCAACGCAAATTGTTTCTCCCTCTCCACCCGAAACTGTACGATACAGATCAATTCCATTTGTCAGCGGATTGACGAATAAGCTACAAAATGTTTTGAAAAATGATTTTCCCAACATAAAATTAGCTGCTCGTTATGAAAAAACTACAAGCCAACTTTTCAGTAGAACCAAAGACCCAATTCCGCCAGATATGAAAAATAACGTTGTTTACTGCATTTCGTGCAACGATTGCCCAGCGAAATATGTTGGATATAGCACCAACACGTTGAAAACACGCATAGGAGGCCATGCAAGTAATATCAACAAATTGAATCAGCTACTGACTGAATATGCCATCAACAATAGCCCAAGGAAACAACACGAAATTTCTGAACTCAAAGGGAAAACGGCTCTATTACAACATTGCATAGAGACAGAACATCGCTTCAATTTAAAAGGTGCTGCCATTCTGGATGAAAGCCGTCGGGAGTCTGCATTGCCCATACTGGAAGTTTGTCACATCATCAACACAGATGCAACAGTGAATAAGAGATCCGATGTTGACCATCTGAGCTCTACATATTCCGGGATCCTCAACACTATCAAGAAAGGAAATAGACCGAAGAAAAACATACCCAAACAGACCGGTACTGCTACATCAACAACATCATTTGGTAGTGCAACCAGCTAGTGATCGGAGTGTTTGTTTGCTGAGTTTTTTTGAGATTTTCTTTCGTGTTTGGAGTTTGCTCTAGGCAGTAATTTTCATTTTATAAATATTTAAGTAAGTCTTTTCATCTAAGTTTTCATTTTAATATCTTTTAGCGTTTTTAATGGTAAAAAGTGTCCAATTATTGTATGTGAATTTAATTGTAATCGATCCTCCAGATGAAGAAACACAATTTTCTGTAAGTTTTCTACTGTTCTATGTTGTCAATTAGTTCTTTAAGAGATTGTAATGTTTGTTGTGGATTCCTGTGAAAAAGTTCAAATAAAGAACGAAACGTCGGAATAAGAAGAGAAGGTGTTTTGGATCCGTGAATTGACTGAAAAAGCCGAAATATTTTCCCGTTTATACAGTTTTACCAGTCGAGAACAATTATCTATTAAATATATTGCATAGAATTAATTTGAAGATTTCAATACCCACATTAAAATAATATTATTTCCGAAAAAGGGCACACTTTTTGTTTGATAAAATCAAGTAAATCAAGCTTGAAGTTTATGTAACAAAGTATAATATTTCAACTACACGAAATTGTGTAAACTGAATTCACACACTTTTCAAGGTATTTAAAACTCCGAAGGAATGTCGCAAATTTTTCAAACCCAAATGACAAAGGAATTCAATCTGATCTCATTTTATATATAAATTCACTCCACGTTTACTTTTCCATATGGGTATTTATGTGTCTTATGCAAGATTTTTATGAAATAACTCAGAACGTTTTTAGAATATCGGTCGAATATCGTCTTGTAGATAGGCGAAATCGAGCCCAAAACCGGCCGACAAAAAGGTAATTTTGAATTCTTTTTTCGGTTAGTAAGAACGTTTAGTGTCGTGTCCTGTAATGTGTCGTGTGTTTTTTGTGTACCTAGTCAAAAGTTCGAACTTTGGCAGAGCCCTCTTATGTAATATCAGATGTTTCAATATTAATTTTTCCACCACATTAAAACTAAATGCTATTTTCTAAATACTTATGCAATTACCTAATGAAAACCCATGTATTTCACACTATGTACAATGAATAGGAAATTAACTTTAAAATAAGATGTGCTTTGATAAAAGATTAAAACTTACAGTTATCCTAAAATTCAAAATGCCCATTTTGGCTCGTATGGCCATCACACTCTTATTTCCCCTAACTAAGCTCTTCAAAAGAATTCTGACAAAGCAGTCTTCGGCAAACCTCAAGCCAAGAAAATTTCCAATAAGGTTTGAAAACATTTGGAATTTCAGTAGATTCAATGTAATTATCGCTAAATAGACAAAAAAATAAACTATAAAGGTATCACACACAAAAATAATGACGGATTTTCTATGACTGTTTCTACTAGAAACTTTTTATATTTTTGAACAAAAAACAACAGATTTCTGAAAAGAGAGTTTAAGTTCAAAATCAATTCTTAAAGTAAATATAATGCTTCGAATGAAACAACACAAGTAAGGTTTACCGATGCTTCTATAGGTTCAGACTCATAAAAGAAACTGGAATTATGATAAATTCCTGTACTTGTGTATGTTATAAGAACTGTTCACGAAAGAAAAAGGACAATGCTTATTCCATGTTACTAAGCAATATTTGCTACTGGCTAGAATTGTGAAATTTATGTTGGATTGTTTGTTAAACTCTGTTCTAAGCAAAACACGTGAAAAATGTTGAAAAAGCTGAAACTGGCAAACGTGGAGTTAACTCATCGTTGGGCGAATCAATTCTGCACAAACGATGTGCGAAAAAGTTATTCTTCAAAAAAGAGATCACAATACAGCTACAAATTTTTGAAAAAAATAAATAAATCTAGCTTGATACATACAGTACCGTTCATAATTGTATAGAAATTGGAAGCACGCGCACTGTCACTTCGGCTTTGAACTTCCATAACTTTTTACTATGATGATACTTTTTGATCAAATTTTCTGCGTTAGATAGATCAACTATCACACTATTAGATCACAAAGTTTGAGCATTCTGGAGTTTGTGTGGCCTGAGATACAGTAATTCTACGAATATCGGACTTTTTGGACTTTTCTCATTCAAACTGCAATATCTCAGAAACTACACAAAATTATTTGTTGAAATTTTGCAGAGTGATTGTTGAAATGTAAAGCTATCATTTCTGAAGCTTAAAAAAAGTTTTATCAATGGGATCAAAAGTTACGCGAGGTACAATATTTCAGGCATGGACCTAAAATGCGATTTCTATAGAATTTTGGACGAATGTTTCGATAGGAAAATCATATTTTATGTTTAACAACCAGTAAATCTATTTCAACCAAAAAAATCAAAACAATATTGCAAGATTCTGATTTCAAAACACAAATAGATCTTTAATTCCATTTTATTCATTTCTTCATTGCTTTTGCCAGACATTTTTTGACTGATTGTGGATGGAAACGATTTTGTTCTCATGAATCGTCCAAAATTCTATAGAAATCGCATTTTTAGGTTCATGCCTGAAAAATTGTACCTCCCGTAACTTTTGATCCTATCGATCGAACTTTCCAAAAACTTCAGACATGCTTACATTATATTTCAACAATCAGTCTGCAAAATTTCAACAAAAAATTCAATGTAGTTTCGAGATATTGCAGTTTGAATGAGAAAAGTCCAAAAAGTCCGATTTTCGTAGAATTACTGTATCTCAGGCCACACAAACTCCAGAACGCTCAAATTTTGTGGTATAATAGTGCGATAGTTGATCTATCTAACGCTGAAAATTTGGTCAAAAAATATCATCAGAGTAAAAAGTTATGGAAGTTCAAAGTCGAAGTGACAGTGCGCGTGCTTCCAATTTCTATACAATTATGAACGGTACTGTATATAAAAATTAATTTCTATCTGTCTGTCTGTCTGTCTGTCCGTTCTCTGTAGTCTCGGAGACTACTGAACCGATTTACGTAAAAACTTGGCAGGAGGGGTCTTTGGGGCCGAAGAAGGCTCCCATAATAGTTTGAGACCCCTCTCACTATCTGGAATGGGGAAGAGAGCCTCTTAAACAAAAAAAAAGTTGGAATAACTTGAGAACCAATCATGCAAATGGATCCAAATTTGATACACTCCTATATGGTTACGAGAAATGTTCCTGAAATCTTTTGGTTTCTTTCCCTCCTACAAATGGGGAAATGGGAAACGGGGAGGGGGGCTTCCATACAATTTTTGGCACAATTGGAGAAATAATCAAGCAAACGGAACCAAATTTGGCATGCGGAGGTATATGGGTAGACAGAATTTTTTGAAGATGCTTTTTCTAGTGTGGAGATAGAAAACGGGGAGGGATCTCTTAATCAATTTTTAGCAAAATTCGAGAGCAAAAAATCAAATTTATCATGGAAGTATATTCGAGTACGATATTTTTTTTTAATGTTTCGAGACCCCTCACTCTCTTCAACGGGAAGAGAGGAAGGTAGAGGGATGTTTTCATACAATGTTTTTAAATCAAAAATTATTTCCTGTAAAATTACTCAAATGTCTTGTAACAAAAACGAGCAGGACATTTACCGTAATTTCACAGGTCGAAAAAAGAATTACGTGACATTTAATTTTTAGTGTACAACTTTTTACAGGACATTTGCTGTAATAATAAATGAATCTTCGTTAACTTTCGAGGAAAACAATTTAAAGTTACAGGTTTTGTTAATTACAGTTTGTTTTATTTTAAAGGTTGCAGTTTTCAGTGACACGTAATAGTCAAAATTTTTGTCTGTGTATAACGACGTAAAAATCATGTTTTTGCGGAACGTAGAGGCTCTTTTTTGCCATAAAACGTGCTTCTAGAGAGAGCCATTTTCGATTGCGATGATTTTGAAGATTTTGAAGATTTCGATCGGGTGCATAGCTGTTACAGTGATAGCGTCTGAAGCCCAAGCAGTGCACAACTATGAGCGAAAGGTGGGAAGTTTAAAGGATTCTCCCAGGGTAGCTTACAAAGAGCATAACGCTCACTACTGTGCCCAGAAAGCTTTGCAACTGGTAAAAATCAGTTAGACAGTTTATAACTAAATATTTTTAAGGTCGTCCGCATACTGTAGAACTCCACATCCACTAAGCAGCTAATCAATGTCATTACAGATCAGCGTTAACAATAAAGGACTTATCTAAATACTGTCTTGTGGTGTGCCAAAGTAAGGAATAAAGGGAATGGATTCAACAGAACCAGTTTTAACAGCTAATCAGCGATTCGTTAGGTAGCTTTAAATCCATGCACACAGTATTTCAGAAAGTCTCAATCGTTGCATCTCTTTACATGAGGATTTCATGGTTCACTGAATCCAATGCAGCTGAAATATCTGTGTTAAAAGATAGCATCGATTTGTTTGCCGACATCTATTTTGGATGAAAAGAAGGATATAAAAACTGTAAGGTTTGAAGTTAACTAACGTTGAGGAAAAAATTAAAGCTGGTTCTCAGAGATCCAGTTCCGACAAGCTGAGAGCATAACATCGTTGAAGATCCTCTCCGGTACCTTGGAGCGTGCAGATAGCGATGTGACACCTCTGTAACATTTTGTTAGTCACCATTTTTGTGGACTGAACTAATAAGCGATTTTTCTCCACAGGGCAGGCAACAAAAACGGAGAGCTGTTTGTAGAATTTTGTGGCAACAACAACATGGTGATCGGTGGATCGCTATTCCACCATCGACCAGCACATAAGGTCACTTGGGTATCCCGAGATGGCCGAACAGAAAATCAAATTGACCACATCTTTATCAATCGAAAATGGAGAAGCAGCCTTCTTGATGTCCGCAACAAATGAATCGCAGATATTGCATCTGACCATCACATCGTCCTTGGCGAAATACGACTGAGAGTTTCGTGTGTCCAACGGCGCGAGGAGAAAGTCGGGTGTCGATACGACGTCTGCCGGTTGGAGGACCCAGAGGTGAAAGGGCATATATTGAACAACTAGAATCCCAAAGCTCGGAACTGGCTATAGACGGAACAGTCGAAGAACAGTGGTATGAAATGCAATGTGATGAAACTTGGAGGAAGGTCGATGATTGAAGACAGGCGAAAATCGGAATTGAGCAGATATGTGCCGGGCCAGTACCCGGTTTTGTATAATTTGATACCTAACGTATAATGTTAAAAAATGTACACCAGAATAACCCGATGGTAGCAAATTAAAAAGGTGAACCTTTATGTAAGGAGACAAATAAACAAACACATAACAAATAGCTGCCCGCTTACGATATGCGGAGCTGGTACAGGCAGTTGAAAGAGTTTCTTGACGAGACAAGAAAGGTTGGACGAACTACTTAGCCGAAGAGGGAGAAAGAGCCGCCGCCAATGGAGATATTCGATTACTTTATGACATTTCTCGCCACCTTAGTAGTGCAAGGACTAGTGCAAGAATGCCGCTGAAAGACCGAAAAGGTCAGCAGTTGACAGACCAGCTTAAGCGTAGGACTGATCATTTTGAACAACTCTCCCGAGTCACGAATATCGATGGCCAACAGAACCCGCAGCTTCTTCTTCTTTTTCTTCTTCTTCTTTCTAATTGTACTGCATCGCAGTTCGGGTTGAAAAGGGCCTGTGGCTAAGACTATATGCCCTATATGATGTTCGTTGATTTCGAAAAAGCATTCGACCGGCTTAACCATGAAAACATCTGGGCGGCTCTAAGGCGACGAGGAATCCCAGAGGAACTAGTCCATCTCATCGAAGCACAGTACGAGGCATTTTCGTGCCACGACGTGCACGACGGTTTCTTGTCTGATAGAATGCCGGTAACTGCTGGAGTGAGACAAGGATGCATCTTATAACCGCTTCCCTTTCTAACCATACTGGATGGGATTTTGACTGGATCGATTGACTGTGCACCGAACCGAGAATTGCCGTGAAATCCTTCAACAACACGGAGCAACTGAACGACCTTGACCTGGCAGGCAATATTGTTTTGCTCGTCCAAACACAACCAGATATGCAGAGCAAACCTCACCGAAAGCTTCAAGACAGCAGGTCTCATAGTCAATGTCGGAAAGACCAAGCATATGGAGATAAACACAGGAAATCCCTCCAGTTTCATGGTAACTGGGCAACAAGTTGAGAAAGTGGAGTGCTTCCAGTATCTTGGTAGCCAGATAACGCCTGATAGTGGTACCAAGAAAGACATCGAAATCTGGATCAGAAAAGCCATTTGCGAGTCTCTGGAACATCTGACTTTTCTTCAAGATCTCTCTACGAACGAAAATCCAAATCTTCAACTCAATCGTCGAATCCGTGTTGTTGTACGGGTGCGAAACTTGTTGCACATATGCAGCAACGACGCGAAACCGATGCCTGCGGAATATCATCCGCGCTTGGTGGCCTGGTAACTGGATCTCAAATGAGAAACTAGATCGCCGGTGTCATCAAAGGACGCTAGAAATCGAGATTCGGGAACATTTTTGGAGATGGATTGGGCACACGCTGAGAAAAGATGAGAACGAGATTTCCATTGAGGCGCTTGAATGGAATCCAGAAGGACATCGAAGAAGAGGCAGACCCAGAAACTCGTGGCGGCGTAGTCTAGCCGCCGAAATCCGAACTGTCGACGAGAATCTTGACTGGGATCAAGTGAAGACGCTGGCTCTGGATCGTCAACAGTGGTGGTGTTTTACCACGGCCTTATGCATCGGAGGATGGGCGCGGGAACATTAAGTCAGTAAGTTAGTAAAACCTGATTTACCGTGGATGGAATCTAAAGGTTGTGTGGGTCAGATTCAAGATTGCCTGACCAGCGCTGGCACCTCTAAGCAGAGACTCTCGTACGAGTTGATGGTATCAATCGCTAACATAATGGATCTCTTGTATACCTTGTCATCGCGGCGGTTGCCCAATGAGCATTGACACTATGTGGTTTTCCACAAAGGTTTTGGTTAAAAAAATTAGCACAAAAACCGAGCGAAATAAACCAGAAATATTAAAACTGTCGTGTGATGCCTATTTTACAGCAGAAAAAATCTCAAAAAGCCTCATTTCACATGTTAACATTCCTCAACCTGATTCAGCATTATTTCTGGTGAAAAGTTGAAAAACAGTTGAAATATTGACAATTCAAGTCATTCTGTGCAAAGATGAGTCAGGGAACAAAGTTTGGCAAATCAGCCTATATTATTTCTCGATTAGTCTTTTTTTCAATTTTAAGGTAGGATACAAATTTTAACTATTCTTCTTTTGCTTTTCATGGTGTTACCCTCCAAACCCGAGTTTGACACAACTTTTCTGAGCTAAGCTGATTCTTACACATTTTTAACCTAAACGTTTATTTTATTATAAGGATGAAAAGAAAGTTTAAACACACCGCAGGGGAGATAAGGGGATAATGGTCACCTTAAGGAAAACGCTTATTTAACCATAGAAAACAGCTGTAATATGTGAATAACATCATTGTTTCGTGTTCGAACACTTAACTAGTCTATTTCCTAGTTTGCTGAAACTAGAAAAACTAGATAAAAACGTTTCAAAATGCATTTAAAAAAATTTGCCAAAAGCTGAAAACCAGTAACCAATTATCGAGGCACGATGAGTGTTTTCTGCCGGGGAATCTATCAACGAATTCAATTCGATTAAGTCAGGTGAGTCGAAGATTCCTCAATCAAACCAATAATTAAATAATTTAGGTCTGTTTGTAGAGAAAAAAAAAATTCACACACGCTCATACATTATGTTCCTAGGGCTTTGTTTGCCGTATAATGTAACAGTCAAAAAAATCGATCATGAATGATAAATGGAAAAAAAAATCACCTCGAACAGAGATCGAACTCTTATCTTTTGATTACCTCTCCGACACCTTACCATCGTCAGATGGAAACTAGTCAAGCTGTAGCTCTATAATTCAGTTGAATTATAGAGCTACATCGAGTTGAATTCGCAGCTAGATTATACGGCAGAAAACGCCCATCTTGCCCTGATTAAAAGTGCTCTGTTCGCCCCAGGTCAACAAATTAAAGTAAAAACGCGTTTTAAAACTGATTAAAGTGAAAAATAAAAAAGTTTCTGATGAAGAAAATTGAGAAACAATATGTACATCATGTTGCAGTGCGTACATTATAGATCAAGATGATTTAAAGATCATAATAGCTTATTTCGTGGTGCTCAAAAATTATAATATTTTCGTCAATTGAGAACCTAGCTAGTTTTTTTTTAAATATCTTTGTAAAGGTGATTAGGAGATTCCTTTTTTGTGAAAAATTTATTCTATAGGAAGTACGAAACAAATCCTCATGAAAATTTATTTAAGAAAATTCGTACTTTTATAGAAAAGAGGAGTGCTTATTATGCCCTAGGTGCTCGTTATGCCCTTATCTCCCCTACTATTAGTGACAGAAATTAATTTTTTTTCAGTCAATTTAACTGAAAGCTCTAAGACTCAGCGTTTTGTTTTATTCCAGCATTTGTATGACTAATCATTGGTTTGGATAAAATGATTCATAGGTACTCAATGTTGATCAAACGCATTTCAAATATCTGCATCAATTCACAAATTTTGAAAATGACGTTGATATTATCTCAACGCATTTTCCATGATTTTCTCATATGAGTTCATTGATTACAAAACTTAAAGCTCAATGTGCATTGACGAATTATTCAAGCGTGTCTACATGTTTTCTTCTTGAAAGCATCATCTAGATAGAAGCTAGACCTCATTAACCATTACGTAAAAGCCATAATATCCGTACCGCAAATTTCCCGCACGCTATTGATGATTCTATCAAACTCATAAACTTGAGCAATCGATAGTGTACCTATAGGTAACGACTAACGACACATCTCGTAGTCGTCCATCTTCCGATTTCAATTCTCAGATGTGACCGGAGGAAGGGCCCTCAATCTGCCACAATGGCCTCGGTTTCCGGTAACATCAATATCACTGAAAACATGGCACCAGACAAGACCACCCGAAACCAAACCTCAGCATCAGCCAACCAGCTGCTTGCTTTCAATATAAATATCTTCGATAATAAATTGATTTAAAGTGACAGTTATGGCGATTTATTGCCAGTGGTCAGCTTGCTCGTTTGTAACACAAGACCACTTGCCAAGGACCAGTCCTCTGTCTCACTAGACTAAAGTAACGTGGGCCATTGAGACCGAAAATACAAGTTACTGTTACTTTCTTTACATACGGGATACAGAGACAGGAAAATCTTTACTTCCGTACCGAAAGGGCCAGGCAGAAGTCGTAAAAAGTTGGCGGCCAAGTGCGTCTGTAAAGCCAAAGAATGCCGGAAGCTTGAGCCAGCAAAAAAATCTACGGCATATTGATCTCATCCTTGAGCTTGAGTTGGGTTCAGATTTTTTTTTGCCTGAAGATAACTCTGTACAGGATACTTTTCATTGGTAAGAAAATAGGATAAGCAAGAAGGCTCACTCTGTACTTACTGGTTGAAAAGATATTGAAAATTTTCTTGGCTGACAAAATCAAATATGTTTTCACCACCATGCAGCAAGCTCTTCTTCGTTCGCTTCGCTCTTTCGGTAGCAGAAAATACATACAAATCCATACCATCTTGACGTTTTGCCCGGACGAGGGTATCCGAAAGTACTCTGAAGAAAAGAGTCTCCCGAGGGCCATTCATTGTCTGAGCTTTTAGAGTTACCTACATACTATTCCGGTTAATTAAAGTTTTTTTTAAGAAACTTATTTGGGCCCCAATAATTTAAAAAAAATTTCAAATATTTCGAAAAAATGACAGCCTACTTCGATTTATTTTTAAACGGATATAAATCATACGAATCCTTAGAAAAAAAAACCCTTAATCTACTTAGTTCAAGGAATGATATGACATACATATTCAACACTTATTTGTATAATCTTTGTTAAATTTCCAATCCACATATAAAAAATGTACAAGCAGCTTTCTTCCGGGATGTGAAAATCCGAGCGCTGCAGAGGAAATAGCAAGAGACAAATAAATTCCATCTACAAAAGCACGGTAGCTAAGCGCACTGACAGCCACTTTCAATACATTCAGACAAGCAGATTTACACGATTTTTTAGTGATGAAATGAATTAATTGTAATTAATGATATTTTGGTATTACCTAAAGCGTCGCCAGCCAGTCGGTTGGGTTTGTTGTTAAAAAAATATTTTACAGTGAATTTTATTTATCCTAATTCACATTTCTTTTCTTCATTTTCACTAAAAGGGTTGATACAAAAATTCCGCGTGAATATTCCGAGTTGGAAAAAAATATTTATTCACGAGTTGAAATGAGAACTTTCTATTAGGAAGGAAACATCTATCTGAACTTAAGAGAGTTTATTCAAAACACATGGTTCATGTTTGAATTAAATAAAAAAAAATTAATTTATTTTATTTTATTTCAAAAGTGCCAGTGTTCGAAGTCTGAACTAAAAGCATTTTTCCAATTCAAATTCATCCTATTAGTAAAATGAAATATCAAAAAAGTTAATTTTTTAAGTTCACAAAGAAAAACTTTAAAAGTTTAATTCGTCGATATAATCCTTAATACTGATAAAGAAGAATTTGGGAAATTTGATTTCTTGAATGATCAATAAGAAACTGATAAAAGAGAAATAAGGAATTATAATTGTTGTTGTAAATTGTTGAACACAAATCAAATACTAATTTAGTTGAGTATCAAGCATCAAAGTTTCTTTGATGAATTTTCGAACTTTTAATGATTAATTGAAAATCATGATCATTTCTTGAAAGAAATTTTAACATGATAAAAATTAGTGAAACATTTAAGGTTTAAAAGGTTTTTTTTTATGAATAGTTTAGATTTATTGGCCTCCAGGAAGATAATGTTTCCAGAAGCAAAAGTTCAGAATGGAGAAGTGAAGACTAACTTATTAAACAAAATTTTAATAATTTAAAATTTTGAAAATTGAAAAAACCAAACTTGAAATTCAAGTAATGTTTTTTTTTTAAATTAAAACAAAATATGGATCTGCAAAAAGTTAGTTATCTAACAGTTCAATTGAAAAAAATTCCAATAAAAACGGCTCACCACTTTAAAAGCTAATTTATATAATTTCATTGATTACCCAGGGGAATGCATTTTTAGTGCCTATGTTTAAGTAATTGATTTAGAATTTTTTTTTCGAAACATTTGTTAAATTTTGTCTATCACCTCTTGTTTCGGTGATATGGAGTTTATTTGTTTAGAATTAAATCGATGATATTGTTTCTTTAGAAATACAATTATCTTAAAAAGTTAAATTCTTCAATTTTCACGAATTTTCAAAGATATTTTTACAAGTATTTCTGACATTAATAAAGAAAGGTAAAAAGTGGTTTTATTTCATTAAACAAAATTTTTGAAAGCTGCTTAACGAATTGATTTTTGCTTCAAGAAATATCTAAAATTTTGGAGTGGTTCAAATTTTTGTTTTAATTCGTCAAAACTACCGTATTGGAGAGTATTTGAAAGAGTAAACAATAGAAAACTTTCAAAATTATTTTCAAAGAAGTCAAAATTACTTGCGGTTTGTGGAATGTTTATAATATGGTTAAAAGCTTTTTTTATATTTTCTGCATTGTTCTACAGTTTAGGAAAAATTGTGCAAAAATTTCTCAAATGATTTTCATCTTTTTTCAAAAGCTGAATATTTGAATTCAGAACCATCAAAATTAGTATCTATATTTTTTGCACCTCGAAAAAAGGGAGTTGTATGGCTTAGTTAAATTTAGAAAACCCTTTTGAATGTTTTGCTGAGTATTTAGAACACGCCTGTCACTTGTCACATGGCTACCAACTTGTTAATGTGTTAGATTACATACATAGTATATGATGAAGAATTTGGAAAAAAAACTGTTGGTTTCAAATTCTGAGTTTGTTTGAGCTACACTCTAAATACGAGGTAGGGTTTCTAAGCGTCAAGATTTGAGTTGCAATACAAAATTTTTGCGGAATTGCTAATCGAAATTTAAATCTAAATTAGTATCAATTCGTGAACGTCATATCGTGTCGTAAGATAAATGAAATAAGTGAAATAATTTTAAATTTATTTGTTTTAGGAAGGAATCCCGCATATTTCGTATGGGAATATGTATATGAGAAATTGTTGTTAGATGAGAATTTACATGAATAAAATGTTCTAAACATTGGTTAAGACATTCAAATCACACGTTTTGCACAATATTTGACATTCTACATCGTTCCCTAGCAACCTATTTGCAACTGCAAGTTTTATTTTTTATCGTCTTCACGAGCGTTTATTTTCTAAACTAATAAATCACATTGAACTTGATCCAAGTGCAACAAGTTTGTGTTGGCGTCAGTTCCCAAGCAACCAAAAGTCCCATAAAACAGGTAAAAAACGCTTACTCAGCCCCATCATTGATCTGAAGTACGTTTAAAAACAAGTCTTAATGATCTTTTGGAATCAGTTCATTTCACCTTCTCTCGATTATTTACTACATATGTTCTGCACATGGTGCCACCATGATACCACGCGCCGAATTCCAAACTCGACAAATTTACGATTACCAAATTACTTATTGAAAAAATAACTTGCCCGGCTTGGGGATAAAACCTCGACCTTCGTGGTGAGAATCGAACATGCTACCACAAGACCACGCCTGGATGTTGTTCCAACTGAAACTAAAACTCGAAGTGGTTATTTGATTTTGAAAGCACCTCAATGCACTTTATGTGACTTACCAAATCCCGTTTTGAGCACTTTTGTGCCCTTTATGTGACTTAAGTCCTGTACAACGTACGTACGTCACTTTTGCAACTTTCAAGCTTATTAATGAGTACATATAGTTCACACATGGGAATTGGGCAGAACAAGTCACATACAACGTACATATTGATCACTTTGGCAACTTTCAAGTTCAATAATGAGTACAGAAAGTTCACTAAAGGGAATTGAGCAGTTGATTCTCTTTATCAGCCAATATGTAACTTTCAATGGCTTTATTCAAGTAAATATGTGACTTTTGGTTGCTTGGATTGTCTCCACGCGCACAAGACAAGAAGAAGAGATGTACCAAATAGTGGTATTCTGTGGACAGCCGAATACCTTACATTAACTTTTTCAATTTTTCGGCCGAATCAAATCAAAAATCCTGAGCAGATTATTATAAACCCCACCATTTTGAATGCGTCCGATTTTCTACTTTTAGATGCTTCTTAAAAATTTGAATTTTGATTTTAATGGTCTCAAGACAACGACCTTAGTGCCAAAAAGTCCTCAAACAATTGGTGTTTTGAATTAAAAATAACTCATTTAGCTGAAGTCATATTGAAAAACTTTTGATTGCTATGAATTCAGATAGATTGAGGGCTTATATTTGAATAACAAAAGTGCTTGTTTTCACAGACCACACCTAGATAATTGAAAAGTTCATAAAAAAAATAATTAATGATTTTGTAACTGTATTTTTGTATTTTTATGAGAATCAAGGAATTTTGATGGAAAAAAATTGCCGTTCTATTCTATAACATTTAATATTAACCGATAGTGATGGAATATTAAAAAAGAGACTGATAAGGTGACCAAGTCTAGTATTAAATCATAGAATTTCAACATATTGAGGACCAAATCTGAGGTATATCGACTCGTACAACTGCTCTGAAATATTAAATATAATTTTTTAAGTAACATTATAAGAAACCAAATACAACTCTACAATTAACTCAAGAATTTGAAATCTGCACATTTAATTCATTGTATGTTGAAATAGGGCTCATTAAATTTCTGAAGCCTCACGTCGTATGTTTTTGGTGTTTCTTGATGATGATTTAATGAATTTGTATAAGCTAATTTTTCAGAAAAAATGGTTTTCAAGAATAAAAACCATGATTTTTCAGTTTTTCTTTTGTTCATATTCATGACATTTTACATCGGAAATCATTTTTTTAACTTTAAATCAATTTAAATCAGAAAAAGTTTAGATGATCGAGAGGATTTTTTTTATTTCAATAATCATGGTCAGATCTTCTTACAAAAGAACCATTTTATGCCATTTCGTCTTTCGTCTCACTTTTCAGACATTATCAAAATCATTATGATTTTGTTTCCTCATAAGTAGATAGTGAACATGTAGACGAAACCAAAATGGTACAATTTATGAACATCGGTTCAGTAGTCTTGAAGATAAAGCATAATTTGTAATCCGGGTCTATATGACCCGGCGAATTGTCCTTTTTTGAACCGTAAAGGAAGGCTAATTCAGCTTCAATCTGGCAGCCAATTAAATGCTTAGAAAATATAGCATTTGAAGTTATGATTTAGAGCAAAATCATTGTATAGAATGTGTATGAAATGTGGTTTAATTTTAAAATGATGAAGCATAGCACTGAGTCAATTTGGGGACATTTTTGAATTTCTCAAAACCTGGAGCCTGAAATACTTCGTTTTGGTTTCAAACTCATCCATGATTTTTTGCAGAATTTTAAAGTTAAGTTTATATGAGTTAAATAGAACTTTAAGGTATGTATGGGTGAATTGAAAATTTTGAACTGAAAAATCAACATCAGTTTTGTTTCTTCTGTGAAACCGCTAACCAGCTAATTGATTTTGTGCCAGTTTACGGCGAACAATTTTGTCGAAGACCGTCACTTCGTATCTTATCAGGCAAAAAAAATATTAAATTTTCAACAGGGGTACGTCTTTTGGCATTGAAAAACAAAAAAAAATCAAATGACATCACTCCTTAGTGCCAATAGAGGTATTGCATGACTATTTTTCATGTTATACTTCACAAGCCACAAGCAGTGATGTCAATTGAAATTATTGTTTTTTAATGCAAAAAGACAAAGCTATGTTAAACACCCACTAACTTTTTTGCGTAGTAAGATACGAAGTTACGATCTTCAACAGAATTGCTAAGCGGAAAATTTCCTGTAAAAAATTAGCACAAAACCATAAGAAGGCTCGGTTTCATAGATGGAATATTCAATTTTTCCAAACAAACTAAAAAACTTCAATTTACTCATGTAGGTTTTTTTTTTTTTTTTTTTAAATATGTCTTTATTTGTACCAATTCATCATTACATTTATATTACATTATTACATTAAATTAGGTGTTCAGTTCAATGATGAACTGTCCAGAGCCCTATAGTTTATTAATCACTATAATTTATTTATTTGCATTAATTTTGCTGAGTGCAATCAAGTATTTTTATGTAGGAGAACATCCTGTAATGTCAAAAAATATTTTAAACTTACTACTAAAAACTAAGACTATCCTATATTAAAACTAATTATAGAGAGAACGAATCTCTGCGATGGAAGACTGCATCGATTTGCCTCTGAAGTTGGAGATGATTTTGTTGGCCATCTCTTCGATCGATTCAATGCCCGCAATCCGATGAAGATCTTCGGTGCTGTGCCAAGGTGGAAGCCGCAAAATCATTTTCAGAACCTTGTTCTGAATCCTCTGGATGGCTTTTTTCCTCGTCGCGCAGCAGCTAGACCAAATCGGAACTGCATACATTATCGCTGGTCGGAAGACTTGCTTGTAAATAAGCATCTTATTCTTCAGGCAAAGTCGGGATTTCCTGTTGATGAGAGAATAAAGAGATTTAGTGTATTTATTACATTTAGATTGAATATCTTCAATGTGATTTTTAAAAGAAAGATTCCGATCAAGTGTGAGTCCCAAGTACTTCACGTGATCAGACCATTCTAAAGAAACCCCATTAAAAGTTATGGAATGATTTTCATTAGGTTTTAAAAATTGAGCTCTTGGCTTATGGGGAAATAAAATAAGTTGAGTTTTGGAAGCGTTAGGAGAAATTTTCCACATTTTCAAGTAATTCAAAAAGGAATTTAAATTTTGTTGCAATCTACTGCGTACCACCCGTAAATTTCGACCTTTGGCTGAAAGCAAAGTATCGTCAGCAAATAATCTTCTACCTTTTCCTTCTGGGACATCAGGAAGATCAGAAGTAAAAATATTGTATAAAATAGGCCCAAGTATACTACCCTGAGGGACACCAGCTCTAATGGGTATCCTTTCAGAGCATGAATTTTGATAGCTTACTTGCAAGGTTCGGCTAGTCAAATAATTTTGAATAATTTTGGTGAGATATACAGGAAAATCAAATCGAGCTAATTTAGCTACTAAACTTTTGTGCCAAACATTGTCAAAAGCTTTTTCAATATCAAGAAGAGCAACACCAGTTGAATAACCCTCAGATTTGCTAGCGTTAATCATATTAGTTACACTCAAAAGTTGATGTGTAGTAAAATGTCCATGACGAAAACCAAATTGTTCATCAGGGAAAATAGAATTCTGATTAATGTGAATCATCATTCTATTCAAAATAACTCTCTCAAATAGTTTACTTAATAAAGGAAGCAAACTAATTGGTCGATAACTTGAAGGCTCTGAAGCACTTTTTCCAGGTTTCAAAATTGGAGTTACTTTGGCATTTTTCCATTTATTGGGAAAATAAGCCAAGTGAAAACATTTATTGAAGATTTTAACTAAGAAATTTAAAGTGCTTTCAGGCAACTTTTTAATAAGAATCCCATCTTCCCCCGGGGCTTTCATATTTTTAAATTTTTTGAAAATCAATTTAAGTTCATCAATATTTGTCTCACAAGAACTTTCAAACACAATTTGCTTAGAAAGAATATCATCAAATTCTAGGGAAATTTGAGCATCAATTGGACTTACAATTAAAATCATGAGCAGACTCAAATTGTTGGGCTAATTTTTGAGCTTTTTCTGAATTAGTTAAAAGAAGTTTATCCCCATCTTTCAAAGTAGGAATTGGCTTCTGGGGCTTTTTCAAAATTTTAGTTAATTTCCAAAATGGCTTTGAGTAGGGTTTTATGTCCTCTACTGCTTTAGCAAAATTTTCATTACGAATGAAATTTAAACGACGTTTGATCTCTTTTTGAAGGTCGCAATAAATAAATTTCAAATAAGGATCCCTAGTTCGTTGAAATTGGCGTCGACGAATGTTTTTCAGTCGTATCAAAAACTGAAGATCATCATCAATTAAAGGTTGATTAAATTTATGTTTGACTTTAGGTATTGAAGCGGCTTTAGCATTGACTATTGAAGTTGTCAAATTTTCTACAGCCAAATCAATATCTTCTATTGAATTCAATGGAACGTTTACATCTTAATTACGTTCAATAAAATTCATATATCGCTCCCCGTTAGCCTTTTGAAAATTAAAAGTTGATTTTAAAGGGTTTTCAATGGGACTTTGGGATAAAGAAAATGTTACTGGAAGGTGGTCTGAATCGAGGTCCGCATGAGTAACTAATTGACTACAATGCTCGCCTAAATCCGTTAGAACCAAATCAATTGTGGAGGGATTTCTAATTGAAGAAAAACAAGTATGCCCATTAGGATATTCAACAGTATAATAACCTGCAGAGCAGTCATTAAACAAAATATTCCCATTTGAATTTGATGAAATATTATTCCAAGATCGGTGTTTTGCATTAAAGTCACCAATAATAAAAAATTTAGATTTATTTCTGGTGAGTTTTTGTAAATCTCCCTTCAAAAAATTTTTCTGTTCACCGCTACATTGAAAAGGCAAATATGCGGCAACAATTATAATTTTCCCCATAGAAGTTTCTAATTCAATTCCAATTGTTTCTAAGACTTTTGTATTGAAAGAAGGAAGAAGTCTAAATTTGAGACGACTATTGATGACAATAGCTACACCCCCACCTTGTCGATCAAGTCGATCATTTCGTAAAATTTTAAAGAAAGCATTGCTTTTCAAGTTATTGTCTGGCTTTAAAAAAGTTTCAGTGATGGCAGCAATATGTATGTTTTGAGTTTTCAAAATAAAAAGAACTCGTCTTGGTTAGCCAGCAAAGATCTAGCGTTCCAATTCATAATATTTAAACATCTATTTGGATCCATGAGGGAATCGTAAAGTCATAATAATATTGTTAGCATAATTAAAAGAAGTTTGGAAAGCTTCAAACATTGAATTTGCTTTCAACATAAGTTGCATCATTTCCATTAAATTTTGATGCAACAATTTTAATTTTTCCTCAGTAATCTCACCTAAATCAACAAAATTGTTAGAATCAGAAGAGGAAGGAGAAGAAAAAGTATTTGAATTTCGGGGATTTTCCCAAGCCTTCGCATGAACGTTGAGACTTGGTTTTTTCCCATTTTTATTAGTTAAACCTGAAGAGGGCAACCCATTTTCAACCACCTCTGAGAACGATAAACAGCGAGTCTGGGGCGCAGAATCAGCCCAGGTAACATTAAAATCACTTCGGGTATTACCCAGCCGTGATTCCAATGTAGGCCGAGGCTGACTGCGAACAGGCAGGTTGTTTGCCGGTCTGACGTGTGTAGACGAAAAAGAGAAAGGAGGAGAAGAAACTTTTCTGGAAACTTTGGGGTTTTTCCTAGAAGCAACAATTTTTGCCCTAACGGGACAATCTAGAGAATTCGAGGAATGATTACCTGCGCAATTCGCACACTTAAAAATTTCTGTTTTTGGATTATCACCACCATTATTTCTTTAATCAAAATTAAAAATAACTATCTAAAACGATTAAAAAAGCATCCCAATGATTGCCATTTGAAAGACATGGTTAAACATATTTATAAAAAAGTGGAACTGTGCAAAAAAAAGAGCAAGTTAACTTATTATGAAAATATGCTCAATAACACGACCAATTCGAAAGTGTGGAAAAATATTAATACAATATTAGGGAAAAGTAAGAACAACACTCAAATAAAACTCAATGTTGACAATATGTTGCTTGAAACAAACAACGAAGTATGCGAAGCGTTCAATCAACACTTTTCGAATATCGGTAATGTTCTTGCTAAGGACATTCCTATAGAAGCAGGTTCGGACCCGCTGTCCTCCACAAATCGTGTTCAAAACTCTATTTTCTTACACCCGGCAACTCCAAACGAAGTGATTGTAATAATTAACTCACTCAAAAACAAAAAATGCAGTGGTCATGATAATATTTCAGCTTCTCTTCTTAAAGATAATTGTGATGATTTTGCTAGGATCCTTTGCCAATGTTTTAACAAAATAATAGATACAGGACGGTATCCTGATACCTTAAAAGTAGCCAGAGTAGTACCTATTTTCAAATCAGGAGACAGCTTCGATGTTAATAACTATCGCCCAATTTCCACATTAAGTGTGTTTAATAAGGTTTTCGAGAAAATGCTGATCAACAGAATAAACAAATTTTTAAACGAAAATGACATAATATACAATCTACAATATGGATTCAGAGCAGGCTCTAGCACATTAATAGCTACGTGTGAACTAGTGGATACAATTATTGGGAACATCGACTCTAAAAATTTGGTAGGAGCTTTGTTTTTAGACCTAAAGAAAGCGTTTGATACACTAAATCACGACATCCTGTTGTGCAAACTAGACTCTTATGGGATACGCGGAATCGCGAATGATGTAATTCGCAGCTACCTAACAGGTAGGAAACAATATGTTTCCATTGATAAAACATATAGTTCGTTACAAAACATAGATACGGGAGTTCCCCAAGGGAGTAATATTGGACCATTGCTGTTTCTACTTTATGTAAACGACATCCAAAAACTTCCTCTACATGGCGTTCCGAGGCTTTTTGCTGATGATACAGCACTTTTTTATCCAGGAAAATGTCCAAGAAACATTGTCAAACAAATCGAAGACGATCTTAGGGTCCTGTTGAAGTATTTCAATGCGAATCTCCTCACCTTAAACTTTCCATAGACTAAATATATGATTTTACATTCCTCTCGTAAAATCGTACCTTTTCACGATGATCCAGTAGTCGATAGATATGTAATCGAAAAAGTCTCAAATTTCAAATACCTTGGACTTTTGATAGATGAAACCTTATCTTGGAAAAACCATATTACGTATTTAGAAAGTAAGGTCTCATCACTTTGCGGAATCCTCTGGAGAATCAAACAATTTGTACCGAGTCATATTCTATTAAGATTTTACTACGCCTTCATTCATTCTATATTTAATTATCTTATTTCTTTATGGGGACGAGCATCGATTTCTCTACTTGCAAGCAGAGATGCCATTCTCTACAGAGAAAAACGGAGAACGGAGAAAAAAACACCCCCGTGCGATAGTTGCAAATCACCCGGGTGAGATTTTTCGATCCTC
This sequence comes from Uranotaenia lowii, assembly GCF_029784155.1. Lineage (NCBI taxonomy): Eukaryota > Metazoa > Arthropoda > Insecta > Diptera > Culicidae > Uranotaenia > Uranotaenia lowii. The sequence continues at coordinate 130,576,700 of NC_073693.1, forward strand.
TCCACACATTATTCGCACCCCGGTTTCGAAAGCCACACACACCTAAGTTCAATAGCTCCGGCGTGCGAGGATTTGTCACTGTAGAGCACCCCGGTGAAAACACAGAACCGACTAGTTGAAGCCACCAAAAAGCAAAGACAAAAACAAACACGACGGTGTGTATAATAATAGCATCAACAAACGATGAATGTTTCGGGCGAGTGGTTCAGCTTCGTATGTGTTGGTAAACGCAACAAGCCAAGCCAGCTGCTGTCGCTGTCGCTCTCCTTGGTGAAAACATTTTTTCACTGTAGTGTGTGTTAGCTCTGTCGTGTTGATTTACAGATTCTCTACAGAGGTTCGGCTAAAAATCTCTGCGGTGCGTTTCAGAGAATCTCTACCGAGAATCGAAAACCGAGCACATCGGTGATTCTCGTTAGAGAAATTGCAAGCCTGCTTGCAAGCCTTCAAACATTGCAAAATCGTTGCTTGAAAATCATTTTTGGTCTTCCTTTACTATTTCCAACAAACCAGCTTTATTCTAATTTATCGCATAATATTCTACCACTAAATAAAATGTGTGATCTGCAAACCCTATTATTTGTTTTTGATAGTTTACATTCAGAAACGAATAGAAATATTAGCTTTACCATCGGAGAACGATTGCATAATACTCGTCAATCACGTCACCTTCAACGCAGTATTTCAACAACAACTCTAGGTCAATGTAGAATATCGTTTATTGGACCTACTAAATACAATACATTGCCAAACCATTTAAAAATTATAAACAATCGACTTGCCTTCAAATCCAAATTAATACTCTATCTCAAAGAAACTCAAGTTTGATAACCATCAACCATCATATTAGTTTTTGTTATTTTTAATTTTTTTTTTGTTTTTACCTTTATTTATTTTTAAGACAGCCTTAGTTTAATTTAGTATAACCTTTTTTTAACTTTTTTAATCTAGTAAATATTTGTTTTGTAGTGAATCTCTGAAAAGGATATTTCATCCACTGAGATTCACATGTAACGTAATTATCGTATTTATTCTCGTCCGTTCTCTCGCAACTAGTTTAAAAAAAAATCATTGGTTCCCAGCATGAGTAGAGTTTTGTTCGCGTTTGTTATTGTTTCTGTGCTGTCGACATGCTGGGAACAGAAGCGTCCATTTCCAGGGAACTCAAATTAATTTTTTGGTGTGGGGGAGTGTGGCGGGCAACTTAAAGGTATTAAAAGAAAAAAAAAAGACATTTAGATTTTTCATGATCGAATGAGCCGCAAAACATGCATCTGGCATTCATTCTACAATTATTAGTGCCATGACAAAAAGCTTGACAACGACGACATTGCGTAATATTTTGAAGGAAATTGGTATGGGATTTACGAAAAGGTTCAAATTTTACTCGACAATGAAACATAAGACGAGCCTTTTCCAAAATTTTCAAATTATTAACCTGATCCTTTTTAAAATGGATCAAATAAAGTTCAGGAGCAAAACCAACACTACTGGTATTATTCGTGTTGGTTCTTTTCCTCATTTGAATTACTTGAATTGGAGAAAAACCTAACAAAGAATTTAATTCATTTGTGATCTCATCCGGTGTCTGATCGCCGGTGAGACCACGAAGTACAACTTTAAAAGGACGATCACCTCTAGTGTCATACGTAAAAAATTGGTGTTTTTTATTATTCAAATAATTTAAAAATTTTTGAAAATCATTAAAAGATTCCGCCAATATACGAGCAGTTCCCCTTCGACCGATCTGAAAAGAAATCTTCACATCCTTGACGGAAGTGACAATTTCTTTTCGAAAGGCATTGAAGTCAGGAATCGTGACCGTTATAACCAAAAGTCCCATAAAACAGGTAGGGCTAGGTGGGGTAATTATGAACAAAATTTCTTCATTTGGCACAGTCACAGCCACCATATGTTTATTTCTTATCATAAATTCTGAAAACCTGCCAATATTGAATGTTTCCGTGCTCTTCATCATTCTGTAGAGCAACTTTTTTTTCTTGGTCGCAACCCACGTCCTTGAGACGTCTGTTCATAATTACCCCGTCTGTTCATATTTACCCCCCTGTCTATGGGGTAATTATGAACACGGATTACGGACTTGGTATAAATTTTTTGAAAAGTAACAGTATTTATACGTTACATTTACCCATAGTAAGCAGTGTATGGTGATTTTTTTCTTAAAAAATTATGTTCATAATTACCCCGAACTATGTTCATATATACCCCGAGACTTGTCCAATATGAGTTATATGGTGTCAGAAAATCTCAATTCAACACCAAATAATGAAAATAATAAGCAGTAATAAGAAAATGGATTGTTTTATAAAAACTCAATTCAATTCATGTATGAAACTTATAAGTTAAAGAATTGTAATCAAAATTTTGAGGTAAAACAACGCAAAAAAAGCCATTTAGTGTTTTTTTGTATTGATTTTTTCTATCTTTTGCTTCGGTAGTTAAATTTTTTGTTGCATCTTTTACGTTTTGGTTGGTTTCTTTTTCTTTTATATCTTTAAGTCGTTGCAGATCATTTTTATTTTATAGGACCTCTCCATACGTGTGAAATTTTAGGCGAGTTAGGCCTAAAACTCGATAGTTTTTACATCCGTTTTAAATGTCCTACGCAGCAAACATCAAGTTTTCACCTAAATGTCTTAGGTTATGCTTTTCACGTACGTGCGGGATATCATGAAATTGAAGCCAATACATATACAGAAAATTCTAATTTTTTTGAAAGATGGTTGTTTCACAAAAACACCCATTAAAATCTTCTTGGATCAGTGAACAGTCATATTTTGCAAGGCTTGTCAATCCTATATGATCGACTGTTTTTAAAAATATTTACACTAATTAATTTTTCTATCACCTGTACGAAATTTCACATTAGTAGCTCTATTTTCTCAAAACAAAATTATTACTGCAGAAGTTTTTATCACCAAACTGAAAGAGAAAATCTTCAAACAAAAGATTTTCATTTTGTTCTAAATTTTAGAAAAATGTATTCGAACAAATAAAGATTGAAAAAAGTAACTAAGTATAAAAATAAGACTGCAAGAAAATAGATTTTAGATCTTTGTTATTCGAATGTAACTCATAAACAATTATTCTTTGCTGTAATTCTAGAGCTCTCAAAAGCAGCACCTTGTCCAAACATACAAGAAAGTTTATCTTTTTGATTTTTGTTTTGTGGACTTATTCATCTATTAACACTAAACATACCGACACTTTGTATATACCTATTCATACCGCGAGCGGTCAAATGACGGCAAACACCGTTTTCGCTAAAGCTCCCTTGTGTCTCAACCGATTTCTACCAAATTTATAGTTTTGAAAAGCTTATAATTCGACTCAAATATGTTTCTCAACAATTTTCAGCTACAATCAATAACTTTAAAGTTATTTACAGTACAAGACAAATTTTATGAAAAAACATGCTTCAGGAAAAAGGTTGTAAATCAGTTATTAAGTGCTCGGAAAAAAATTCACTTAGTGCCTGAGAAAGTTGAAGTTAGAAGCTATATGTTGCACATATGGAAAAAAATTTTAAAAATTTTCTAAGATCATGGCCACAAAAAATGTAAAAAAGTTGTGTAAAACCCGTAGTTTTTAATCAATCAAGTTCCAAAGCTGTTCCTGTTACAGTAGAAAATTTTGAAAAAGTGAATTGAAAAGTAGACGTAATTTGTCACATTTTGGCATCTTTAGATTTTTAAAATACTATATACCTACATAATTTTTGACGGCTTTTCAAAGGTAGTTGTTTTGCGAACTTTTTATGAATCTGGATTTTCTGAGACAATCCATACACCCAAATTCAGCTTTGCACTGGATTTTGAGTACGTTAACGTATAGTTTAGGCAATAAAAATATATGCAAAAGAAAGCAAATTTCATGCCGGTTCTAGTGTTGTAATTGCATTGGCGGTGCCATGCTTTACAAAAATATAATAAATATATTTCTGAAAGTGAAACTAGAAAATTTGAGCGAATGCTCGTTTGTTTTTTCGTTTCCTTTCATCCGTCTTCGTGTGCAAAATAGCTTTGAGATATTACCACCCACTGCGCCCGTCTGCCAAGCAAGAATTTGTGCTGACTTCTCAAAATTCAGAAACTAGTTCACTGTTTTATTTATCATATTTTTGCCAAACATTGCACCGCCAATGCAGTTACACCATCAGAACCGGTATGAAATAAGCTTTCTTTTGCATATAGTTTTATTGTCTAAACTATACGTTAACGCACTCAAAATCCAGTGCAAAGCTGAGCTTAGGTGTAGGAATTGTCTTAGAAAATCCAAATTGATAAAAAGTTCGAAAAAACAGCTACCTTTGAAAAGTCGTCATAAATTATGTATTTCGTATTTTAAAAATCTAAAGATGCCAAAATGTGACAAATTACGTCTACTTTTCAATTAACTTTTTCAAAATTTTCTACTGTAACAGGAACAGCTTTGGCGGTTGATTGATTGAAAAGTACGGGTTTTACACAACTTTTTTACATTTTTTGTGGCCATGATCTTAGAAAATGTTTAAAAAAATGTTCCGTATGTGCAACATATAGCATCTAACTTCAGCTTTCTCAGGCACCAAGTGAAATTTTTTCCGAGCACTTAATAACTGATTTACAACCTTTTTCCTGAAGCATGTTTTTTCATAAAATTTGTCTTGTACTGTAAATAACTTTAAAGTTATTGATTTTAGCTGAAAATTGTTTGAGAAACATATTTGAGTCGAATTATAAGCTTTTCAAAACTATAAATTTGGTAGAAATCGGTTGAGAAACAAGAGAGTTTTAGCGAAAACGGTGTTTGCCGTCATTTGACCGCTCGCGGTATGAATAGGTATACCACATGCGTTATTCGAAAACCGTAACACTTAAAAAAAATTTAAAAATGCAAAACTACTTGCATTTCAAAAACAAAAATAGTCCTGTCGTTAAATTTGCGGAAAAAAACAATTATATAAGGCGTAATCATCGTTTAAAGTTCAAAAACCGTCATTTGACCGCCTCCGGTACGTTTAGTGTTAAATTTATCGTGGTTTTTCATATATTTTACTATTGACCACAGAGATTTAAGGTTCATTATAATGTTAAATTTCACGCGGTAATATATAAAAGCTCGAGCAGCAAACCTTTTGTTAAAAAATGGTGAATTTTATTTTTAGTATAATAAAAAATTTCTCCAAGTCTAGTTTATAACCTTGTTATTTATCAATACAAAAAAAACTGGTTTTGGAAGGACTTAAAACCTTTATTCGGTGTTTATTTTTCAAAATCAAGATAAAGCATCATAAACTGGATGTAAAACAGGTGATAACAACATTCAAGCTGGATTTCCTAAGATCAGATATTCAAAACATTGAACATTGTCGAAAACGATTTCCGTTTCTCGAGGTAATGGTTTTTTAAAACCTCTGAAATGATATCATAAGGATTTGAAAATAGATCGGAAACAGCTTTTAGCTATCAATTTTATGTTAAACTACCACTTTTGGAACTTTTTGTTTTAATTCATCCCCCAAAGCAGCGCGTATGGCACTTGTTCGGAATTACCCCGTGTTCATAATTACCCCACTTGACCCTACAAACACGCTTACTCAGCTCCATCATTGATCTGAAGTACGTTCTATGCAGCTCATAATTTAAGTTCTTATTGATACTTTCAAGTTCAAAAACAAGAGTTAATGATCTTCTATTCAGCTTACAGCGGCCTTTTAATTCAGCTTCAAAAAATCTTAAAATGAGCAAACATTTTCTCTCTATCTTAACCCTTCGTTTCATAAAGTAACAAACTTGCAACAATTAATGTATGGAAAAATGGAAAAATCGTATTTTATTTTAATTTTTTTTCTTGATGTACGCATCATTTCCAACTGTTTAAAATAATTTTTGAGGAAAAATAAAAAATCATGAAACGAAGGGTTAACTGCACCCTTGGTATCAGTTCATTTCACCTTCTCTTGATTTTTTTACAAAATATGTAATGTACATGGTGCCACCATGATGCCACACGCCGGATTCCAAACTCGAAAAATTGCTCAATTGCTTCTTTCCTACATTTCCTACATATATCGCACAGAATGGTCACTCGATTACTAACGAAACAATGGTGTAACATCGGAGAGTTTTATGTTTTACTTTTACCAAACTGTCCACTTATTATTGCTTGATTATTTTGGGTTTACTTAGAATTTATTTGAAGCATTAAATTTCTAAAAATCACATTAGAACCGTTAATAATTTACAACAATGTTTCAACTAACTCAATCCACTCCAAAAAAAATTTACATCCCCATCCGTAAAACTCTGTCACGTAACCCTAAGCCCTGAACCAGCGAACACAGTTTATTGTCCAGAACAACAGCCAAAGCGGAAATCACGCACGTGATGGAGACATTTCCGCAGCTTACCACTTACTTTCGCTCTCGGAGCCTGGAGGAGAAGACATCTTTTTCCGAGATGCTGGGAATATGTATAAAAACGAGGACCTGGTGCCTGGTGCCTAGGAAGAAAGAGCGAAGGAAACTGGCAGCGTGCTGCGGAAAAGTTTATGAGCTGTGAAATTGACAAATCGATTCACCATCCGGATAATTACGGTTATTGGTTTCCCTGTGGCCGAGGATTGCCGGTCTTGGAAGGAACACAACTTTTCGGGAGCTTGATGATTTCCGAATTTATTTGATATGTCCGGTCATTTCGGTGTCTATCTTTCAAATAAATTTCTGTTATCACTTCGTTAATGTTTTAAAAGATGTTTACTATTAGATCTTCAATCAAAAATGTCGTCTCTATTGCAACATTGTATGAAAACATTTCAAAATGTGCCATCCCCAATAGGGAAAAAGTGACGATTGTTTCCCCACTTGAAAATTGGCAAGTAGCCAGTTGAAAGTTCACTTGTTCCGAAACTTTTCCCCTAATCGACATTGGCTGCTGTTAAAAAAGTATAATTTCTGTTCAAAAATAACTATTCTTCGCCACCGGTCCGAGTCAGTTACCAGATTGTTGCAGTGCAAGTACGTGAAAAAGTCTCCGGCAGCAATGAACTGCCATGCACAATACTTAGGGTGAAAAAGGACTTTGGACTAGTCCAGAGAGTGTTGGTTGGTCCTATTTGGGACGTGATGTATCCGAAAAATTGTCAACCGAGCACGTGACTTTTGATCGAGACCCTTTCTCGGAATCCCGACACGTCCTGGCTTCCGAAGCTAGAGAGCCGTGCGACTAGCGATGGCTTACATCATAATGGCTGGTACACGATATTAATAGCCAGCCACCATAAGGGCGTTCGGTAATTGACGGCTGGTCCGGAAGTGGCTGGTGCTGCGATACTACTGGTTCCTTCCAAAAGATAGGGGATGAGTTTTACGTTTTACGACGCGTCGCTCGTCGGTCGTTTCTGCCGGAAGTGGCTATGTACTTTTTACTTCATGCTGCTCGATGTTCGAGACGCGCGAAACGTTGAGAGTTTGATAAATTGCTGTCGAAGGATCCATACATCAACGAATGGTTTTGCTGATTTGGCTAGTTTCGGAACGCTATAAATCTAATCAAGATGAACTTTGATCCGGTTTTATGAACTTGCTTGCTCGGATTAGGTTTTGTGTGCTCTCGGTAGGGGGGCGAAAGTGGAAAAACGGAAGCTAGAAACGAAACTTCTGAAAACCAGCTGCTGCAGAAGTTTTAATTTAACTTTGAAGTTTGTCTTCTTACGGAAATTATATTTGGTGCACAACTTTACCAAGCAAGATTTATGATTTGCTAATTTTATTGCAATCGATAACCAGCAACCGTAAAGCATGTACATATAGCGATCGTAAATATTTCATTCGAGAGATGATATATGTGATATATGTTTGAATTAGAACGATGCAAGCTCTGTATGGAAATTTCAAATTTGTAAATATACACCTCCCATAACATTATAAGTTTGTTTTCATTGCCACAAATATCAGTAAAAAAATTTTGGAAGCGTTGAAAGCATTGAGGACCGCGAAGAAATTTTAGCCGGATAACACCAATATTCGATATTCTATATCTCAGAAATATCTGGTCTTAATGCTACAAATTAAGTATCATTGAATTACCAAAAGTGGTGTATTGAATGTAGCTATCTCGTATTGGGTCCGCAAGGTTTTAATATGCAAAAAAAATTCTTCCATACAAATTTACATACAAAACTGAAACGCGTTGCGCCAATTCAGGATGGAACCAAATCATCTCAAATTTCACCCTGATGCTTGATGACCCGAAAAGGGGTTTAACCTAGGCTTGCCAGATGGTTTTGAAGAAAAGCGGGACATTTTGAGGGAAAAAAACGGGACATAGCCGAAAAAAGCGGGACATTTCAAAAATTTGTTCAGAAAAGTCATGAAATGTATGTAACATATGTGAATATGTTTTTTCTACTCTAAAAGTGCGGTCCTTTTTTACTTAAGTATAAAGTTCTATAAATCGATAATGGAGGCATATTTCAGTTAATACAACATCTGCCTTCCGAACCAACGTCTATGCTTTAACATCCAGGCGTAAACATAGAACAAAGTTGAAACATTTCAGTGCCTTTGCGTTGGCAAAAAAGTGCGAACGACACAAAGACGTTAAAACAACATTGATTGAAACAAAAATAAAATAAATGGGGAAAAAATTTACAGCATTACAAGCGGTTTTTTTTTTTGTTTTACAAAATGTCAAGATACTCTTTCATGATAATTACAATACTTGCTATTGAATGTCATGCCTAAACAAATGTTTTGATAAGGCTCTAATTAGGTAGGCAATTCGGCTAACATTTTATACAAAGAAATCAATTTTTTTATTTGTAAAATGTAGACATTCACTGATTGATTATGGAAAGTTCATAAGCTTGAAATTTCTGGTTTGTGAAAAGAGCTCCACTATATTTATTAGCATAACTTTTTTCACTTTGAAAGTCACATCAGCTTCGTTTCAAGATTGAGAAGATTTCAAAATTATAAAAAATCAAATGAATTCTCTAGAATCGATTTTAGTGCGAAATCAGTGTGTCATTTTTCAGTAATCTATCACTAGCATTACCCAAAATGAGATCTTTTTGGAAATTTGTCTAAATACTGAAAAGCTATAAGTTTTGCCATGCAAATAGTTATTCATACAACAAGTTGCAAAAAGTGATTTTTCAGCACGAGTCGTAAATATATAAAACAAGGGTTACTGAGTCGGATAATTACGTCGAGTGCTAAAAAAATTGAGTTTTGCAATGAGTTTCATACACAATTTTATGCAAATTCGCAACAATCCTTTGAAAATTCATTTATTAACCATCAACTCAAAATAAGGTTGGTCGTGCTGAAATGTAGCACTTTTCGATACTGTATTCAAATTTTCAATTTTGAACACTGAACTGCATAAATGTTACTTTAAATAAAGAAAATGCTTTTTTACATTTTTTACAAATAGAAAAATAGTATGAATCATAAGGCATGTCACAATGTGTCACTGTCTTATACTCAAATGAGCTTGACAAAGAAAAAATGCAAAGCAAATGACATATTTTTATTTGAAAACCAGTTCTTCTTACAAATTTAAATTCAATGTCTTGTTTGATAGATAGTAATCTGTCAATAAAAGGACGTAGAAAAGTTTAAAAGATCATTCCCAAAGAAATAAGGGATCAAAGAAAAAGCAAGCATCTTATTTGTGTGACGTACAATTTTGATAAAGCAAAATTAATCAAACGTAGGCAAACTTGTTTTTATTTATTTGAAAACTTAGTTTAAAAAAGCGGGACATTTCGAGTAAAAAGCGGGACGGCAGGACATTTTTAAAAAAAACGGGACATGTAACACCTTTTTAAATCATTAATTTTAAACACATCATTAATTTTGTTATATTAATAGACTCCTTGAAAAAGGCATAATAAATGCCGAAACGTTGGATGAAGAAATAAAAATCGTTTTAAGATTTTTTCGTGACTGAAATCCGAAATCCGAAAATCAATTTATTCATTACCCAACCAGTCGATAAAAGTTTTACTGTTTTTTTTTTATATTTATTTAAAATTTGGAAATTTGAGAGCATACAAAATTTATTGAAGCAATTTTCTAATACAATATAAAGAACATCATTTTGAAAAGTTAATCAATGACATACCAAAAATAGAATCGATTTGCAACTTTCATTATTGTGTTAACAAATTATCGCCGCTGGTTTTCATGATTCAATTGAATGATTAATGGCATTTCGGTGAACTATACATTCTAATAGGAAGAATATCAAATGAAAGTAATGAAAATTATAGACGGATAGATTAAATAAGAAGCATGAAAGATGTTGAAAATGAGCCAAGAGCGTGATTTGAGAAAACTTCTTGCCGCACAACTTTCATTGTTGGTAATTTTATTGAAAAATTTTGATTAATTATATCAGACCAATTTATAATTTTTAAGGTTTGTGAGTTAATGAGTACACTCAAAGAAATCTTGGTGTTTGAACCAAAAAAAATGATTTTGATTCAAAAAAATATTCTATTGAAACAAATACTTTTTTATTTGTAATAATCTATATTAGAGATGTACCGAATAGTGGTATTCGGCGAACGGCCGAATACCGAATATTGACCTTTTCAACTATTCGGCCAAACGAATATTCGGCCGAATATTCGGCCGAATATTCGGTCGAATATGTGGTCGAGCATTCTGTTGAGTTTTTCAACAGAAATAATAAAGCGACAATTTCATGTTTCTTCTACTCCTTCCATCTTAACACTCGTTATGTGTTTAAATCGATTATTTTCAACCAGATGTATAATACATAAGTTATTTCTTTAATTAGAGGTCTCTTTGATAATCAAAATGTCACCAATAGTTAGAAGGACATCAGATGAGTTGTCACTTCTAGGACGTTTATCATCAAAGAGATTGGGTTTCAGTGAAATCTGCGACAAAACATGTCAAAACAGGTGCAAAGCTATGTGAAATTGCTTATTTTATATTTAATCAGATAAACGTCAAATTTTAGCTAGCTGTCAAAATAGTTGCCGAAAAAACGATAATCTTTAACTTTAAGAACACCACATTTTCTACCAAACGAATCTACACGGCCGAATATTTAAAAAAAGCACATCAGAATTTAGGAATTATTCTCAAACATACAAGAAGAAAAAAGAAAGAAAATTAATTAATATTTAAAATTTTCATCGAATCACAGCAGCAGTGTTAAAATCGTATCTCTAACAATCGTTTTGGAACGCAAAATCTAAAAATTTTCAAAGAAAAAATTAAGTATTTATTTCATTTAGCAAATAATCTGAATAAACCCGGGTAAAATCCGGAAAATTTCAAATATTATCTGGCCATCCCGGTCAGTATTGACTTTTCTCGAATTCTTTATTGGACGATGGATATGTGAAAAAAATCTAGAAAAACCGATAATCAAAGTATAAAGCTATCTATAGTGAAATATACACGGATACACCTTAGATCTCTTACTGAAATCATAAATTTTTGATGATTTTGTAGCTTTTTCAGCATTACCTTTGGATGTATCAGAAATTATTCAATATCAGTTGAAAAATTTGACAAGTTTGTTAGTGTATAAAATTTGAAAAATAAGTATTCGGCCTATTCGGCCTATTCGGCCGAATACTTGGCTCAACTATTCGGTGAGCCGAATATTCGGCTTAACGGTTTTTTGGCGGTATTCGGCGCCGAATATTCGGCCAACCGAATATTCGGTACACCTCTAATCTATATATATAAAAATGAATGTTTGTCTGTCTGTCTGTTCCCTATAGACTCGGAAACTACTGAACCGATCATCGTGAAACTTGGCATTTGAGGGTTTTTGGGGCCGGAGATGGTTTCTGTAATAGTTACAAACCACTCCAACTTAAGGAAGAGGGGGCTTCCATACAAAGTTTGTAGTTTTTCGAAACAAATTAAAGTCATGGCCTTCAATTTCCTGCGATTTTTTTTCCTTTGGGCGGTTTGTTTTTTGTCTCCATAGTCGAGGCGTCGCGAGCCAACGTCGCAAAAGGATAGTAACCATGGCATAGCATACTGATCAGTGGGAATATTTTGGCGCGTATTTCTCAACCAAGCATATTTTCAATGCAAGTGGTGGCGATATGAAGCCTTGATGTGATTTTTTTTTTGTTCTTGATTCCTTGCTCATTTCTACAGCACATGGTTATGTTTGACGCCCAGATGTGACTCAGGTTGACATTTTGCTGATCGAATAAAACATATAGATAATATTTGTTTTGCCAAAATCTGAAATTGAAAAGTCAGGCATCCATTTTTATAGATTTTCTTTTCTTCGAGCGGTTTGTTTTTCGTCTCCATGGGCGAGGCGTCGCTAACAAGCGTCGTTGCAAGATAATAGTAACTAAAGCATACTGTTCATTGATCGCTGGAAAAATTTAAAAATTAGGCGCCTATTTCTCAACCAAGTACTTATATTTCTTACGCACGTGGGGGCGATATGCAACCTAGATGTGTTTTTTTTCTTGCTTATTTGTACACAGCACATGGTAATAAATGACGCCTAGATGGGACACGGATTGATATTTTATCGATCGAATTAAAACCATATAAACGATTTCAAATATTAAAACCATTTTTAATTCGTGGTAATTTAAGTAGTAAATTGTTGTCCAAAAAATATGAATTTGGTAAAGATAAATATGAAATAATGTTATGACACTTTGCGGACGTTTGAAAATAAGAAATTGGGAAGCTTTACATTCAATTTCGTATAATCCAATAAGCCTAGAACGTTAACTGAACAAGAGTCTATTCTATTCTATTTTGTTTATTTATAGACGATTTTAACCAACTTGGTCAGTCGTCCTCTCAACAAGAGTCTGTTCTTTGAAATAGATTGGATAGGATTGAAGTTTTAAAAGGCCGAATGAACTATATGAATTTTTGCAAACGTAAATTGAAATTATCCATAAAATAATCTACTTTTTAATAACAAAAAGTGAGGATATGCATTTTTGGAAGAATTTTCAATTAAGAAAGTAGACTAGAGCAAGAGCAAACTATCAACTTTTACAAAAAATGTATATATTATTTCTCCTTCTAAAAATTGTTGGGCCTAAAAAAAATTGATTAATTAAACTTAACTCTTTTTTTAAAATCATTCACCAAAAAAACTGCTTACACGTTTACTGTTTGTTTACACACAATTCAAGTACAAACTTAACATGAAAAGTGTGGTTTTGGTTAAATATTTTGGCTATATAGAAGAGACTTTTGATTCACTTTTTTGTTGAAAAGTTTTTTTGTGATTGATTTTTCAGGGGCAGCAGATTTTTATGATGAACTTTTAATATGACCTGAAAGTGTTAAAAATAATATTAATTCCTGTAATTTCTCAGGTGGAATAAGTGAAAACGCGCCATTTAGCTATGAAACATTTACAATTTAAGAATTTTATCTCCAAAATGGCCAGAAAGGATATCCCAAGTGTTGAATCTGAAGCGGATATTCAAAATTATTATAAAGGTCTTTGTAAATCAAGGTCTTTTGGTTGAACAGCATTCAGTTAAATTGTAGTACCAAGCATTAATTTATTCCGGAGAAAAACTTAGGATATAGCAATGAAAGTTGATAAAATAGACAAACAAGAACAAGTACTAAATTCATTTTAAAGTCTTTTCACTGACGCATCTGAAAAATACCTATGGGTTTTCACTTGCCCCAATAAATGGGACAAATGTATACTTCGATATTTCTTTTTGTCAACATAACTAATATTTTTTTCTGAAAATATAATTTTTTTCAGAAAATACGAAAGTTGAACTGTGGTGATTAGGATTTGACCGGTGTTTCATTTTTGAAAATAAAGATTTACAGTTAAAAAGACACATAATTTTTATTAAGGTTTTGTTTATATGATAATTTCCAGAAAACAAAATGGACTCATGAAACCATCGAAGCCTGAACAGATTATTTCTTTTCGATCTATTAATTTAAAAAAAATCTGCTTTTCAATTAAATGTAATTAAATCATAAAAATATAACATAATCCTTAATGAAATCGCAGATCACCACCAACAATGTTCTGGAAATTTTGAAATCAGAACTGCTTCAATTAAAATCTTTAAAATAATGGGTGAATATATCTAAACATATGTTTTCCTCTTTTCAAAATCAATCGTTTCTTTGATTCATTGGGTTAAAGTTCAAAGGAATTAATTAATCATTTTTTGCTTGAATAAAAAAAGGAAACAAAATCGCCATTTAATACCTGTTTGGGAACACTTTAAGTATAACTTAAGTATCAGGCGAATCTTTTTGGAAATGATTTTGGTGAAAATATGGATTTTAATTCAAACTTCTTCGAAGGATGAGGATGATGAATAAAAAGCTGTTTGAAAATGGTTAGTAAAAAATCATTTCTTATGTTTTTTTAATTCTTCAGCTCTAAAAAAATACACCATTCAAAGCTAATTGGGAGCTGAAAGCGCTGCGTTAGGCAAAATATTCTGCAAATACTCCAAAAATTGTCCGACATTAAGAACAATATAACAAAACGGAATAAATCTACTGAATGGAATACAGCAAATGAAACATACATATTATCAACATACAGTTATTTATTGAACAAGTTACAAAAATTGGTTTAACTTTGATAGAATTGAGCGGGGCGATTCGAGTAAAGGGAAAGAAGGGAAATGTAAAAAAAAAACTGGGAAAAATAGAAAATGGACGCCAAGTTGAACATGGTAAGACGAAGTTTACCGGGTCTGCTAGTGTATTATAAGTATGATTCCAAAGATTTTATTTTGACACAAATGCTTTATACTTTGAATTTAAAAAATATTTTGAATCGAAGAATTTGTTTTTAAATTCGAAGGTAAAAAGTTCTTACGTCTGAATCAAAGCAATCGAAAGATTCCTTTTAATTCAACCACGGTAAATGAAAAGTTCGTATACCAGTATTTCGATAGCAACTTACAACCTTCTTCAGTGAACGTTTTCGATTGAATCGAAAACGTTCACTGAAGAAGGCAGTAAGTTGCTTTAGAAATACTGGTATATGAACTTTTCATTTACCGTGGTTGAATTAAAAGGAATCTTTCGATTGCTTTGATTCAGTTGAATCATTCAACCAAGTAGGCTCATACCACAACAGAGTGAAGTTCTTACGTTTATTTTTTAAAAGTCAAAATATGGTATCAAAACCTTGTATGAATTTTTATTATTTTTTTTAATTTGGTTAATTTATTACATTCTCTCTTGCCTTATGTTCAGAGCATTTCACCCTCAAAATGCATTTATTAGATATGTTGTCTCATCAGCCTTTTCGTAGGGTTATTTAACCCAATTGTTTCTCTCTGCCACACGTCTGTAGGGATGAGATGAAGTAGAAGCAGAAAATATATCAAAATTCATTCGAAATAAAATGAAATAATTGTTTTATTTGGCAACACTGAAGATTTACAAAATAAAATAAATCTATACGGCAACGTTTTCCATTTTTGTAACAATAGGCAAACAAACATATTATGCGAATGCGAATGCGAATGCGAATAGGCAAACAAACATATTGCGTATTCAGAGAAAAATTAGATTTACGGTAGTTAGACCCAAAATTTGACAGCTCTGCTGATAGGTTGCATTTTCGTCAGTGTAGCCGAGAAACACTAAAGCAAATCACCATATGATATAAATATCCTTTTTTTTTTTAAGATGTACTAAATTTTTATTTGAATGAATGAATCGACTTTTCGACGAGTTTTGTAAATTATTAGATATCGATAAGAGTTGGTTACTTTAAAACATCTATGACTTATTTGAAAAATTTTTTGTACTGTATATTATGTGATTATGTTCAATGTTTGTGTGGATTTCAATGTTAGTTTCTATTCAATATTTCTATCGCGCCAGCATAAAATTTAACTTCGGAAGTCGAACTTCCAACTTCCGACGAAGAAAAATGATGTTTGTACTCAATCTGCGGCTCGCGAGCTACATGCGGCTCTTTGGGTGTGAAATTGCGGCTCTTAAGATCAATACGTGAAAATTTTGAAAATCTATATAATCTTTCAGAATAAACAAAAAGAACATAAGTCTTACTTCAGGTCAAATTAAGGGTTTTTTCAGGATTTAAAAAAAAACATGAAGAACAACTGTAAACAAATTAATCTTGTAGTGCCCAACCCCACCATTAGGCGGAATTTATTGAAATTGTAATTGTCATGCAACCGCATCGAATGATTTTTTGCAATTTTTTTCTCTAAATTATTAAAAAGATTCAATAAGTTGCCTTAAATGAAATTGATATGTGATTGACATTTTTGCAAAAAGAATAGCCGAAGTTGGTTAAAAACGATGAAATATAAAACATGTCTAAAAACATTTTGTTTGATAAATTAAATATTTTCCATCAATATGGTTTTTTTGCTAAACAAAAATTTTTTGAAGTCACAAAATACAACAACTGAGAATTTTTAAGCGGAAAAAAGGGTTTTAAAGGTTTAATAGAAACTTGTCAAAAGCACTGCACCCTCGCCAGATTGAAAAACAAGTTGAGATTTAGAAACGTTTACGTTTTTCTCTTAAAGTTTGATAAAGCCTTTAAAAACTTGTTGTATCTTTTCTAAGGAGGTCCGGAAATTGGAACATTTGAATAAAAAAAGCATTGTTTGTAAAATGGTCTTATAAAATCTGAACTGTTAAAATTATGAAATTGGGTTTTTTTTTCTAGAGTTGAGCGTTTGAGTATAAATTTCCTTTAACAGCGTTCTGATGAAATACGAAAATCGAATGGTAGTTCTTGATGGTTTTTGCTACGATCACCGAATACAGATAATACTTTTTTTGGGCATTAATATTTTTGCAGAGGACTTTTTTTATATTTTTCAAATTTCAAATTTCATCTCTTCATGTTTCTTTTGGTATCCGTGAGAAAGTTTCACAAAGTTTCGAAAATTCACATTCTTCTTCTTCGTTCTAATTTGGAACATTAATTCGGGATTCTTTGGTTCAAAATTTCCATGTTTAAGATACAAATATTCCTGTAAACCAGAAACTGAGTGCCAGAACTAACTAAGGATTCTCATTTGGAATATGTAAGAATATTTAATTTAAGCATAAATATGCATTTAATTCCAGAAGCTTTAATCATAATATACCAAACTCGTAAGCAAAATTTAGAATCAGAGCATTATTAATTTTAAATTTTGAATCCTGGATGAAAATTCATAGAAGCTTTTAAAGAAGGATCAACTAAAATTCAAGATAGATTTGTTACTCAGAGGTTGAGACATTATTTTGATGATTGAGTCTAGAAAAAGAATAACTCGAAAGAGTAACGATTTCAAGAGAACTGAGACTTTAAACCTAGATTTTCGTAATCTAAGAAACCGACTTTTTTAAAGTAATCAAAACTAATACTAGAGAACCGATTCGGAATTCATGATGTACTTCTAATAACATTTTTTCGAAGAAATCTTCTACCTAACCGTATTATCAAACAACATTTCACGATCGATCGAACTCTGCTAATTTGTGGCTCTTTTTTCATGTTGATATTCTGCAAAATGGAAAAACATTAATTAAAATTTGTAGATTAATATAATCTAGAAATGAAAAGTATTTATATCCTTAAAATGAAAAAAAAAATTAAAATTTAGTCATATGGATTTTCACGAATTTTGAAAACAAGTAGAAAACAGACATATTCTGGACGAATTTATTGTTATTATAAATTTTTAAATAAAAAGAGTTATATTTATTATCATTCTAGTTATTTGGGATGTGATTTCAGTGCAACACCCTGTATTGGCTCATTTTATAATGATGTACCTGTTTAGTTTATTGTATCGTACCATTTCCCTGCATAATGATGTACAGTACCGTTCATAATTGTATAGAAATTGGAAGCACGCTCACTGTCACTTCGACTTTGAACTCCCATAACTTTTTACTCTGATGTTATTTTTTGGGCAAATTTTTCGCGTTAGACAGATCAACTATCACACTATTATATCACAAAATTTGAGCTTTCTGGAGTTTGTGTGGCCTGAGATACAGTAATTCTACGAAAATCGGACTTTTTGGAATTGCAATATCTCTGAAACTAAGCTACATTTTTTATTGAAATTTTGCAAAGTGATTGTTGAAATATAAAGCTAGCTTTTTTAAATTTTTCTAAAAGTTCTATCAATGAGATCAAAAGTTACTCGAGGTGCAATATTTTCGGCATCAACATAGAAATGCGATTTCTAGGTTGATGCCGAGGTTCCTTTTACAAGATGAATTCTATCTGGTCACAGAAGCAAATCAACAAAAGCTCATCGCTTTCAAGCTTCCCTTGTATAAAAATATATATTGATTAGTAAAAGCAGAAACAAAATTTGTGACCGTTTGCCAATAAAACATCGAAAATGTGAGGCGTATTATATGAAAAAAGTTAATAAAACTAAATTCATTTAAGGATAAAATAAAGTGTGGCTCTTTCAAACTTGGATATTTTCCTTATCTTTAATTTTTGGCTCTTCTGTCCCAGAGGGTTGCCGATCACTGTACTAGATTGTCGGAAGTATTTGTCAGCTCCCAAACGATGCACAATATTTTTTTTTTATTGAGTCGAATGGCGATTTGAAACAAAGCTGTTTGACACGTTGCTGGTTTCAGGTTTCAGGTTTTTTATATGAAAAAAAAAAAACAATTTTTGAATCTTCTAATAAACATGTAAAAATACCACGTAATCTTTAAGATTGCATGCATCATTCTTCAGTCGTTTTTTTTTTTTGGGATTTTCAGCCGCAAGGACATTGCTCAAGATTTTTCAATCGTTATTTAAATTCAAATAACGATTTAAAATCTTCAGAAATGAATCATCCTTGCGCAAGAAAATCACAAACAATCAGCAATTCAGATAAAGCTGGCAAAAGTAATTTGACTACTTTTTGGCATCATTACCGAAACTAAACTCTGGAATAAGTTTTTGGCAATTTGTTCCGAACACGAAAATTTGCCAAAAATATTAAAAGTTTGAAAGAAAAATACCTTTTATTGTATGATAATCCATCGATTTTATGTAAAGAAATTCGGAGAAAAATACTTCGAAATAAGCTCTGCATTCTTTCTTCTTCTTCCTTCTGATTGAAAATTTAAATCAAGTTTACCAAAGTTTTTTAGGTAAATCATGTTCCAATCAGAACGTTGCCATGTAAAAATCATTTTAAGTGGTTTGAAATGTTGTTGAAATATGATGATTGATTCTGGAACATGATGTTTGTCTTAGTAAAAAACGCATGAAAGTGTTCTATAGATTTATTTCAGTTTCAAAGTTTAATTTCCTTGTTTGACGTTTGCGGTAGTGCTTCTTCTTCTTCAGGAAAAGTTGATAAAATCCATATTAAGTCTGAATGAGCAATAACAAAGTCAGTCATTAATCTATTCTTGTGAGCGACAGACGCGTCTAAGTGAATCTCTGAATTTAGATTCGTAAAGTCACGACAACGTCAACTAAAAAAGACATAAAGTTTAGAATAAATAGAACAAAAATTTATATATGTTCAATGGAGAAAAGGAAGGAAATTACCTAACCTCTAAAGAAAAATCTATGTTATTTAAAGTTAAAAATTATGTGTAACAAAGTAAAACTGTATAACCATAATGTTGCTAATGAAGATAGTTATTGTGACGTAATACCATACAATTACACTTCACCAAACATACTACACCTCTAAACTACACAAACTATAATACTAGCCACAGCTTACATACCATGATACCATCGTACAATAAAGTTAGTTCCATCGCAATACTCAGGCTTGTCTTACATGGTGTAAGAAGCAGAAATAAAAAATACTCGGATTTTGTTAGAAATATCGCCGAAAATATCACTGGATATTCGTCGTTTCTAAGTGAACGCGCTGTGGATGTGATAGATCGAAAAAAAAGTTGCGAATGCTATGCGAAACGGATTTAAACGGAGTGAAATAGAGAATCAAGCGAAACAGCAAGATTGCTGCCGCTTCGAATTCAGTTGGCTCAAATTTGAGCCCTCCTGAGCCATTAGTTTTGAGCGAAAACATGGCGGAACAGTGGTCGAAGTGGTATCTACAATTTAAGTGGTTTTCAATTGCAACCCAACTCTCCGAAAAACCAGGTCCAGTGCAAGCAGCAACACTCCTGAGTGCAATTGGCTCCGAGTGCATAAGAATTTTCGACACATTTAGATTGCGCCCCGAACAAGAAGAAGATGTGGAAATCATCGTGGAAATTAACAATACTTTACACCCAAGTCATGTGTAACCTATGAACGATATCAATTTAACAAGATAGAGCAAAAAGAAGATGAATTGTTTGACGTGTTCGCGACTCGCGTTCGCAAAAAAGTGTGCGTTCTATTTTTTACATGACTCGTTGGTGAAAGACAAGTTAATTATCGGAACAAAGTTCACTAAATCAGTGCCACAATTACTCAATGATGAGCTGAAGTTGCAAAAAACTATTGAGTTGTGTCGAAATTTCGAATTAACGTCGATGCAATACAAAGAGTTGAAAAAAGTGGCCAAAGTGGAAGTGGTAAAATCAGTGAAACGAGCGGAAGAAGAAAGAAACAAAAAGTTACAGACTAGTGACGAACTGATTGATTGTAAACGCTGCGGACGTGAACATAAAAGGGCCGCTTGCAAAGCGTTCAACCAATATTGTAAATATTATGGAGGGAAAGGACATTTCGCGAAAGTGTGTGGATCTAAAAAAAGAAATGAAATGAAAAAGAACTTTAATAGCAGAGAACAAAAAGTGAATGAAATACAACGTGAAAGTGATTATGAAAATTCAGAAGCGGAAGAAGAATTCTACGTTTACACAGTGGAGGATGGTGCGACAGATGATTGGTTCGAAACAATCGAGATTCAAGGAAGAAAGTTGACGGTAAAACTGTATTTCGGTGCTCAATGCAACCTTCTACCTGAAAGAGTTTTTCGAGATGTTCCAGTTGCCATCAGGCCTTCGAGAACGACCAATTTGGTTACATTCAACGGACACAGAATGCCAGTCTTGGGTAAGATCTCCCCGGTGTGCCATGAAAAGGTAGTTCCATTTCAATTATTTTCAAGATCGTTAAAGAAAATGTCACTCCAGTTCTTAGAAGGAAGACCTGTACCGAGCTTCAACTGATAGCCAAAATTCATGCAATAGAAGTTAGTGAAAGCGATCTGTATGAGGGATTGGGATGCCTGCGAAATTATGTATATGACATAGATCTCAAGTGGGAGGTTCGTCCATCGAGAAACGTACCCCACAGCATTAGAAAAGATGTCAAAAAAGAGTTTTCTTGTATGGAAAGGTTGGGCGTGATTAAGCGGATTTTCGAGCCTACACCCGTCGTTAACGTTATGGTGATAGTCAAAAAAGCGGGAAACTTCGAATTTGTATCGATCCGTCACAGGTTAATCAGAATCTCCTCAGGAGGCATCATCCCTTGACGACAATCGAAGAAATTGCTGCTCGTCTGAAAAAGTCCACCCTGTTCACTATTTTAGACTGTAAACGTGGATTCTGGCAAATACGAGTCACAGATCGCACTTCAAAGTATGTCAATTTAGCCCACCTTGGGGTAGATATTGCTGTACAAGACTTCCGTTCAGGCTCGCATCGGCACCGGAAGTGTTCCAACGGGTCATGCAAGATACAGTAGGTGACATCGACGGCGTTGAATGTTCGATGGATGATATTCTCATCCATGCAAGAAACTTCTCGGAACTGAAGGAAGTGACTCAAAGGGTTATCAAGCGAATTCACGATGCTGGGATGAAGCTGAACAAAGAAAAGTGCAAATTTGAACAGCAGTCTATGAATGGCCGAAGGCTTGAAAGCTGACGACGAAAAACTGATGGCAATCAGAAATCTTTGAACGCCAGAAAATAAGCAGCAGCTACAATGAGCGCTAGGTATGATAACCTATCTGGGTAAGTTTGTCAAAAATTTGTCCAACATAACAGCACCCCTTAGATTACTTCTCACTAAAAACGTGGTGTGGATTGGAACGTAGAACAAATCGAAGCTTTCGAAAAGATAAAAAATTTAATGATATCCTCTCCTATCTTAGCGTTCTACGATGTAAACGCACCAGTAACTCTGTCCGTAGATGCCATCTCGAAGGCCATGGGTGCAGTTTTGCTGCAACATGGGAAACCAATTGCGTATGCTTCAAAGTCCCTATCATCAACAGAGCTTAACTATCCCCAGATTGAAAAGGAGGCAGCGGCGATAAGATTCGGGTGCAATAAGTTTCACCAGTACATTTATGGCAAAGAGTTGACGGTTGATACTGATCACAAGCCGCTAGAATCCATTTTCCGTAGACCACTGGACAGAGCACCACTTCGACTCAAAAGAGTTAGATTATATTAGCTCAATATAACCCTCGAGTCACCTACGCGAAAGGTAAAGACATACCAATACCTGACATTCTCAGCCAAAATGTGCAGAATGCTGATCTAGCCGACAGTGATTACGAACTTGAAGTTCACGTGGTGCTCCAGATGTCAAAAAATGCGAGACCATATTATAAATGATCAAGAAATGACCCTGTTGAAGTCAGCCATTATGTCAGGATGGCCTGAGGAGCGAGACCAAGTTGAGCCAATTATACGCAAGTATTTGTGTTTCCGGGAAGAATTGTCAGTTTACGAAGGACTAGTGTTCAAATCGAGCCAAGTAGTGATTCCTCGAACATTGCAACGTAAGATGCTAGCAACAATTCACAGCTGACACCCGGGGTTTCAAAAAGCTGTTATGCGAGCAAAACAGCTGCTGTTTTGGATCAATATGACGCGAGATATCCAGGAAAAGACGGACGCTTGTGGGGTCTGTCAGAAACATCAACGAAGCAATGTCAAACATACAGTGATTTCTAAAGAGATTCCAACCCTGCCATTTGAGAGAGTTGCAACAGATTTGTTTCACTTCTGAGGAAGGGAGTTCATATTGTTAGTTGATAGCTTCTCTAGCTACTTTGACTACAAGGAGCTAGCGAATACTTCATATCGTACCATAATCCAACAATTGAAATCGCACACAGCAAAAATTATTTCCTGTAAAATTACGCAAATTTCCTGTAACAAAAAGGAGCAGGTCATTTACCGTTATTTTACAGGTCAAAAAACAAATTATGTACGTTACTCTTAATTTTCAGTGTACAATTTTTTACAGGACATTTGCTGTAATAATAAATGAATCTTCGTTAGCTTTCAAGGAAAACTATTTAAAATTACAGGTTTTGTTAATTACAGGTTGATTTAAGAAATGTGCAGAGGACAAAACCGATTTGCAGTTCACGCTGCTGCATTCTAGAAACACGCCAAGATCAGCCGATCTACCATCATCTAGTGAAAGACTCATACGTTCGAACTTGCCATGTATAAAAATTAGCTTTCAACCAAGACTGGTCAGCTCAGCAGGGTTTCCACGGCTGTCAATGAAGAGAGAGAGCACCAAAAGCAATATGCAGATCGCGGAGCAGTGGAGTCCAAGCGATACAACCAAGAGAACTCGATTATGCTTCACAATCACGAAACAAAGACATGGACTCCCGCAACCATTCTCAAGAGCACCGACGGGAAGAGATCGTACGTGGTTACAGATGGGGAAAGAATACTGAGAACAAATTCACACCACTTGCGACCAACAGTAGCCGATCAACCAGTGGAGCAGCCTACATTAACCGAGCAGCCTTCTGAACGATTCGAGAATCAGAAAATTGGTCATGATGAATCCCATCCCTCACCAAGTGAAGTTCGATCCGCGGTGCAACCCCTGATGACACGGTCCGGAAGATCCATCAAACCGAAAAGGAGCCAGGATTTTGAATGTTATTAGTTTTGTTAAAAAAGGGAAGATGTGTCGTAATATCATACACTTACACTTCACCAAACATACTACACCTCTAAACTACACAAACTATAATACTAGCCACACCTTACATACCATGTATTGATACCATCATACAATAAAGTTAGTTCCATCGCAATACTCAGGCTTGTCTTACAGTTATTATTGTGACATTTGTCAGCAGATAGATTCAAATTTGCATAGGATACTCTCATGTACAAATTCTCATATAATATTGATTTGGATCTCTTAAAATAATTGTAAATGATGCAGAAGAGATTTTTCACAAAGACATAAATGATAATAGTTTTGAATAAAAAAACGGATCTATGGCTAGTTGCAGAAGCTATCAAATACAATATGATCAATTTTAAAAATCCTAATTTGTTTATGATCTATAAACATATAAGAGAATTTAGGTGAGATAATGGGAAAGTTTGTACGTAAGTTTTTGATTCAAGTATCGATATTTGTTCAAGTAGATAATGAAATAGAAATTGTAGAAGAGTTTCAGTGTGAATGTTTCTCTTATATAGTCAATAAAGTTGAAAAAAGTGCGTTGTAAGGACAGCTTGGAAAAAACATTTGGAGTTGAAAGTTTAGTGTTAGTAAAGTGTTAAAAGAAAACCTGGACAGGATGTTCAGAAATCTACTTTTGCTTTTTGGAAAAGTTAGTGATCCATCGGATTGGGAGGACAGTCTTGAGACTGGCTTGATTAATTATATTTAAATCCGAGTGAAAAAGACAGCTTGAAAATGAAAAAATCGTGTTTATAGGGTAGCATAAGGATCTGACCGAATTCAACCAAGCGTTTCATTAGATTACTTTAAGATAAGAATAAATTCCGAAATTAACCGGGAAAACAACATACAATATGAGGTGTTTGATAATAATATTTCGGTTCTCTCGTATAAATTATTGAACGCAAATCTTTAAAATGTTAAGAAAGTCTCTCCAACGCATAAGCAAAAGTATTGCGATTGAATTATAGCAATACTTCGGTTTTTAATTAAGTTCAACATTCAACAGTTAAATATTTTTATTCAAACAAGTGGCTTAAGTTTTTTAGATATTTGAGGTCCAAATTTTCCAACAAGGCCTTAATAGTGTATGTGCGGTAATAAGAATTTTACGCATTGTATATCATGTATGAAGGATGGTAAAATTGGCTTCGAATACTTTCCAACATCAATATTTGTCGAACTTCTCGCCTCTAAATAATTACAAAATAATTTTCCATCTATCAATGCAAAGATAATTTATATGCAAATAAAAATGATTCTTTTTTATATCACGTTATCTTTCTTTTAGAAATGAAAGACAAATTAGTTAGAAATCTCGAGCTACCTTCACCTAATGAAATTGTTATTCATGTTTGGCGAAACACTTCAGTGTTGCATCCTTCACGGTTGCACTTTCAAGTGTCTGTGTCTTCCAGAGGCGTCAACAACTGCTTCAGTAAATCTCTCCATCAAGCATTCTCCTGCCCGAAGTCACTTTCAATGTTCCTCTATTCATTTGCGGATTTTCTTCCCTGTTTTCATCAGGGGCTCTACTTGTTTTATCCATCCAGCGCAGTCGAGGGGTTCTCAGCACGAAATCGAAATCAACAGAGCAGATCCTTCTCCCTCCGGAATTTCATTTTCCTGGGGCACAATCAGCAAAACGCCGGGCGACAATCGCGTCCTTTCAGTTTGATACAGGAGGAGCAGCGCTATTCTCAAGAGTCTTTCAAGTATTTAGCAGATTTACTGCCTGGTGTGACAAAATTTGCAGCCAGCACCCTCGCACGTTTTTTTTCCTTTCTCATCTCGTTCTATTTTCATTTCGTTTCATTTCAAACTCAAACACTCATGGAAAATGGGAAAATTGCTGTTTGATTATGCACTTGAGAAAGATATGATTTGCACTTCATTTTCGATTTTGAGCAGTTGGACAATTTCTTTACGCAGGAGGGTGGAATCTCTCTAAATCGTGAGGGATGCTCTAATTCCCACCGGATGAGTCATTTTCAGTTTGAAATGAAGTTGAATAACCCTCTATTCCCCACCACCCCTTTGAATCACTAGATCTACCAGATGGAAAAAGTATTAGCCAAAAACTAGTGTCGAGTCAGCATAAATTTAGATGACTTTTATGCTAACTAAAACACGAAGTCGGCCCCGGATCTGATCTTGTTGCGAAAAGTCTCCTCCGTCGAAGACAAACAGGAAGGGCAAACAAAGTTCCGCTTAAAAAATGTGGAACGACTGCCGACTCCATCTGACATCGCAATGGGCAAGCCGCCGGAAAAAAGCTAAAGAAAAAAATACTATGAAACGAGCTCCACACCCCAACCATTCATTCGGTCCCAATTCAATGTTGTATCAATGGAAAAGCCGAAAGCTGTTTTGTCGCTCTCCAAACAGCATCAGCAGCGGGATAGATTTTTCTGCCCCCAACCACCAAATTCCGCTAGATGTTTAAGCCAGAAAAAGGAAAAGTGGCTCCCTTTGGTGCTTTATTCCGGCGTTCGTCGTCGTTGTCGTCGTCTATAAATCCGGCGAAGATCTTTGCCCCCGGAAAATTTCCAAGACAGGAGAACGAGAAAGCAAATAGACATTCTATCAAACATTATGTATCCTGTTACGCGCCATAAAGCTGGGCTATTTGTTGTTCTCTGAAAATGATATTGACCTACCTGATGGTTTTCTTGTAAGATTGCTGTTGCCGGTTAAGATCAGAACAGAAACCAATCAAAAATATGTACTATCTACTGGTGAAATTATTTTCTAACTGTGCTATGCACTGATGGGATGACAATTAGGGAATTCCGAAAATTGATTTTGGCCACGGATCGATAATCAACATTTTTATGGAATCCATATTTTTCTTATATGACCTTGTTCACACAAACTTTAAATCAAAAATAAGACGAACGGATGTTATCGGATTGTCTAAATTTTATGTTTGGCATCAGGGATATGGAAAAAATCATATTTAATTCTGATAAGAGTACTAAGAAACCTTCTTCTTCTTAAACTCTTAAGTATGAAAAGGTTCCACCGATTACGGTCACGATTTCAGAATTGAATGCCTTGTAGAAAGAAATCGTCTCTTCCGTCAAGGATGTGAAGATTTCTTTTCAGATCGGTCGAAGGGGAAGTGCTCGTATATTGGCGGAATCTTCTAAGGATTTCCAAATTTTTTTTAATTATTTGAATAATAAAAAACACCAAATTTTTACATAAGACATAAAAAGTGATCGTCCCTTCAAAATTGTACTTCGTGGTCTAACCGGCGATCAGAAACCGGAGGAGATCACAACCGAATCAAATTCTTTGTAAGGTTTTTCTCCGATTCAAGTAACTCATATGTGGAAATGAACCCACACGAATAATACCAGTAGTGTTGGTTTTGCTCCTGAGCATTTGAGCCATTTTAAAAATGGCCATTTAAAAAAAGATTTATCATGTTTAAATCTTTCTATACTATGATTAGTACAATGCAGCTCGTTAAATTATTCAAAAATGCAAAAGTTGCTGTTATGGTAAAGTAAACATAACTTCTTCAATTTTCAACCGATTTTGTTAAAAAGCCGTTTGAAATCTTCGTTGTAAGGGGGGGGGGGGGGGGGGGGTAGGGTCTAACGGGTATAAAAAAACACCATTTTCACGATTTTTTTCTGGAGCTATCGTTCAAACAAATGTAATCAAATTTTTTGCATTATACAAAGCATTGTTGAAAGAACATTTAGTAATTTTATCGTAGAAAAATATTGAAAAATGAGCCGGTGACGGAGCACTTTCGAGGATGCCTTTTACAAAACAGGATTTGCGGTGGACACTGTATCTCAGCACAGAATCATCTGAAGTCAAAAAATCAGAGCAAAATATTTTCAATAGATGTTTTTCTGAACCCAACGTTTTCATTTAACTTAAAAATATTTTTATGAAATTTTTGTGGCCGTTTGAAGTAAAAACTACGATTTTTCACTTTAAAATCCGCCATTTTTCACCTGTAAAATCTCCCCAAAATAAAAAAAAATCAAAAAAGAAAAACGTTGGGGTCTAGTATTTTATATATAGAAAATATGTTCCAAATTTGAAAAGAATCGGATAAGTAGTTTTCAAATGACGATGTCCACGGACTTTAAAAATGTGCTTTCGAGAAAAACGCGTTTGAAGTTTCTGCTCTTGCTTTATTGCAGTATAAGATAGGAGGAGATAAAGGCCTATAACTTCTACAGTTTTGCTTCGATTGACTTGAAAATTTGACACTACATTCTTGAAATGTTTCAATAAGAAAATAAAAAAAACGATTTTTTTGAAAATGTTAGACCCTACCCCCCCCCCCCCCCCCCCCCCCTTAAGTTGACATTGAAGGTCGATAAAAAATCAGATTTTTTAAGTGTTACCATCGAGTCTAAAATTTTCGCTGAAACAAAATTTTCTCTAAAAAAATGCGTCTTTAGAATGTTTGCTATCATAAAGTCACTAATATCAACAATACTCTTGATCATGTATGTATGTATGTATGTATGTATTTATCAACCTTGGGTTTGCGGCAGCGCCGCGGTTATGGCCAAGAAAATAACCCATGCGTCTATCTTGGCTACCATGCAACACAGTCTAGGATTATAAGGGGAAAAGTCTCGAGAAGCTTTAACCATATTGTTGACTAACCTTAATAGCATGCAAGTCATAATCCCGCCCCCAAGGCTTGCGAAAAAAGAGTGCGTCCTTATTTTACAAAAAGTAGTCAAATACTATCTTTTTCTTAACCATGCCAAATTCTCTTGACATAAATTTAGAAACGTCCAGCGTTCGAAACGGGTAACAAGCACATACTGCTACCTGCTCCTTTTGCAAAATGAAGGTACTCTGATGCCCCAATCCTATTTAGATAAAGTAAATATACAACTATAAAATATAATACAATATAATAAATTAGAATGCAATGTAATATAATGAAATGTATATAATACTAATACAATATAATATAAATAATACGATTCTTGATGCTTCGTAAAACAATGTTGAAAATATAGCTCACGTATACCTGGTTAGAAAATAAAAAATTCAGTCAGCTTAAAGATGATACTTTATAATCTGTTAAATAATAGAAAAGTAACAATCTGAAAATTAAAATCCAAACGAACAAGTTCTGACGAAAAGAGTAAATCAGTTATGAAAAAGTAAAAAAATTAAGCTAAAGAATAAATTAAAGGTAAAAAAATGAAATAGTTTGCCGTCCTTAGCTATTTATTTTTAACGCCTTCTGAAATGAAATGGAATACAGGAATATGATTGTATGAGGTAGTCGAAAGAAAAATTTTGTAGTTTCATGATTAGATGCACAATTTTCCTATTTTTTTCTGCTATAAAAAGTACAAATCACAGCTATATATCCGCTTTAGAATGACTGATAAATGATGAAAAAAGTTATCCTTTCCAAAAGTGATGTTTGGCTGAAAAAGTAATATGATTGAAACAATTGAAAAATTCTATAAATGTTCTACGAATAATTTGAGGTGTGAGGATATTATTGATGAAATGAAGCTGTGAAATGAATAACATTGTAAAATGTTAAAATGTCATTGATTTCATAAATGATGAAATGGAAATTATTTAAAGCATTTTTTTTTTCATTGAAAGATGCAATAAACATGTACAATTTTTAAGAAAACAATACTAACAAATATAATAATAAGATATATGAGTTATGATAATTACACCATGCAATGTTAATCAGCCTGCATGATGGATTTTTTAATTAATTAAAAAAAAATTATGGATAACTGCAGCACATTACAAAAAGAATGAAAAAAAGTAGTATAACAAGTGTGGCGTCATCTCACCTGTTTGTAAATAATTTTAAAGAGAATCATTCAATTAAAAAACCTAAACAAATTATTTACGACTAGTGTTACTTAAGTTGAGATGCTGAGCTTAAGAAAAAAAATGTAGAAAAATGACACAAATTTTATGCTGGAAACAATCATTAGTAGATATACAAAATACTATGAACTACAGTAGATGCTACAATAAATTAAAAGTTCACATTGGTTTATAGAACATGATTCAGTTCATATTCTTCATATTCATTCAACTTAAAGAATAATTCGATTCGGAAAATTGAAACAAATAGCAAGAATTATGAAACGGCACAGTTTTTTGGAAAGATAGAAACCAACCAGTATAGAAAAGTATGTTTTGTGATTGAAAACAGGAATAGGCATAATAAGGTTTACAACACAACATCAGTAAAAACTACTTGATTCGGAAAGTTTAGCCGGAACAGCGCATTCGTCGCATAGTGTGAATAATGTCCGGCTTCCAGGAAAGGTGATCTCCACACAAAGCAAAATATTAGTCGTAGAAGGAATAACGATCACAGCAAGCCATTCTTTGTAGGGGAAAGGTTTCCTAAATGGGCCTATCGGGTTAAATGACCCTACGGCTGTTTGATGAAATGGCTGACTAGACAGCTTATCTGACCAATGCATTTTGAGGGTGATACGCTTAGAACATAAGGCAAGAAAGAATTTTATGAATTTACAAACTCAAAAAAATTTAAAAAATCATACGAGGTTTTGATACATTTTGATGTAATATTTCGACTTTTAAAAATTATACGTAGTCGAACCCCTTGGTGAAAAATTATACGTAAAGAAGCTTATAACAAAAACTAGGATGGTTTTTGTTTCTTACTCAAATGAACTTAAGAAATTAAACATGTTTCAGTTTTGTGGAAGTTCAATAATGATTATATAGTGGAATTAGAGAGTGTTTTTGTATGCCCCCATCATGTTTGTAAAATGCCTCCATCCTAAAATAACACGTTAAATAGAATAAATAAATGATTTTTATAATTGAACCTTCAAATTTAATCTCTGAATAACATCTTAAGAGATAATTGAAGATCTAAAAACAGATTTGATAAAGTTTTTCTCATGGATGAACTACCTCCATAGTATGGCAACCCTAAATTTTGTTTTATTCATACATAGATTTTTATAAAACTTCAGCTTGGTCGTACGGAAATTATTACTTTCTAGCAGTTTCGATGAAATTATACGGAAATATTGCCCAAAAAACAGAAATTTTGTTCAAAACATAAATAGGCGCATTTAGCCCGCACGGTTTGAGGTTCGGCATTTTAGACAACACTTATTATAAAATCGGTTTTCTTGGAAACGGAAGAGAATTTTAACATAAAAATTACTCCAATGTATAGAAAACAGATGCCTGCACACGTGTATATAGTTTTTGTACAGATATTCGATGTGATATTTGATTAAATCAGTATTCTGCTTAATAGGCGCATATAGCCCGCTCCTCCCCTACAAGCATGCAGAAAGAGAAAATGGGAGAAAAGTTCATAGGGTATTTCGGGGGAATATGCACCTGCTAAGGAAAATGACCGAGTATGCGGAATACATAATTCACTAATTACGTAAGCACGATTTTGGAAATTTTAATTTACTTTACTACTAGAATTGGGGCAAAATGTTTAACTAAAATCACGTTGTCAACTAACCTAAAAGCATAGACTCATTCAGTGGAAAGTTTTAGGATTTTTAAGAATTCATAGACATTAAAAGATAAATGACATTACATCAAAATTAACCAACAAATAGGTAGTGAGTAAAAAAAACCTGAGTAATATGGTTTCGAAAGGCTATGGCTGTGATGAATTTTTAATGTAACATTTCTTACGTAAGATTTTTGGAAACCCCCCCTACCCCCCTAGTAAGAAATTGTAAGCAAATGTGAAACCCCCCACCCCCCCCCCCTATGTGCTTACGTAATTAGTGAACAGCCCCATAAGCTGAACACCCGAATACATCGCAACATGTGCTTGGTATTTCTATCTTCTACTCATATTCTGTCAAAAATATTACTTTTTAATGTAAAAACCATGAAAATATTCGATTTTTTACAAACGTCTTTAACAACAACCTTTGAAATCATTGGATGTTAAACGCCCCAGTGTAGGCATATGATGATCCAAAACATTGGATCAAAACGACTCGAAAACAACACAATATTCACAGTGAAAATAAATTAATTCTGTTGTTTGATTCGGAAAAAGTGCAAAAAATATTGTTTTCCAAGTTTATCTACACATGAAAACAAGTGATTTGTTAACATTTCTCAATGAAATAATGAAAATTTTTGAAATTCTTGACTTAATTTTGAACCGTGTCAGTTTCAACCAATTTTTTCTGCTGCTTTTGGCGACAAATTTAGTGAACCGGTTAGATTTTCTTTGCACGATTTTTACTCAAATCCGATCGGAAGTTATAATTATTATGCATCCTAATGATAATTTAGGACTAAGCAAAGAAGAAGATCGATATATAATTTCGATAATCGGTCTGTATTCATGGAAAACTGCACTTCAAAATTTAGAATAAAACACCTGGTTTTGTTGACATCTTACCGAACAGCACCTTGAGAGGAGGGCGATTTGTCCATAAATTCATGGGGGCATTTTGATCGGATATTTGAAATTTAATATGTCTTCAGTTTACCATAAAACAACAATTTTCCACAGTGATGACGTTTTAAGCAATCATCTTGGTGTAAAAGCCTATTTCATTTGATCACTTTTTACAACTCAAGTGATGGATAGCCACCTCAAAATTTAATTTAGTTGTTATTTGTGTTTTAATGAATATCTGGTAACCATTTTTATTAAAATTACAAGGTATTGGTTTTAAGAACACATTTGTGTAAAAAGAATCCACTAGAAACTTCGCAAATCTCCAAAATGTATCAAAATATAGTCGCTGGCGTTTTACCCCGCAAGGGCATTATGGACAGAAGTACCCTACATGGAAATCTCTCACCCATTTTTCGGTCCATCTCTCGAAAATTAATACGCCTTCTGCAACCGCTTCGCTTGCTGGTGCCAACATGATAGGACATGTTCAAACATTCAGTATTTGGAAGAAATCTCCGTTCCACATTTTTTTTTTTATATTTTCCTATTTACACTTCCACTGACACTTAACATCCAAATTTTTTTTTTATTCACTCGTTTCGGAAACCATATTGACCATATTCCGGGAGCTGTCATCGGCTTTAGTTACTCCAATGCGGTTCGAAATCTTTTCTACGTTTTTCCACCAAACCATCACTATCTAACCACTCTTTTACAGCGGATACTTTATGTATTGTTCGAAGAAAAACTATCTTTCCCATATTGCTTCTCCCAACCGGAATCATAAACACATTACCGTTTTATCAAACATTCAGCTTCGGTATCCCACCAGAGCAAACCACGCGCATCGCCCTTAAACCACTGACCACACTGACATGACACTAAGAACAAAAATTCAACCATTTTCTGTCTAATTTTTTGTTGTCAGATTTTGCAGGTTCGCAATACCGACGGCAGGTGGCGAACCTAAAAAATTTGACAAAAAATCCCCTGTAGGAAAAATGGTCCTGTTTAGCCCGATTTTATCGTAGAAATTGCGTGTTTTATTTTTAAAGTTGGGTGGCATTTCCTAACTGGGATAGCATTTCTTCAAATCGATCGATGCGCACTCTGGAATCGACATTGCGTACTGTTGGAAAAATTATCCAGAAAACGAAATCGAGTCAGCATGGTCAGTGCTTAAACTATCTTCACCAGACCGCATTCAAATCAGACCAATCGCCGCACTTCAATCTTCTCTTATCCACGCAAACTGATCAACAATACTTTTGATCATACGTAAAAAATGAAGTTCAAGTGATCGATAGCAAATTTACTCAGCTGTAATATGCAAAAAAGAGATTTCAAATTCATGTTAAGCAGTCCGAGATACTTAAATCTATGTTCAGGTACTTTTTTATATTTCCAAAATTTCATATTTGGAGCATAACTCAAAAACTGTTCTACTGAGATTTTTTTGAATTTCATTAAAAATGGTCTTCAGTTTACTTAGTTAAAAAAAATGCTGTAAACTAGTGTTATTGAAAGAATTACAGTGGGTCAGTGCTGAAAAAGTATGCAAACGCTGTAAAAAAATGTTCACAAAGTTCAAATCAAGCATTGTAGTGAAGCACATGATCGGCAACTACGGATTATACAAACCTAACCTCAAACAACACAGTTTTGCCTGTTCGAAAGCTCGTAAGTTGTATAGCCGGTACCGAGGCTTTGAGATAGATGATTTCTATTGCACGACAAAACTTATGAAAAACCTTATTTCAAACCCACTCCAGCGTTTGAATCCTATACATGTCTGCTCGTAGCAAGGTCCCAAACATATAAAAGAATGTATTTGCTGTTTTTAGAGTGTCCGTCCCGGGATTTCCCGGTCGGGAATTCCCGGGAATTTGAAAAATTTGGGAATTCCCGATTCCCGGGAATCATGGTTTCATTCCCGGGAATTCTCGACATGCATGGAATATTTTTTCTGGAAAAGCCTGATGGCCTCCGGAACCATCCTTATTATTCATATTGATTATGAAGCTATACAAAACTCATTGAGAATATGTCGATTCCTGTGGCAGTAGTATCAGATAAGTTTGAAAAGATTATATGTATTTCCACACCGTTTTCATTGAATGAAAACCAACAACACTTCAAAAATATATGAAAAATCGTGTAGCAGATAGATTGTGTTCCTCGAAGGTAACTTTTATGCACTTCTTTCCCGTTGGATTTGAAAGCCAGATGAATTTCAAAACTTAGAAATGGATTTTTGGATTTATCAAAGCGATAGTTTAAACTTCGAAGTTATCGACGTTTTTCGGTGAGTTTTAATAATAATCTACAAATTTCCAGTTGTCAAACTGGTAATTTGTATTGATTATTATTAAAACTCACCGAAAGACGTCGATAACTTCGAAGTTAAAACTTAAAAATGAAGAATAGATCGTTTTTTTTTTCATATGAAGAGCAATTATGTAAAGTTTCAGAAAAACGATAAAAGGTTGGATTCATCAAACAAATACAAATTTTTTTTTTATCAAACCCTAATTGCATGAATCAACTCTTCATTTGACTTATTGAGGTTCGTTTGACTGTTTTTAATTGATCATTATTGAAAACAATTTTATTTATTTGATAGAAAATAAGTTAAAAAACATTATGAAGAGTACATTTAAAAAAAAATTGGTCGAATGGTTTGAAGCAATATTTGAATCGAAGTGCATAAATTTTACATGTTTTAATATTTCCCGGGATCTCGGGAATTCCCGGGAAACAGGCCACCAGATTTCCCGATTCCCGGGAACGGAAAAATGTCTGAGAAATGGGCACTCTAGCTGTTTTTTTTTGTGAAAAATATAATACTTTTCAAAATTCTACTCCTGTGGAATAACAAAAAATTTCAAAACGAAAACTTTGGTTTTCACTTTTTTTTAAAGCCTAAACAGAATAATCTTGTTTTAAACCTTCGTAACCTACGATCTCTACTAACCGATTATACTTGAAAATTCAATCTCGTGTTGGTTTTATTTCATTATTGTCAGATTTTGTCAGCAGATATTCCATTAAAAACGATTTCGAGTGATTCAAAAATAATCAAGAGTGGTTAACTCGAAACTGCTGTATCCACTAAATTGCCCTCAGTTTCTTTTAAAATAGAAATATAGAGCGAAAAGTAGCAGAAATTGAAGAAGGAGGATGCAGCAACCTAAAATACAGATAAGACAAAGTATAAGTTGGTAAAACTGATCAATATCATAACTGAAAAAAGTGTGCGCCGATCTATGGGAGCTACCAAGAAAAAAAATATAATTTTTTCTTTGAAGAAACGGTATTTTTTTAAAAAAATTTCATTAATTATCAAAAGATTAACTTCATTTCTTTCATACAAAGAGTTTCTATCAAACAAATTTTTGTTTTTGAAATACGCACGTTCGTTACTGTCCCATTTCTTAATAAACTAAGCTTTATAAGTGAATAAACCCTTATCATATTAATAATGTGCATTGCATAATTTTTGTAGAACAAAATAACATCTATGGCAGAAAACGATGGAACTTGATCATGTTGCTCTTTAATTGAACAAAACTTCATATGTTGAGCAATCCAATAGCAAACAGAAACTTTCTGTTAATACTCATTTTTATTTCCTGTGTTAGAATCCTCAATTTTTTTGTCAGCAAAACCATTTCCGACATCTGGTTGCAGTTTTAAATTTCTCAGTTCGAAACTTTTTTCCCGGCGAAGGTGCACAACTCTGCCAGTCCAATTCAGGATCCAAACGTGTAAAAGTGTAATCAAAAGTGACACTCCTCCACACGTGTCGTTCATTCCTGTGAGCTGGCTAGATGAGCGAGTCCCATATCAAAGTGATTTCCAACTTTTGATGGTTTTTCTGCTGCCTGCCGGTTAAACTTTTTCCATCTTGAGACTGCTCAGAGGAAGGGCAATCAGATGGCCAGTCCTTGGGAAAGCAAAGAAAAACACACACTGGGAAGGCTAAATTTGGACGATATCTTTGTTTCCATTTTCGTCATCGCTGCCGTTTGCCCTGGGGTAATCAGGATCGAGTTTTCTCGTCGAGCTGCGCTTGAACTTCTTTATCCTGTTCATCACGGTGACACATCATAAGGGAAATCCACCCACACCCACCAAAACCTGAACCTAGAAATCTGGAAATGAAACCATCTCAAGGTTAGGTGTCGCCGACCTTTTTCGCTTTCCGAAATTGAGCGGTTTGTTGAGTTGAAACCGTCGACCAGTTTCTGCTTCTGTTCTCGTCTCTGTGGATATTACTGCTGCTATAATTTTCTTCAATGGATGATGGGAGGGAATTTTAAAAGTTTCATTGACAAAGTTTGAATGAGCTGTGGGTGGAAACTTTGTGTCATATGAGATGAAAAATGGCACCTGAGGTGTTTTCAAGAGGCGAAAAATTATTCTGGCTTGTTTCTTCATGTTGTGTTTCACTAATATGTATGTATGAGTAAACTGTCATATAAGAATTGCAAAAAATCAGATTATTTCTAATAATTACATACAAATGAACAAATGTATAAAAATTGGCAATTTTTTGTATTGTCTCAAATGTTTCATAATTTACAACGAATTAAAATCTGATTGATTTTTTTATAAATTAAAGGTCATTTTCAAGATTTTAAAACTATCGAATTTAAAAAAAAAATCCACATGAAATTGAACTGACAATTTAAAAAATGCCACGAGAAAGCTAATTAGTGGCCCGTGGAGCTTTGATAAGCTTCAATGTTATGTCTTTCTTTTCATCTAACACTACGTATCAACGTCTGCACAGTGCTTTCTCCGACCATTTTTACCTCTTTAGGCAAGTCTTTCATAAATTTTCCAACACTGGTTTCACATATTTTCTCAGATTTGTTCAAGCAGTAATGGAAATTTTTGATTGGTATGAACTCAGATAGATTTGGAGCTAATATTGAAATAATAAAATTGCATTTTTTTACAGACACAGCAGGTAATTTTTAAAGTTCATAAAAAGATTTCTATGATTTTCTAACTATACTTTATGAGGGCATTCATTCAATATCAACCAATAGGAATAAATTATTAACGATACGAACCATATCAACCATAGGAACCGTGCGAACTAGAGTATCCATCCTTCCGTTTCTCGGGAATCATAGTTTCATTCCCGGGAATTCCCGACATGAATGAATTTATTTTTCAGGAAAAGGCTGATAGCCTCCGGAACCATAGTTTTTGTGTTTTTTTTTTTTTTTTTGAAAATGTAGTCATACAAAACTCATTAAGAATATGTCA
This sequence comes from Uranotaenia lowii, assembly GCF_029784155.1. Classification (NCBI taxonomy): domain Eukaryota; kingdom Metazoa; phylum Arthropoda; class Insecta; order Diptera; family Culicidae; genus Uranotaenia; species Uranotaenia lowii. Next base: position 130,614,259 of record NC_073693.1, read on the forward strand.
ATATCTCTGGTAGTAGATATCTTGCAGCCATTTGGTGTAATTATTTTGTTGGAATAGAAAAGTTTAAAAAGATTATATGTGTTTCGATGTGGTTTTCAATTAAAGAAAATCCATAACCCTTCGGAAAATATAAAAAAAAAATTGTGCAGCAAGCAGGCTGATTGTGCTTTCTCGAAAGAAGCATACCTGCTCTAACTTCCCTCTGGCTTTGAAAGTCAGATGAATGTCAAAACTAAAAACTGATCAAGACATCCTTTTGTTCATATGAAAAACAATTAAGTAAAATGTTCAGAAAAAAAACGAAAATGAGTTGGATAAATCAAACAAATAAAAAGATAATGTTTTTTACTAACCAACAATTGAGTGATTGAGTTCTTCATTTGACCTGTTATATTATAGTACTTTCGACTGTTTTTAATTTATCATTGTTGAAAACAGTATGAACTATTTGATTAAAAAATAAGTTAAACAAGCATTACGAAGAATACATTTTGAACAAATTTTGAGCTTGTATAAAGGGTAGGTTCGATAAGCATTTTTAAATCGAAGTGCATATATTTAACATTTTTTTAAATATTTCCCGGGATCCCGAGAATTCCCGAGAAAGAAGCCAGATTACCAGATTACCCGATTCCCGGGAACGAAAAAATGGCCAGGAAATGGATACTCTAGTATGAACCGTTCAAACCGTTCGAACCGTAGGAACCGTAGGAATCGTACACTCAACGAAATTGACACATTAGGGCTATGTGTGAGCCTATATATGTAGATTTTTGCAATTTGTTCCCTAAATGAAAATTATGTGTCCCGCATATACCGAAAAACATAGAAACGTTATGTGTGGTGGCACATGAAAGGCATGTGTGAGACAAATAATTTTATTAAATTTGGCATTCAGAAGCTAAATGTGAGGCATATTATATTAATCAGCATGCCGGATGTTTGTTTTCTTAATTTTCTTTCAAATTTAATAGCGTATTTTATTGCATATCAGAGGTCGAAGATTTTGAATAACAATCCGATAATGACAAATGAAGAACATTTCGCCATTATTCTCAAACTGCCGCTGCCTTTTCATAGCTAATTATCGTCCGTGTGGAACTGCTGGAACTTCCGAAACTCCTCCAGTTGCTTTTGTTGATTATGCGCAAACAGGTTGGCGATTTGTTCCCGCGTCAATAATCCGGTACTCTGAAGCTAAAACAGAAAGATTTGCGGTGAAACAGCTGGATCATAATTTATGCTTCCATAACCTTAGATTCATAATTTGAATTTCCACCTAGTTCTCGAGTGGAACCTCCTGTCCAGCGTCAGTGCCATTGATGCCATTCGGAAAATATTCTTCAAAACATTTTGAGCACGATTATCTAATATTTTAACTGTTCTTTTTCAAGGAATCAAAGAAAACCCGAAAAAATGGTAAAATTTTCCGTCGGACAGTCGGAGCCATTTTGAAAATAATAAACCGTAGGAACCATACGAACGGTAGGAACCGTTCGAACCGTAGGAACCGTAGGAACCGTACAAACCGTAGGAACCGTACGAACCGTAGGAACCGTACGAACCGTAGGAACCGTTAGAACCGTAGGAAACGTACGAACCGTAGGAACCGTACGAACCGTAGGAACCATTTAAACCGTAGGAAGAGTTCGAACCGTAGGAATCGTTCGAACCGTTCGAACCGTAGGAACCGTTCGAACCGTAGGAACCGTTCGAATCGTGAGAACCGTAGAAACATATCGAACCTTAGGAACCGTTCGAACCGTAAGACCCGCACGAACCGTAGGAACCGTTTGAACCGTAGGAACCGTAGGAACCGTTCGACACGTCAGAACCGTACGAACCGTAGGAACCGTTCGAACCGTTCGAATCGTGAGAACCGTAGAAACATTTCAAACCTTAGGAACCGTTCGAACCGTAAGACCCGCACGAACCGTAGGAACCGTTCGAACCGTTCGAACCGTAGGAACCGTTCGAACCGTAGGAACCGTTCGAACCGTAGGAACCGTAGGAACCGTTCGAACCGTAGGAACCGTCCGAACCGTAGGGACCGTCCGAACCGTAGGAACCGTTCGAACCGTAGGAACCGTTCGAACCGTTCGAACCGTAGGAACCGTTCGAACCGTAGGAACCGTTCGAACCGTAGGAACCGTAGGAACCGTTCGAACCGTAGGAACCGTTCGAACCGTAAGAACCGTAGGAACCGTTCGAACCGTAGGAATCGTAGCAACCGTTCGAACCGTACGAACCGTTCGAACCGTAGGAACAGTAGGAACCGTTCGAACCGTAGGAACCGTTCAAACCGTAGGAACCGTAGGAACCGTAGGAACCGTTCGAACCGTAGGAACCGTTCGAACCGTAGGAAGAGTTCGAACCGTAGGAACCGTAGGAACCGTTCGAACCGTAGGAACCGTCCGAACCGTAGGGACCGTCCGAACCGTAGGAACCGTTCGAACCGTAGGATCCGTAGGAACCGTTCGAAACGTAGGAACCGTACGAACCGTACGAACCGTTTGATTCGTTCGAACCGTAGGAACCGTTTGAACCGTAGGAACCGTAGGAACCGTAGGAACCGTTCGAACCGTTCGAACCGTAGGAACAGTCGGACCCGTTCGAACTGTAGGAACCGTCCGAACCGTAGGAACCGTTCGAACCATAGAAACCGTAGGAACCGTTCGAACCGTAGGAACCGTAGGAACCGTACGAACCGTAGAAACCGTACGAACCGTAGGAACCGTTCGAACCGTAGGAACCGTAGGAACCGTTCGAACCGAAGGAACCGTTCGAACCGAAGGAACGGTTCGAACCGTAGTCGGACCCGTTCGAACTGTAGGAACCGTCCGAACCGTAGGAACCGTTCGAACCATAGAAACCGTAGGAACCGTTCGAACCGTAGGAACCGTAGGAACCGTACGAACCGTAGAAACCGTACGAACCGTAGGAACCGTTCGAACCGTAGGAACCGTAGGAACCGTTCGAACCGTAGGAACCGTTCGAACCGAAGGAACGGTTCGAACCGTAGGAACCGTACGAACCGTAGGAACCGTAGGAACCGTTCGAACCGTAGGATCCGTTCGAACCGTAGGAACCGATCGCACCGTAGGAACCGTACGAACCGTAGGAACCGTAGGAACCGTTCGAACCGTAGGAACCGTTCGAACCGTAGGAACCGTTCGAACCGTAGAAACCATAGGAAACATTAGAACCGTAGGAACCGTTCGAACCGTAGGAACCGTTCGAACCGTAGGAACCGTACAAACCGTAGGAACCGTTCGAACCGTTCGAACATTTGGAACCGTAGGAACCGTTCGAACCGTACGAACCGTTCAAACCGTAGGAACAATAGGAACCATCTGAACCGTAGGAACCGTTCGAACCGTAGGAACCGTTCGAACCGTAGGAACCGTTCGAACCGTAGGAACCGTTCGAACCGTAGGAACCGTTCGAACCGTTCGAACCGTAGGAACCGTTCGAACCGTAGGAACCGTCCGAACTGTAGGAACGGTTCCTACGGTTCCTACGGTTCGAACGGTTCCAACGGTTCGAACGGTTCATACGTTTTGTACGGTTCCTACGGTTCGTACGGTTCGAACGGTTCCTACGGTTCCTACGGTTTGTACGGTTCCTACGGTTCAAACGGTTCCTACGGTTCGATCGATTCCTACGGTTCGAACCGTAGGAACCGTTCGAACCGTAGGAACCGTTCGAACCGTACAAACCGTAGGAACCGTTCGAACCCTACGAACCGTTCGAACCGTAGGAACCGTAGGAACCGTAGGAACCGTAGGAACCGTTCGAACCGTAGGAACCGTACAAACCGTAGGAACCGTTCGAACCGTAGGAACCGTACAAACCGTACGAACCGTTCGAACCGTAATAACCGTTCGAACCGTAAGAACCGTACGTACCGTAGGAACCGTCCGAACCGTAGGAACCTTTCGAACCGGTGGAACCGTACGAACCGTTGGAACCGTAGGAACCGTTCGAACCGTAATAACCGTTCGAACCGTAGGAACCGTAGGAACCGTACGAACCGTAGGAACCGTAGGAACCGTAGGAACCGTTCGAACCGTAGGAACCGTTCGAACCGTAGGAACCGTAGGAACCGTTCGAACCGTAGGAACCGTACGAACCGTACGAATCGTTCGAACCGTACGAACCGTAGGAACCGTTCGAACCGTAGGAACCGTTCGAACCGTAGGAACCGTTCGAACCGTAGGAACCGTTCGAACCGTCAGAACCGTACGAACCGTAGGAACCGTTCGAATCGTAGGAACCGTAGGAACCGTTCGAACCGTAGGATCTGTACGAACCGTACGAACCGTAGGAACCGTAGGAACCGTTCGAACCGTACGAACCGTTCGAACCGTAGGAACCGTAGGAACCGTTCGAACCGTAGGAACCGTAGGAACCGTTCGAACCGTAGGAACCGTACGAACCGTATGAATCGTTCGAACCGTACGAACCGTAGGAACCGTTCGAACCGTAGGAACCGTTCGAACCGTAGGAACCGTTCGAACCGTAGGAACCGTTCGAACCGTCAGAACCGTACGAACCGTAGGAACCGTTCGAATCGTAGGAACCGTAGGAACCGTTCGAACCGTAGGATCTGTACGAACCGTACGAACCGTAGGAACCGTAGGAACCGTTCGAACCGTCAGAACCGTAGGAACCGTAGGAACCGTTCGAACCGTAGGAACCGTTCGAACCGTAGGAACCGTAGGAACCGTTCGAACCGTAGGAACCGTTCGAACCGTAGGAACCGTAGGAACCGTTCGAACCGTAGGAACCGTTCGAACCGTAGGAACCGTTCGAACCGTAGGAACCGTTCGAACCGTAGGAACCGATCGATCCGTAGGAACCGTTCGAACCGTAGGAACCGTTCGAACCGTAGGAACCGTTCGAACCGTACGAACCGTTCGAACCGTAGGAACCGTTGAAACCGTTCGAACCGTGTAAACCGTAGGAACCGTTCGAACCGTAGGAACCGTTCGAACCGTAGGAACCGTACGAACCGTAGGAACCGTAGGAACCGTAGGAACCGTTCGAACCGTAGGAACCGTTCGAACCGTTCGAACCGTAGGAACCGTTCGAACCGAAGGAACCGTTCGAACCGTAGGAACCGTTCGAACCGTAGGAATCGTAGGAACCGTACGAACCGTAGAAACCGTGGGAACCGTACGAACCGTTCGAACCGTAGGAACCGTTCGAACCATAGGAACCGTTCGAACCGTTCGAACCGTAGGAACCGTTCGAACCGTAGGAACTGTTCGAACCGTAGGAACCGTTCGAACCGTACGAACCGTAGGAACCGTTCGAACCGTAAGAACCGTAGGAACCGTTCGAACCGTAGGAACCGTAGGAACCGTTCGAACCGTACGAACCGTTGGAACCGTAGGAACCGTAGGAACCGTTCGAACCGTTCGAACCGTAGGAACCGTAGGAACTGTAGGAACCGTAGGACCGTAGAAACCGTAGGAACCGTAGGAACCGTTCGAACCGTACGAACCGTTCGAACCGTAGGAACCGTTCGAACCGTAGGAACCGTACGAACCGTAGGAAACGAAAGGAACCGTTCGAACCGTAGGAACCGTTCGAACTGTAGGAACCGTTCGAACCGTACGAACCGTAGGAACCGTTCGAACCGTAGGAACCGTTCGAACCGTTCGAACCGTAGGAACCGTAGGAATCGTAGGAACCGTTCGAACCTTAGGAACCGTTCGAACCGTAGGAACCGTTCGAACCGTAGGAACCGTTCGAACCGTAGGAACCGTACGATCCGTTGGAACCGTTCGAACCGAAGAAACCGCTCGAACCGTAGGAACCGTAGGAACCGTTCGAACCGTACGAAACCGTAGGAACCGTTCGAACCGTAGGAACCGTTCGAACCGTAGGAACCGTACGAACCGTTCAAATCGTTCGAACCGTAGGAACCGTACGAACCGTTCGAACCGTTCGAACCGTTCGAACCGTTCGAACCGTAGGAACCGTAGGAACCGTAGGAACCGTAGGAACCGTAGGAACCGTTCGAACCGTAGGAGCCGTTCGAACCGTAGGAACCGTTCGAACCGTAGGAACCGTTCGAACCGTAGGAACCGTTCGAACCGTAGGAACCGTAGAAACCGTTCGAAACGTGTAAACCGTAGGAACGGTTCGATCCGTTCGAACCGTAGGAACCGTAGGAACCGTTCGAACCATAGGAACCGTAGGAACCGTTCGAACCGTAGGAACCGTTCGAACCGTAGGAATCGTAGGAACCGTTCGAACCGTTCGAACCGTAGGAACCGTACAAACCGTATGAACCGTTCGAACCGTAGGAACCGTTCGAACCGTAGGAACCGTAGGAACCGTTCGAACCATAGGAACCGTTCGAACCGTAGGAACCGTTCGAACCGTACGAACCGTAGGAACCGTTCGAACCGTACGAACCGTCCGAACCGTTCGAACCGTAGGAACCGTTCGAACCGTAGGAACCGTTCGAACCGTAGGAACCGTTCGAACCGTAGGAACCGTTCGAACCGTAGGAACCGTTCGAACCGTTCGAACCGTTCGAACCGTAGGAATCGTTCGAACCGTAGGAATTGTTGGAACCGTTCGAACCGTAGGAACCGTTCGAACCGTTCGAACCGTAAGAACCGTACGAACCGTAGGAACCGTAGGAACCATAGGAACCGTTCGAACCGTAGGAACCGTAGGAACCGTTCGAACCGTAGGAACTGTTCGAACCGTAGGAACCGTTCGAACCGTAGGAACCGTTCGAACCGTAGGAACCGTAGGAACCGTTCGAACCGTAGGAACCGTTCGAACCGTAGGAACCGTACAAACCGTTCGAACCGTACAAACCGTAGGAACCGTTCGAACCGTAGGAACCGTTCGAACCGTACGAACCGTAGGAACCGTTCTAACCGTAGGAACCGTTCGAACCGTACGAACCGTTCGAACCGTACGAACCGTAGGAACCGTACAAACCGTAGGAACCGTAGAAACCGTGGGAACCGTACGAACCGTTCGAACCGTTCGGACCGTAGGAACCGTTCGAACCGTAGGAACTGTACGAACCGTAGGAACCGTAGGAATCGAAAGGAACCGTTTGAACCGTAGGAACCGTTTGAACCGTAGGAACCGTTCGAACCGTACGAACCGTAGGAACCGTTCGAACCGTAGGAACCGTTCGAACCGTTCAAACCGTAGGAACCGTTCGAACCGTAGGAACCGTTGGAACCGTTCAAACCGTAGGAACCGTTCGAAAAGTTCGAACCGTTCGAACCGTTCGAACCGTAGGAACCGTAGGAACCGTTCGAACCGTAGGAACCGTAGGAACCGTAGGAACCGTAGGAACCGTTCGAACCGTAGGAACCGTTCGAACCGTAGGAACCGTTCGATCCGTTCGAACCGTAGGAACCGTTCGAACCGTAGGAACCGTTCGAACCGTAGGAACCGTAGGAACCGTTCGAACCGTACGAACCGTCCGAACCGTTCGAACCGTAGGAACCGTTCGAACCGTAGGAATCGTAGGAACCGTTCGAACCGTAGGAACCGTTCGTACCGTAGGAATCGTAGAAACCGTTCGAACCGTTCGAACCGTAGGAACCGTACAAACCGTATGAACCGTTCGAACCGTTGGAACCGTTCGAACCGTAGGAACCGTAGGAACCGTTCGAACCGTAGGAACCGTTTGAACCGTAGGAACCGTAGGAACTTTAGAAACCGTAGGAACCGTAGGAACCGTTCGAACCGTAGAAACCGTAGGAACCGTAGGAACCGTTCGAACCGTACGAACCGTAGGAACCGTTCGAACCGTAGGAACCGTTCGAACCGTAGGAACCGTTCGAACCGTAGGAACCGTTCGAACCGTAGGAACCGTAGGAACTGTAGGAACTGTAGGAACCGTAGAAACCGTAGGAACCGTAGGAACCGTTCGAACCGTACGAACCGTAGGAACCGTTCGAACCGTAGGAACCGTTCGAACCGTAGGAACCGTTCGAACCGTAGGAACCGTAGGAACCGTAGGAACCGTTCGAACCGTACGTACTGTAGGAACCGTTCGAACCGTAGGAACCGCACGAACCGTAGGAACCGTTCGAACCGTAGGAACCGTAGAAACCGTTTGAACTGTAGGAACCGTCTGAACCGTAGGAACCGTTCGAAACGTAGGAACCGTACAAACCGTAGGAACCGTTCGAACCGTAGGAACCGTTCGAACCGTAGGAACCGTTCGAACCGTAGGAACCGTAGGAACCGTTTGAACCGTAGGAACCGTCCGAACCGTTCGAAAGGTAGGAACCGTTCGAACCGTAGGAATCGTAGGAACCGTTCGAACCGTAGGAACCGTAGGAATCGAAAGGAACCGTTTGAACCGTAGGAACCGTTTGAACCGTAGGAACCGTTCGAACCGTACGAACCGTAGGAACCGTTCGAACCGTAGGAACCGTTCGAACCGTTCGAACCGTAGGAACCGTTCGAACCGTAGGAACCGTTGGAACCGTTCAAACCGTAGGAACCGTTCGAAAAGTTCGAACCGTTCGAACCGTTCGAACCGTAGGAACCGTTCGAACCGTTCGAACCGTAGGAACCGTAGGAACCGTAGGAACCGTTCGAACCGTAGGAACCGTTCGAACCGTAGGAACCGTTCGAACCGTAGGAACCGTTCGATCCGTTCGAACCGTAGGAACCGTTCGAACCGTAGGAACCGTTCGAACCGTAGGAACCGTTCGAACCGTAGGAACCGTAGGAACCGTTCGAACCGTACGAACCGTCCGAACCGTTCGAACCGTAGGAACCGTTCGAACCGTAGGAATCGTAGGAACCGTTCGAACCGTAGGAACCGTTCGTACCGTAGGAATCGTAGGAACCATTCGAACCGTTCGAACCGTAGGAACCGTACAAACCGTATGAACCGTTCGAACCGTTGGAACCGTTCGAACCGTAGGAACCGTAGGAACCGTTCGAACCGTAGGAACCGTTCGAACCGTAGGAACCGTAGGAACTGTAGGAACCGTAGGAACCGTAGGAACCGTAGGAACCGTAGGAACCGTTCGAACCGTAGAAACCGTAGGAACCGTAGGAACCGTTCGAACCGTACGAACCGTAGGAACCGTTCGAACCGTAGGAACCGTTCGAACCGTAGGAACCGTTCGAACCGTAGGAACCGTTCGAACCGTAGGAACCGTAGGAACTGTAGGAACCGTAGGAACCGTAGAAACCGTAGGAACCGTAGGAACCGTTCGAACCGTACGAACCGTAGGAACCGTTCGAACCGTAGGAACCGTTCGAACCGTAGGAACCGTTCGAACCGTATCAACCGTAGGAACCGTAGGAACCGTTCGAACCGTACGTACTGTAGGAACCGTTCGAACCGTAGGAACCGCACGAACCGTAGGAACCGTTCGAACCGTAGGAACCGTAGAAATCGTTTGAACTGTAGGAACCGTCTGTACCGTAGGAACCGTTCGAAACGTAGGAACCGTACAAACCGTAGGAACCGTTCGAACCGTAGGAACCGTTCGAACCGTAGGAACCGTTCGAACCGTAGGAACCGTAGGAACCGTTTGAACCGTACGAACCGTCCGAACCGTTCGAACCGTAGGAACCGTTCGAACCGTAGGAATCGTAGGAACCGTTCGATTCGTAGGAACCGTTCGTACCGTAGGAACCGTTCGAACCGTAGGAACCGTTCGAACCGAAGGAATCGTAGGAACCGTTCGAACCGTTCGAACCGTAGGAACCGTACAAAACGTATGAACCGTTCGAACCGTTGGAACCGTTCGAACCGTAGGAACCGTAGGAACCGTTCGAACCGTAGGAACCGTTCGAACCGTAGGAACCGTTCGAACCGTAGGAACCGTTCGAACCGTAGGAACCGTAGGAATCGTTCGAACCGTACGTACCGTAGGAACCGTTCGAACCGTAGGAACCGCACGAACCGTAGGAACCGTTCGAACCGTAGGAACCGTAGAAACCGTTCGAACTGTAGGAACCGTCTGAACCGTAGGAACCGTTCGAAACGTAGGAACCGTACAAACCGTAGGAACCGTTCGAACCGTAAGAAACGTACGAACCGTACGAACCGTAGGAACCGTTCGAACCGTAGGAACCGTAAGAACCGTAGGAACCGTACGTACCGTAGGAACCGTTCGAACCGTAGGAACGGTTCGAACCGTAGGAACCGTACGAACCGTAGGAACCGTTCGAACCGTAGGAACCGTTCGAACCGTAGGAACCGTTCGAACCCTTCGAACCGTAGGAACGGTTCGAACCGTAGGAACCGTACGAACCGTAGGAACCGTTCGAACCGTAAGAAACGTACGAACCGTACGAACCGTAGGAACCGTTCGAACCGTAGGAACCGTTCGAACCGTACGAATCGTAGGAACCGTTCGAACCGTTCGAACCGTAGGAACCGTACGAACCGTAGGAACCGTTCGAACCGTAGGAACCGTTCGAACCGTAGGAACCGTAAGAACCGTAGGAACCGTACGTACCGTAGGAACCGTTCGAACCGTAGGAACGGTTCGAACCGTAGGAACCGTACGAACCGTAGGAACCGTTCGAACCGTAGGAACCGTTCGAACCGTAGGAACCGTCCGAACCGTAGGAACCGTTCGAACGGTTCGAACCGTACGAACCGTAGGAACCGTTCGAACCATAAGAACCGTATAAACCGTAGGAACCGTTCGAACCGTAGGAACGGTTCGAACCGTAGGAACCGTACGAACCGTAGGAACCGTTCGAACCGTAGGAACCGTTCGAACCGTAGGAACCGTAAGAACCGTAGGAACCGTACGTACCGTAGGAATCGTTCGAACCGTAGGAACCGTTCGAACCGTAGGAACCGTTCGAACCGTACGAGCCGTAGGAACCGTTCGAACCGTAGGAACCGTTCGAACCGTAGGAACCGTTCGAACCGTAGGAACCGTTCGAACCGTAGGAACCGTTCGAACCGTAGGAACCGTAAGAACCGTAGGAACCGTACGTACCGTAGGAATCGTTCGAACCGTAGGAACCGTTCGAACCGTAGGAACCGTAAGAACCGTAGGAACCGTACGTACCGTAGGAACCGTTCGAACCGTAGGAACGGTTCGAACCGTAGGAACCGTACGAACCGTAGGAACCGTTCGAACCGTAGGAACCGTTCGAACCGTAGGAACCGTTCGAACCGTAGGAACGGTTCGAACCGTAGGAACCGTACGAACCGTAGGAACCGTTCGAACCGTAGGAACCGTTCGAACCGTAGGAACCGTCCGAACCGTAGGAACCGTTCGAACGGTTCGAACCGTACGAACCGTAGGAACCGTTCGAACCATAAGAACCGTATAAACCGTAGGAACCGTTCGAACCGTAGGAACGGTTCGAACCGTAGGAACCGTACGAACCGTAGGAACCGTTCGAACCGTAGGAACCGTTCGAACCGTAGGAACCGTAAGAACCGTAGGAACCGTACGTACCGTAGGAATCGTTCGAACCGTAGGAACCGTTCGAACCGTAGGAACCGTTCGAACCGTACGAGCCGTAGGAACCGTTCGAACCGTAGGAACCGTTCGAACCGTACGAACCGTAGGAACCGTTCGAACCGTAGGAACCGTTCGAACCGTAGGAACCGTTCGAACCGTAGGAACCGTTCGAACCGTAGGAACCGTTCGAACCGTTCGAACCGTTCGAACCGTAGGAATCGTTCGAACCGTAGGAATTGTTGGAACCGTTCGAACCGTAGGAACCGTTCGAACCGTTCGAACCGTAAGAACCGTACGAACCGTAGGAACCGTAGGAACCATAGGAACCGTTCGAACCGTAGGAACCGTTCGAACCATAAGAACCGTACAAACCGTATGAACCGTTCGAACCGTAGGAATCGTTCGAACCGTAGGAATTGTTGGAACCGTTCGAACCGTAGGAACCGTTCGAACCGTTCGAACCGTAAGAACCGTACGAACCGTAGGAACCGTAGGAACCATAGGAACCGTTCGAACCGTAGGAACCGTTCGAACCATAAGAACCGTATAAACCGTAGGATTCGTTCGAACCGTAGGAACCGTTCGAACCGTAGGAACCGTTCGAACCATAAGAACCGTACAAACCGTATGAACCGTTCGAACCGTAGGAACCGTTCGAACCGTAGGAACCGTAGGAACCGTTCGAACCATAGGAACCGTTCGAACCGTAGGAACCGTTCGAACCGTACGAACCGTAGGAACCGTTCGAACCGTACGAACCGTCCGATCCGTTCGAACCGTAGGAACCGTTCGAACCGTAGGAACCGTTCGAACCGTAGGAACCGTTCGAACCGTTCGAACCGTTCGAACCGTAGGAACCGTTCGAACCGTAGGAACCGTTCGAACCGTTCGAACCGTTCGAACCGTAGGAATCGTTCGAACCGTAGGAATTGTTGGAACCGTTCGAACCGTAGGAACCGTTCGAACCGTTAGAACCGTAAGAACCGTACGAACCGTAGGAACCGTAGGAACCATAGGAACCGTTCGAACCGTAGGAACCGTAGGAACCGTTCGAACCGTAGGAACTGTTCGAACCGTAGGAACCGTTCAAACCGTAAGAACCGCACGAACCGTAGGAACCGTAGGAACCGTTCGAACCGTAGGAACCGTTCGAACCGTAGGAACCGTACAAACCGTAGGAACCGTAGGAACCGTTCGAACCGTACGAACCGTAGGAACCGTTCGAACCGTAGGAACCGTTCGAACCGTAGGAACCGTTCGAACCGTAGAAACCGTAGGAACCGTAGGAACCGTTCGAACCGTACGTACTGTAGGAACCGTTCGAACCGTAGGAACCGCACGAACCGTAGGAACCGTTCGAACCGTAGGAACCGTAGAAACCGTTTGAACTGTAGGAACCGTCTGAACCGTAGGAACCGTTCGAAACGTAGGAACCGTACAAACCGTAGGAACCGTTCGAACCGTAGGAACCGTTCGAACCGTAGGAACCGTTCGAACCGTAGGAACCGTTTGAACCGTAGGAACCGTCCGAACCGTTCGAACCGTAGGAACCGTTCGAACCGTAGGAATCGTAGGAACCGTTCGAACCGTAGGAACCGTAGGAATCGAAAGGAACCGTTTGAACCGTAGGAACCGTTTGAACCGTAGGAACCGTTCGAACCGTACGAACCGTAGGAACCGTTCGAACCGTAGGAACCGTTCGAACCGTAGGAACCGTTCGAACCGTAGGAACCGTTCGAACCGTAGGAACCGTAGGAACTGTAGGAACCGTAGGAACCGTAGAAACCGTAGGAACCGTAGGAACCGTTCGAACCGTACGAACCGTAGGAACCGTTCGAACCGTAGGAACCGTTCGAACCGTAGGAACCGTTCGAACCGTAGGAACCGTAGGAACCGTAGGAACCGTTCGAACCGTACGTACTGTAGGAACCGTTCGAACCGTAGGAACCGCACGAACCGTAGGAACCGTTCGAACCGTAGGAACCGTAGAAACCGTTTGAACTGTAGGAACCGTCTGAACCGTAGGAACCGTTCGAAACGTAGGAACCGTACACACCGTAGAAACCGTTCGAACCGTAGGAACCGTTTGAACCGTAGGAACCGTTCGAACCGTAGGAACCGTAGGAACCGTTTGAACCGTACGAACCGTCCGAACCGTTCGAACCGTAGGAACCGTTCGAACCGTAGGAATCGTAGGAACCGTTCGAACCGTAGGAACCGTTCGTACCGTAGGAACCGTTCGAACCGTAGGAACCGTTCGAACCGAAGGAATCGTAGGAACCGTTCGAACCGTTCGAACCGTAGGAACCGTACAAAACGTATGAACCGTTCGAACCGTTGGAACCGTTCGAACCGTAGGAACCGTAGGAACCGTTCGAACCGTAGGAACCGTTCGAACCGTAGGAACCGTTCGAACCGTAGGAACCGTTCGAACCGTAGGAACCGTAGGAATCGTTCGAACCGTACGTACCGTAGGAACCGTTCGAACCGTAGGAACCGCACGAACCGTAGGAACCGTTCGAACCGTAGGAACCGTAGAAACCGTTCGAACTGTAGGAACCGTCTGAACCGTAGGAACCGTTCGAAACGTAGGAACCGTACAAACCGTAGGAACCGTTCGAACCGTAAGAAACGTACGAACCGTACGAACCGTAGGAACCGTTCGAACCGTAGGAACCGTTCGAACCGTACGAATCGTAGGAACCGTTCGAACCGTTCGAACCGTAGGAACGGTTCGAACCGTAGGAACCGTACGAACCGTAGGAACCGTTCGAACCGTAGGAACCGTTCGAACCGTAGGAACCGTAAGAACCGTAGGAACCGTACGTACCGTAGGAACCGTTCGAACCGTAGGAACGGTTCGAACCGTAGGAACCGTACGAACCGTAGGAACCGTTCGAACCGTAGGAACCGTTCGAACCGTAGGAACCGTCCGAACCGTAGGAACCGTTCGAACGGTTCGAACCGTACGAACCGTAGGAACCGTTCGAACCATAAGAACCGTATAAACCGTAGGATTCGTTCGAACCGTAGGAACCGTTCGAAACGTAGGAACCGTACGAACCGTAGGAACCGTTCGAACCATAAGAACCGTATAAACCGTAGGAACCGTTCGAACCATAAGAACCGTATAAACCGTAGGAATCGTTCGAACCGTAGGAACCGTTCGAACCGTAGGAACCGTTCGAACCGTAGGAACCGTAAGAACCGTAGGAACCGTACGTACCGTAGGAATCGTTCGAACCGTAGGAACCGTTCGAACCGTAGGAACCGTAAGAACCGTAGGAACCGTACGTACCGTAGGAACCGTTCGAACCGTAGGAACGGTTCGAACCGTAGGAACCGTACGAACCGTAGGAACCGTTCGAACCGTAGGAACCGTTCGAACCGTAGGAACCGTTCGAACCGTAGGAACGGTTCGAACCGTAGGAACCGTACGAACCGTAGGAACCGTTCGAACCGTAGGAACCGTTCGAACCGTAGGAACCGTCCGAACCGTAGGAACCGTTCGAACGGTTCGAACCGTACGAACCGTAGGAACCGTTCGAACCATAAGAACCGTATAAACCGTAGGAACCGTTCGAACCGTAGGAACGGTTCGAACCGTAGGAACCGTACGAACCGTAGGAACCGTTCGAACCGTAGGAACCGTTCGAACCGTAGGAACCGTAAGAACCGTAGGAACCGTACGTACCGTAGGAATCGTTCGAACCGTAGGAACCGTTCGAACCGTAGGAACCGTTCGAACCGTACGAGCCGTAGGAACCGTTCGAACCGTAGGAACCGTTCGAACCGTACGAACCGTAGGAACCGTTCGAACCGTAGGAACCGTTCGAACCGTAGGAACGGTTCGAACCGTAGGAACCGTACGAACCGTAGGAACCGTTCGAACCGTAGGAACCGTTCGAACCGTAGGAACCGTAAGAACCGTAGGAACCGTACGTACCGTAGTAACCGTTCGAACCGTAGGAACCGTTCGAACCGTAGGAACCGTTCGAACCGTAGGAACCGTCCGAACCGTAGGAACCGTTCGAACGGTTCGAACCGTACGAACCGTAGGAACCGTTCGAACCATAAGAACCGTATAAACCGTAGGTTTCGTTCGAACCGTAGGAACCGTTCGAACCGTAGGAACCGTTCGAACCGTAGAAACCGTAGGAACCGTAGGAACCGTTCGAACCGTAGGAACCGTTCAAACCGTAGGAACCGTTCGAACCGTAGGAACCGTTCGAACCGTAGGAACCGTAGGAACCGTTCGAACGGTTCGAACCGTACGAACCGTTCGAACCATAAGAACCGTATAAACCGTAGGATTCGTTCGAACCGTAGGAACCGTTCGAACCGTAGGAACCGTTCGAACCATAAAAACCGTACAAACCGTAGGAACCGTTCGAACCGTAGGAACCGTTCAAACCGTAGGAACCGTAGGAACCGTTCGAACCGTAGGAACCGTTCGAACCGCAGGAACCGTTCGAACCGTACCAACCGTAGGACCCGTAGGAAACCGTAGGAACCGTTCGAACCGTTCGAACCGTAGGAATCGTAGGAACCGTTCGAACCGTAGGACCAGTAGGAAACCGTAGGAACCGTTCGAACCGTTCGAACCGTAGGAACCGTTCGAACCGTAGGAACCGTTCGAACCATTCGAACCGTAGGAACCGTAGGAACCGTTCGAACCGTAGGAACCGTAGGAACCGTTCGAACCGTAGGAACCGTTCGAACCGTAGGGACCGTAGGTACCGTAGGAATCGTTCGAACCGTAGGAACCGTTCAAACCATAGGAACCGTTCGAACCGTAGGAACCGTAGGAACCGTTCGAACCGTAGGAACCGTTCAAACCCTAGGAACCGTTCGAACCGTAGGAACCGTAGGAACCGTTCGAACCGTAGGAACCGTTCGAACCGTAGGAACCGTAGGAACCGTTCGAACCGTAGGAACCGTACGAATCGTAGGAACCGTTTGAACCGTAGGAACCGTTCAAACCGTAGGAACCGTTTGAACCGTAGGATTCGTAGGAACCGTTCAAACCGTAGGAACCGTTCGAACCGTAGGAACTGTACAAACCATAGGATTCGTTCGCACCGTAGGAATTGTTCAAACCGTAGGAACCGTTCGAACCGTAGGAACCGTAGGAACCGTTCGAACCGTAGGAACCGTTCGAACCGTAGGAATCGTAGGAACCGTTCGAACCGTAGGAACCGTTCGAACCGTAGGAACCGTAGGAACCGTTCGAACCGTAGGAATCGTAGGAACCTTTCGAACCGTAGGAACCGTTCGAACCGTCCGAACCGTAAGAACCGTTCGAACCGTAGGAACCGTTCGAACCGTAGGAACCGTTCGAACCGTACGAACCGTAGGAACCGTTCGAACCGTAGGAACCGTTCGAACCGTACGAACCGTAGGAACCGTTCGAACCGTAGGAACCGTAGGAACCGTTCGAACCGTAGGAACCGTTCGAACCGTAGGAACCGTTCGAACCGTACGAACCGTAGGAACCGTTCGAACCGTAGGAACCGTAGGAACCGTTCGAACCGTAGGAACCGTTCGAACCGTACGAACCGTAGGAACCGTTCAAACCGTAGGAATCGTAGGAACCGTTCGAACCGTAGGAACCGTACGTACCGTAGGAACCGTTCGAACCGTAGGAACCGTTCGAACCGTACGAACCGTAAGAACCGTTCGAACCGTAGGAACTGTTCGAACCGTACGAACCGTAGGAACCGTTTGAACCGTAGGAATCGTAGAAACCGTTCGTACCGAAGGAACCGTAGGAACCGTTCGAACCGTAGGAACCGTAGGAACCGTTCGAACCGTTCGAACCGTGGGAACCGTTCGAACCGTAGGAACCGTTCGAACCGCAGGAACCGTTCGAACCGTAGGAACCTTAGGAACCGTTCGAACCGTAGGAACCGTAGGAACCGTTCAAACCGTAGGAACCGTTCGAACCGTAGGAACCGTAAGAACCGTTCGAACCGTGAGAACCGTTCGAACCATTCGAACCGTAGGAACCGTAGGAACAGTTCGAACCGTAGGAACCGTAGGAACCGTAGGAACCGTTCGAACCGTAGGAACCGTTCGAACCGTAGGAACCGTAGGTACCGTAGGAATCGTTCGAACCGTAGGAACCGTTCAAACCATAGGAACCGTTCGAACCGTAGGAACCGTAGGAACCGTTCGAACCGTACGAACCGCAGGAACCGTTCGAACCGTACCAACCGTAGGAACCGTTCGAACCGTAGGAACCGTTCAAACCGTAGGAACCGTTCGAACCGTTCGAACCGTACGAACCGTAGGAACCGTTCGAACCGTACGAACCGTACGAACCGTAGGAACTGTAGGAACCGTAGGAACCGTTCGAACCGTTGGGACCGAAGGAACCGTTCGAACCGTAGGAACCGTAGGAACCGTTCGAACCGTAGGAACCGTTCGAACCGTTCGAACCGTAGGAACCGTTCGAACCGTTCGAACCGTAGGAACCGTTCGAAACATTGGAACCGTTCGAACCGTAGCAACCGTACGAACCGTAAGAACCGTTCGAACCGTAGGAACCGTTCGAACCGTAGGAACCGTTCGAACCGTAGGAACCGTTCGAACCGTAGGAACCGTTCAAACCGTTGGAACCGTTCGAACCGTAGGAACCGTTCGAATCGTAGGAACCGTTGGAACCGTACGAACCGTAGGAACCGTTCGAACCGTAGGAACCGTTGGACCCGTACGAACCGTACGAACCGTTCGAACCGTAGGATCCGTTCGAACCGTAGGAACCGTAGGAGTCGTACGAACCGTGAGAACCGTTCGAACCGTAGGAACCGTTCGAATCGTAGGAACCGTTGGAACCGTACCAACCGTAGGAACCGTTCGAACCGTACGAACCGTAAGAAACGTTTGAACCGTAGGAACCGTACGAACCGTTCGAACCGTAGGATCCGTTCGAACCGTAGGAACCGTAGGAGTCGTGCGAACCGTAGGAACCGTTCGAACCGTAGGAACCGTTCGAATCGTAGGAACCGTTGGAACCGTACGAACCGTAGGAACCGTTCGAACCGTAGGAACCGTTCGAACCGTTCGAACCGTAGGAACCGTCCGAACCGTAGGGACCGTAGGGAACGTTCGATCCGTAGGAACCGTCCGAACAGTAGGAACCGTTCGAACCGTAGGAACCGTTCGAACCGTAGGAACCGTTCGAACCGTAGGATCCGTAGGAACCGTAGAAACCGTTCGAACCGTAGGAACCGTCCGAACCGTAGGAACCGTTCGAACCGTAAGAACCGTTTGAACCGTAGGAACCGTTCGAACCGTAGGAACCGTCCGAACCGTAGGAACCGTTCGAACCGTAGGAACCGTTCGAACCGTAGGAACCGTTCGAACCGTAGGAACCATTCGAACCGTAGGAACCGTAGGAACCGTTCGAACCGTAGGAACCGTTCGAACCGTAGGAACCGTTCGAACCGTAGGAACCGTAGGAACGGTTCGAACCGTAGGAACCGTACGAACCGTACGAACCGTTCGAACCGTAGGAACCGTTCGAACCGTTCGAACCGTAGGAACCGTTCGAACCGTAGCAACCGTAGGAACCGTTCGAAACGTAGGAAGCGTTCGAACCGTAGGAACCGTAAGAACCGTGAGAACCGTTCGAACCGTACGAACCGTACGAACCGTAGGAACCGTTCGAACCGTAGGAACCGTAGGAACCGTACGAATCGTAGGAACCGTTCAAACCGTAGGAACCGTAGGAACCGTTCGAACCGTACGAACCGTAGGAACCGTTCGAACCGTAGGATCCGTGCGAACCGTAGAAACCGTAGGAACCGTTCGAACCGTAGGAACCGTTCGAACCGTACGAACCGTTCGAACCGTAGGATCCGTTCGAACCGTAGGAACCGTAGGAACCGTTCGAACCGTAGGAACTGTACAAACCATAGGATTCGTTCGAACCGTAAGAACCGTTCAAACCGTAGGAACCGTTCGAACCGTAGGAACCGTTCGAACCGTAGGAACCGTACAAACCGTAGGAACCGTTCGAACCGAAGGAACCGTTCAAACCGTAGGAACCGTTCGAACCGTAGGAACTGTCCGAACCGTAGGAACCAATCGAACCGTAGGAACCGTTCAAACCGTACGAAACGTTCGAACCGTAGGAACCGTAGGAACCGTAGGAACCGTTCGAACTGTAGGAACCGTTCGAACCGTAGGAACCGTAGGAACCGTTCGAACCGTAGGAACCGTCCGAACCGTAGGAACCGTTCGAACCGTAGGAACCGTTCGAACCGTAGGAACCGTTCGAACCGTAGGAACCGTTCGAACCGTAGGAACCGTAGGAACGGTTCGAACCGTAGGAACCGTACGAACAGTACGAACCGTTCGAACCGTAGGAACCGTTCGAACCGTAGGAACCGTCCGAACCGTAGGAACCGTAGGAAACGTTCGAACCGTAGGAACCGCCCGAACAGTAGGAACCGTTCGAACCGTAGGAACCGTTCGAACCGTAGGAACCGTTCGAACCGTAGGAACCGTAGGAACCGTAGGAACCGTTCGAACCGTAGGAACCGTCCGAACCGTAGGAACCGTTCGAACGGTAGGAACCGTTCGAACCGTAGGAACCGTTCGAACCGTAGGAACCGTCCGAACCGTAGGAACCGTTCGAACCGTAGGAACCGTTCGAACCGTAGGAACCGTTCGAACCGTAGGAACCGTTCGAACCGTAGGAACCGTTCGAACCGTAGGAACCGTCCGAACCGTAGGAACCGTTCGAACCGTAGGAACCGTTCGAACCGTAGGAACCTTCCGAACCGTAGGAACCGTTCGAACCGTAGGAACCGTAGGAACCGTTCGAACCGTACGAACCGTCCGAACCCTTCGAACCGTAGGAACCGTTCGAACCGTAGGAATCGTAGGAACCGTTCGAACCGTAGGAACCGTTCGAACCGTAGGAATCGTAGGAACCGTTCGAACCGTTCGAACCGTAGGAACCGTACAAACCGTATGAACCGTTCGAACCGTTGGAACCGTTCGAACCGTAGGAACCGTAGGAACCGTTCGAACCGTAGGAACCGTACGAACCGACGGAACCGTTCGAACCGTAGTAACCGTAGGAACCGTTCGATCCGTAGGAACCGTTCGAACCGTAGGAACCGTTCGAACCGTAGGAACCGTTCGAACCAAAAGAACCGTACAAACCGTAGGAACCTCTCGAACCGTAGGCGTTCGAACCGGAGGAACCGTAGGCACCGTAGGAACCGTTCGAACCGTAGGAACCGTTCGAACCGTAGGAACCGTTCGAACCGTACGAACCGTAGGCACCGTAGGAACTGTTCGAACCGTAGGAACCGTTCGAACCGTAGGAACCGTTCGAACCGTACGAACCGTAGGAACCGTTCGAACCATAAGTACCGTACAAACCGTAGGAACCGTTCGAACCGTAGGAACCGTTCGAACCGTAGGAACCGTTCGAACCGTAGGAACCGTAGGAACCGTTCGAACCGTAGGAACCGTTCGAACCGTTCGAACCGTTCGAACCGTAGGAGCCGTTCGAACCGTAGGAACCGTAGCAACCGTAGGAACCGTTCGAACCGTAGGAACCGTTCGAACCGTAGGAACCGTTCGAACCGTAGGAACCGTAAGAACTGTAGGAACCGTAGGAACCGTTGAAACCGTTGGAACCGTAGGAACCGTTCGAACCGTACGAACCGTAGGAACCGTTCGAACCGTAGGAACCGTTCCAACCGTTGGAACCGTTCGAACCGTACGAACCGTAGGAGCCGTTCGAACCGTAGGAACCGTAGCAACCGTAGGAACCGTTCGAACCGTAGGAACCGTCCGAACCGTAGGAACCGTTCGAACCGTAGGAACCGTTCAAGCCGTAGGAACCGTAAGAACCGTAGGAACCGTTCGAACCGTACGAACCGTAGGAACCGTTCGAACCGTAGTGTTCGATTCACAATCGGAAATGTTATTTGCATCGAAAAAGTTATTTGCAATTCGCATCGCAAATTCAACCATCTGCGATGAAACACCCTATCGAACCATCATCGACAATCATCAACTCGACCGAGTTTGCAGCGGAACAATAAACGCCGGCCGGCGTGCCGGTGAGATTTGTGGCTTCACACAATAGAGCCTTCGAAAAAGTGATCGATTGTGTGCTGTATGGTTTCATCACACGCGCTGGGGGAAAAAACTACTAGCCAACAGTCTTCGTTCGTTCGCAGCCGTCTGCACATCTTCGCATGCAAGCTTTCCAAATCAACCTGGAACTTGCTATTCAGTTTGCCAGTTGATTTCTTAGACTAAGTGCAATTATAATTTAAGTGGAAAATAGCATAAGATTAAATAAATTTAAGTCCAAATTGCTTAGTTTGAATACAAAAACAGTTTCTCACATAATTGGACTAGTTTTGATGTCAAACGTGAAGAAAATTAAACCGTTTTCGGGTGTCATGCATGAGCGTTCCGTCGATTAATTGCATGCCAGGACTTAGTTTATTGACACACCGAATCTTCAAGTAAGTGATTCCGGATTTTGTCCACTGCCCTCCCGGGGCTTCGACATGGTCCTTCGAACCGGATAGACGTCGATAAGAATCCGTCTGACCGGAAAACACGTTTTGGATCCGGAATCTATCCGTAAAATGGCTGCTGCGCCATTTTGGAACCACGTTGCTGCTTGCTGATTTTAATATATCCAAGGCATATTTTATGCCTCACATAGGTGAGTGCGGTTCCAAATACTTACCGTTCCGTTATTTTTCTACCGGATCTAAATTTTTTGCATGAATCCTGGATTATACGTGACCTGCGAACGAACTATCATCGCCCGAGATCGAGCATCTCCCGGGTGACATTTGCGCGCCGAGGTGGAAGATCAATTCCTGTGAATTTCTCCAACCTGGCCTATCGAAAGCTTACCTAGTGCTACTACCACGTGGTCCAACCAATTGGAAGTTACAAAACGGACATTTTGAAGACGATTTGGTGCATTTTCGAGCTCATTATCCAGAGTCAACAATTCCTCCTGGATACTTACGGCCCTTTCTTGGTGCAGAGGCAATAATTATACAAGGCATATTTCAAGCCTTGCCCAGGTAATTAGGGTTCCATTTCCTTTAAGCCGATTTGCGCGGTCTACGCGGTCTTTTGATTTTAGATCCACACCGTGAACGAGATGTCGGCCGCCGAAAGGAAATTGCGGGGTCTAAAAAACCGCAAACGCAGCATTACGACTTCCTTCGCTGGGATTGTTAACTTCGTCAACGAGTTTCAACAAGAACGCGATGCAGTCGAGGTTCCAGTCAGGCTGGAAAATCTTGTTGAACTTTGGAAGGAGTTCAATGCCGTTCAGCAGGAGCTCGAGATAATGGAGGATTCTGGAGACGACAAAACATTGCAGGAGTATCTCAAGGAGCGCACGGATTTTGAGAGGAACTACTACCGGATCAAAGGTACTCTGCTTTTGTATGCTAAGCCGTCCCCTGAATTACATGACACTACTCGTCGTTCTGCGGAACCCTCCCACCAAATGAACATTAAACTACCCGATGTGAAAATCCCAATTTTCAATGGCAATTTTGATAATTGGCTAAATTTTCACGATTTATTCGTTTCGCTCATTCATTCATCAACGAGCCTATCAACAATTCAAAAATTTTACTATTTGCGCTCTTCTTTAGCTGGCGAAGCGCTCAAAATTATACAAACTATCCCTATTAGCAATGATCAGTACCAAGTTGCATGGAAAATGTTAGTGGATCATTTTCAAAACCCCAGAAGGCTCAAACGCACTTATGTACAATCGCTATTTGAATTCCCTTGCCTGAAACGTGAGTCTCCAGCAGAATTACACACACTTATTGAGGGTTTCGAGGCAAATGTAAAAATATTGAAACAGTTGGGCGAGGCAACTGAACATTGGGATGCCTTACTTATCCATCTACTTAGCGTTCGGCTAGATCCGATTACTAGAAGGGATTGGGAAGAATATGCGGAAAATGAAAACATTGATCAATTCCCTAAGCTTGTCGAGTTTCTCCAACGTAGGGTAAACGTCCTGCAAACAGTTTCCACTAAGCCTTCTACGTCGCAACAACCTAGTTTCCCAGCCAAGAAGCCAGCTTTTCCACGAGTTAGCAATTATGGTAGTGTACAGAATAGTGGATTTCAACGCAATTGTTTCGTCTGCTCTGGTCAGCACAACATTTATCAATGTGCTTCATTCAACAATATGTCCGTCGATGAAAGGGAAAATGTTGTCCGCCGTAATCAATTATGTCGAAATTGTTTGCGCCGTGGGCACTTAGCCAAAACTTGTTCCTCTGAGTCTAGTTGTCGCAATTGTAATAGTCGTCACCATACCAAACTCTGTTCGCCTCAAAGGTTCGAAAATAAACCAGCTCAAAACATTAGATCAAACAAACCTAGTCCACCCATTCCGAAACCTGATAACCCAGCATCTGAAACTTCCGCTGCCCATTCTGGAGTCACTAGCTGCAGTTCACAAGGTTCAACCTCTCGTAAAGTCCTTCTTGCTACTGCGGTCATTTTAATGGTTGATGATACCGGAAACGAATACCCCGTCCGTGCATTATTGGATTCTGGAAGCGAGTGTTGCTTCATAGCCGAGCGTGTTAGTCAGCGTATGAAGGTGCAGCGGAATAGAGTGGATGTTCCTATTGCAGGCATAGGACAGTCGTCAACAAGTGTTCGTTCAAAACTCCGCTCGACGTTCAAGTCGCGGATTTCAAGCTTCAAGGCCACCGTTGATCTATTCGTTTTGCCAAAGGTTACCGTAGACTTGCCGACTATTTCCATAGACGCCTCCGCATGGGAAATACCTACAGGAATTCAACTAGCCGACCCTGCCTTTTACGAATCAGCTAAAATCGATGTGGTGCTTGGTGCAGATGTCTTCTTTGACCTCTTCAACGTTCCTGGACGAATTTCTATGGGTGATTCTATGCCGCATCTGGTGAATTCTGTGTTCGGTTGGATTATCTCGGGAAAAGTTCCTGAAAGGAAGGTTAACGCTCCTCTAATTTGCAATGTAGCAACTACAGCTGATTTACATCGAGATATGGAAAGATTTTGGCTCCTCGAAACTGATGATTCTCCTGCTTATTCGCCCGATGAAATGTTATGCGAAAAATTATTCGTCGAATCGGTTTCACGTTCACCCAGCGGTCGCTACATGGTTCGCTTACCTATGAAGCAAGACGTTTTGAAAAATTTATGCGATAATCGGAGAACTGCTTTGCATCGATTTCGTCTTCTAGAAGGTCGCCTCAAACGAAGTCCTCAACTAGCAATTCAGTATCGTGAATTCATGGACGATTATATCAACCTGGGGCACATGAAACAAATAGATGATTCCTCAATCGATCACCAACCGTCTTTCTTTCTTCCTCACCACCCAGTGGTTCGAGAACAAAGTAGCACAACAAAACTAAGAGTCGTATTCGACGCCTCTTGTAAGAGCTCATCAGGTATTTCTTTGAACGATGCTATGCTGGTCGGTCCGACCATTCAGGATGACCTTAGGTCAATTATTTTGCGATCTCGAATTCATCCCATTTTGATTGTTGCCGATGTTGCCAAAATGTTCCGGCAAATTGAGATCCATCCAAACGACACACCTCTTCAGAGAATTTTCTGGCGGTCAGATCCCGAACAAGAAGTTCAAATCTTCGAATTAAAAACCGTAACATACGGTACTGCTGCAGCACCTTTTCTCGCTACTCGAGTTTTGCAGCAGATGGCTCACGACGAGAGTAAAAATTATCCAATCGCGTCCAAGGCGACTTGTCGAGACATTTATATGGACGATCTCATTTCTGGTACAAAAACAGTCAACGAAGCAATCGAGCTTATTACGCAGTTAGAAGGCATGTTTTCCTCAGCAGGCATGGAGCTACGCAAGTATGCAAGCAATTACCAGGAAGTCCTGGAACAGCTACCTGAATCAAAAAGAGCTCTCCAGTCGACAGTAGATTTTGATAAGGATCAAACAATAAAAACGTTAGGCCTGCACTGGGAAACCAACACCGACCGTTTGAAATATGTTATTCTTGATTCACAAACTGAAATCACCTCAACGATTACAAAAAGAACAACACTTTCTTGTATCGCGAAATTATTCGACCCTCTAGGGTTACTAGGGCCCGTTGTGGTAACGGCCAAGTTTTTTATGCAAGCTCTCTGGAGTTTGAAAGAAGACGACAAACTTTGGGACTGGGATCGTGAACTCCCAGAAGATATGCAGATTTACTGGAAATCATTTGTCGCTGAGCTTCCGCTTCTGAATCAGCTTAGAATCGATCGATTCGTTATGCTTCCGAACACTGTCGACTTCGAATTACACTTTTTCTCCGATGCGTCGGAAAATGGATACGGTTCCTGCGTTTACGTTCGGTCAACCAACTCAAAGGGCGAAATCAAAACAGCACTACTTACATCGTCTTCCAAGGTGGCACCTTTGAAGAAGCAGAGCATCGCACGTCTAGAGCTTTGTGGAGCACTCTCGTCGGCTAAGTTGTACAGCAAGGTTTCGAAGTCACTCAGGGTTCCAGCAAAGGCATTTTTCTGGGTGGACTCTACAACGGTTTTGAGCTGGTTGGCAGCAACACCTTCGTCATGGTCGACCTTTGTAGGGAACAGGGTTTCGAAAATACAAACAGCGACAGAGAAATGCGACTGGAACTTCATAGCTGGAGTTGAAAACCCGGCGGACATAATATCCAGAGGACTTCCCGCAAACAAACTACTCGACAGCAGACTATGGTGGGAGGGTCCGCATTGGCTCGCTCAGGAGAGGAGTTTCTGGCCAGTGAATGCTGCACAATTTGAGCTTACGGAAGAGGCTGCTCATGAGCGCAAAAGAAGCGCGTTAACGTCAGCTGCACTTGCACCTACATTTGTGGACACGTACATCGCCAATTTCTCCAACTATCAGCACATGTTGAGAATGACTGCTTATTGGAGGAGGTATTTCACCAATCGTCGTTTGCCGAAGTCTGAAAGGGTCGTATCTCAACCACTTACAACAGAAGAAATCCTTGGAGCTGAGAATGTTTTGATTCAGCTTGTTCAGCGAAATAGTTTTCCCGAAGAATGGAAGGATTTGGAAAATCAACGACCAGTTTCGAACAAATCTCAACTTCGTTGGTTCAACCCAATTTTTGCCACAGATAAGGTTCTTAGAATTGGCGGTAGGTTGGGAAAGTCGGCTCAATCGTACGCATCGCAACACCAAATAATATTGCCAAAATCTCACGCTTTCGTCACACTTCTGGTACGATCTTATCATGAACGTTTATTGCACGCCGCAACCCAATTACTCACTAACACACTTCGTTTACGTTTCTGGATTCTCGGTGGTCGAACCACACCAAGGCTCATAGTTCACTCCTGCGTAGTTTGTTTTCGAGCCAAGCCGAAAGCCATACAGCAGCTTATGGCTGATTTGCCATCGCCACGCGTAAAACCATCAAGACCATTTTCTATCACCGGTGTAGATTTCTGGGGACCAATTTACCTAAAACCTCGTCACCGTCGTGATGCACCTATTAAGGCTTATGTGTGCGTTTTTGTGTGCTTTAGCACCAAGGCCGTCCACCTAGAGATTGTAACGAACCTTAGCACAGCAAAATTTCTCCAAGCTCTCCGTCGATTTGTTGGACGTCGAGGCTTGTGTTCTGATATTTTCTCCGATAATGGGACGAATTTCACTGGAGCTAATAATGAAATTCGTCGCCTTCTGAAAACTAAAGACTTTCAACATTCTGTTACCCGCGAATGCTCCGACAACGGAATTCGCTGGCATTTCAACCCGCCCAAAGCTTCGCACTTTGGCGGACTCTGGGAGGCTGCCATTGCTTCAGCCCAGAAACATTTTGTTCGAGTTGTGGGGGACCGAAAATTAGAATTTGACGACATGGAGACCCTGTTAGTTCAGATTGAGTGTTGCCTGAACTCGCGTCCGCTCACCGAACTCACAAACGATCCTACGGATTCACGGCCGTTAACGCCCGGCCATTTTTTGATCGGCGAGGAACTGAAATCTGTTCCCGACGAAAATTGCCTCAACATTCCATTCAACCGGCTTCCACAATGGCAGCAAATCCAGAAAATGCAGCAGGAGATATGGAATCGCTGGAATCTGGAGTATCTACACACGCTCCAATCTCGTACCAAATGGTTCAAACCTCCCGTGGAGCTGAAAAAGGACCAGCTCGTTGTCCTTATCGACGAGAATCAACCGCCAATGCGCTGGGCAATGGCACGAATCGTCGATTTACACCCTGGTTCCGATGGAGTAGTTCGAGTCGTATCACTACAGACACCCACCGGAAAAACAACCCGTTCAACATCGAAAATATGTGTTCTTCCTATTCCATCGCCGTCCGAAGAACAAAATTCATCAAAATTTTCCGAATCACAGTAAGGACTGTGACTTCAACGGTTTCCAACTAGGATCAACCACGTCAGCATCGGATTTCCGCATGGGCGGATCAATCAACGTAGCAGCTTATTTAAAATACAAGGCCCTCAAACTGTAGGGTCCAGGTGAGGACCTTTCCAATCAATTTACTCTTTTGAAACCCTCTACCGGGTCTTATATATTCTTTTCATATCGACGAAAAACCGCCGGAGATGACATCGAGACGACAACTGGGTTCAACGCTTCGCTGGTACCATCATCGTCAACGTGGTCAACTCTCCCGGGGACAGCATCATCCAACAACTACTTATGGTCAACGATTCAACGTTCCAGAAATAGTTATTTCTGCGAGGGGCAGGATGTTCGATTCACAATCGGAAATGTTATTTGCATCGAAAAAGTTATTTGCAATTCGCATCGCAAATTCAACCATCTGCGATGAAACACCCTATCGAACCATCATCGACAATCATCAACTCGACCGAGTTTGCAGCGGAACAATAAACGCCGGCCGGCGTGCCGGTGAGATTTGTGGCTTCACACAATAGAGCCTTCGAAAAAGTGATCGATTGTGTGCTGTATGGTTTCATCACACGCGCTGGGGGAAAAAACTACTAGCCAACAGTCTTCGTTCGTTCGCAGCCGTCTGCACATCTTCGCATGCAAGCTTTCCAAATCAACCTGGAACTTGCTATTCAGTTTGCCAGTTGATTTCTTAGACTAAGTGCAATTATAATTTAAGTGGAAAATAGCATAAGATTAAATAAATTTAAGTCCAAATTGCTTAGTTTGAATACAAAAACAGTTTCTCACATAATTGGACTAGTTTTGATGTCAAACGTGAAGAAAATTAAACCGTTTTCGGGTGTCATGCATGAGCGTTCCGTCGATTAATTGCATGCCAGGACTTAGTTTATTGACACACCGAATCTTCAAGTAAGTGATTCCGGATTTTGTCCACTGCCCTCCCGGGGCTTCGACACGTAGGAACCATAGGAACCGTACGAATCGTAGGAACCGTAGGAACCCTTCGAACCGTAGAAGCCGTTCGAACCGTACGAACCGTAGGAACCGTTCGAACCGTAGGAGCCGTAGGAACCGTTCGAACCGTTCGAACCGTTCGAACCGTGGGAAAAGTTCGAACCGTAGGAACCGTTCGAACCGTAGGAACCGTTCGAAACGTAGGAACCGTAGGAACCGTTCGAACCATAGGAACCGTAGGAACCGTTCAAATCGTAGGAACCGTTCGAACCGTTCGAACCGTAGGAACCGTAGGAACCGTTCGAACCGTACGAACCGTAGGAACCGTTCGAACCGTAGGAACCGTTCGAACCGTAGGAATCGTAGGAACCGTTCGAACCGTAGGAACCGTAGGAACCCTTCGAACCGTAGAAGCCGTTCGAACCGTACGAACCGTAGGAACCGTTCGAACCATAAGAACCGTACAAACCGTAGGAACCGTTCGAACCGTAGGAACCGTTCAAACCGTGAGAACCGTTCGAACCGTAGGAACCGTTCGAACCGTAGGAACCGTAGGAACCGTAGGAACCGTAGGAACCGTTCGAACCGTAGGAACCGTTCGATCCGTACGAACCGTAGGAACCGTTCGAACCGTAGGAAACGTAGGAACCGTTCGAACCGTAGGAACCGTTCGAACCGTACGAACCGTAGGAACCGTTTGAACCGTAGGAATCGTAGAAACCGTTCGAACCGTAGGAACCGTAGGAACCGTAGGAACCGTTCGAACCGTTCGAACCGTGGGAACCGTTCGAACCGTAGGAACCGTTCGAACCGCAGGAACCGTTCGAACCGTAGGAACCGTAGGAACCGTTCGAACCGTAGGAGCCGTAGGAACCGTAGGAACCGTAGGAACCGTAGGAACCGTTCGAACAGTAAGAACCGTTCGAACCGTTCGAACCGTAGGATCCGTTCGAACCGTAGGAACCGTTCGATCCGTAGGAACCGTCCGAACAGTAGGAACCGTTCGAACCGTAGGAACCGTTCGAACCGTAGGAACCGTTCGAACCGTAGGAACCGTAGGAACCGTAGGAACCGTAGGAACCGTTCGAACCGTAGGAACCGTCCGAACCGTAGGAACCGTTCGAACCGTAGGAACCGTAGAAACCGTTCGAACCGTAGGAACCGTCCGAACCGTAGGAACCGTTCGCACCGTAGGAACCGTAGGAACCGTTCGATCCGTAGGAACCGTTCGCACCGTACGAACCGCAGGAACCGTTCGAACCGTAGGAACCGTAAGTACCGTAGGAACCGTTCGAACCGTAGGAACCGTTCAAACCATAGGAACCGTTCGAACCGTAGGAACCGTTCGAACCGTAGGAACCGTTCGAACCATATTAACCGTTCGAACCGTAGGAACCGTACGAACCGTAGGAACCGTACGTACCGTAGGAACCGTTCGAACCGTAGGAACCGTTCAAACCATAGGAACCGTTCGAACCGTCCGAACCGTAGGAACCGTTCGCACCGTAGGAACCGTAGGAACCGTTCGAACCGTAGGAACCGTTCGAACCGTAGGAACCGTTCGAACCGTAGGAACCGTCCGAACCGTAGGAACCGTTCGCACCGTAGGAACCGTAGGAACCGTTCCAACCGTAGGAACCGTTCGCACCGTACGAACCGTAGGAACCGTTCGAACCGTAGGAACCGTAAGTACCGTAGGAACCGTTCGAACCGTAGGAACCGTTCAAACCATAGGAACCGTTCGAACCGTATGAACCGTTCGAACCGTAGGAACCGTTCGAACCATATTAACCGTTCGAACCGTAGGAACCGTTCGAACCGTAGGAACCGTTCAAACCATAGGAACCGTTCGAACCGTAGGAACCGTTCGAACCGTAGGAACCGTTTAAACCATATTAACCGTTCGAACCGTAGGAACCGTACGAACCGTAGGAACCGTACGTACCGTAGGAACCGTTCGAACCGTAGGAACCGTTCAAACCATAGGAACCGTTCGAACCGTCCGAACCGTAGGAACCGTTCGCACCGTAGGAACCGTAGGAACCGTTCGAACCGTAGGAACCGTTCGAACCGTAGGAACCGTTCGAACCGTAGGAACCGTCCGAACCGTAGGAACCGTTCGCACCGTAGGAACCGTAGGAACCGTTCCAACCGTAGGAACCGTTCGCACCGTACGAACCGTAGGAACCGTTCGAACCGTAGGAACCGTAAGTACCGTAGGAACCGTTCGAACCGTAGGAACCGTTCAAACCATAGGAACCGTTCGAACCGTAGGAACCGTTCGAACCGTAGGAACCGTTCGAACCATATTAACCGTTCGAACCGTAGGAACCGTTCGAACCGTAGGAACCGTACGAACCGTAGGAACCGTACGTACCGTAGGAACCGTTCGAACCGTAGGAACCGTTCAAACCATAGGAACCGTTCGAACCGTAGGAACCGTTCGAACCGTAGGAACCGTTCGAACCGTAGGAACCGTTCGAACTGTAGGAACCGTTCGAACCGTAGGAACCGTAGGAACCGTTCGAACCGTAGGCAGGGGTGTCATTCGCTCACACAATGAGCTCAATGTGCATTTTTTCCATAGCACATTGAGAGAGCAAAACCGAGCACTGACTGAGCTAGCTGTCCATCAATGTGCCACATCGAAGCAAATCACTGTGCTACGCAACGATAGCCCTCAGCACATTGAGCTGCACAATGTGTACCAGTATACCACCACAACGCTGAATTCAACAAACGAAAGCGAATTCTTTCCCAATAATCAAGCAACAGCAACAACAAAGCCGAAATTTGGGCGGGCTCGGCCTGCCGGCTGCCGAACACCGTTGCCACAAAAAAAAATCTGTATCATAAATGAGTCTGATCTTCGTCCATACGTGTACAATTTAACAGAATTATAAACAGATTTTCGTGACATCGCTGCTCGGCAGCCGGCAGGCCGAGCCCAACCGAATTTCTTTTGTGTTGTTGCTGTTGCTAGTTTATGAGTTATTTTCATCCTTGCAAGCAGGCGGTGTGTCTTCGTGCCGGACTGGACGAACGATGATCGTTTTTGTTTTCTACTGATGAGAAGAAAAAATAAAACGAAGAAGCGTGCTTGGCAAATTTCTAAAGCCAGAGTTCACATTGAGCAGCACATTGAGCAGAGTGGATCAGCTCATTGTGTTTTTCAGCATTGTGAGAAACCTCTCAGAAAATCCGGTTATCGGCGCGCAGTAAGAGAGCGAGCAGTAGATATTCTATCGCCGTGCGCGCAGTTCTAGAAAGCTTGCGTTCACATTGTGCTTTTAGTACACATTGTGCTGTTTTGAGGAGTATAACACCCCTGACCGTAGGAACCGTCCGAACCGTAGGAACCATTCGAACCGTAGGAACCGTTCAAACCGTACGAAACGTTCGAACCGTAGGAACCGTAGGAACCGTAGGAACCGTTCGAACCGTAGGAACCGTTCGAACCGTAGGAACCGTAGGAACCGTTCGAACCGTAGGAACCGTCCGAACCGTAGGAACCGTTCGAACCGTAGGAACCGTTCGAACCGTAGGAACCGTTCGAACCGTAGGAACCGTTCGAACCGTAGGAACCGTTCAAACCGTACGAAACGTTCGAACCGTAGGAACCGTAGGAACCGTAGGAACCGTTCGAACCGTAGGAACCGTTCGAACCGTAGGAACCGTTCAAACCGTACGAAACGTTCGAACCGTAGGAACCGTAGGAACCGTAGGAACCGTTCGAACCGTAGGAACCGTTCAAACCGTACGAAACGTTCGAACCGTAAGAACCGTAGGAACCGTTCGAACCGTAGGAACCGTTCAAACCGTACGAAACGTTCGAACCGTAGGAACCGTAGGAACCGTAGGAACCGTAGGGACCGTAGGAACCGTTCGAACCGTAGGAACCGTTCGAACCGTAGGAACCGTAGGAACCGTTCGAACCGTAGGAACCGTCCGAACCGTAGGAACCGTTCGAACCGTAGGAACCGTTCGAACCGTAGGAACCGTTCGAACCGTAGGAACCGTTTGAACCGTAGGAACCATTCGAACCGTAGGAACCGTACGAACCGTACGAACCGTTCGAACCGTAGGAACCGTAGGAAACGTTCGAACCGTAGGAACCGTCCGAACAGTAGGAACCGTTCGAACCGTAGGAACCGTTCGAACCGTAGGAACCGTTCGAACCGTAGGAACCGTAGGAACCGTAGGAACCGTTCGAACCGTAGGAACCGTCTGAACCGTAGGAACCGTTCGAACCGTAGGAACCGTTCGAACCGTAGGAACCGTAGGAACCGTTCGAACCGTAGGAACCGTTCGAACCGTAGGAACCGTAGGAACCGTTCGAACCGTAGGAACCGTTCGAACCGTAGGAACCGTTCAAACCGTACGAAACGTTCGAACCGTAGGAACCGTAGGAACCGTAGGAACCGTTCGAACCGTAGGAACCGTTCGAACCGTAGGAACCGTAGGAACCGTTCGAACCGTAGGAACCGTCCGAACCGTAGGAACCGTTCGAACCGTAGGAACCGTTCGAACCGTAGGAACCGTTCGAACCGTAGGAACCGTTCAAACCGTAGGAACCGTTCGAACCGTAGGAACCGTAGGAACGGTTCGAACCGTAGGAACCGTACGAACCGTACGAACCGTTCGAACCGTAGGAACCGTTCGAACCGTTCGAACCGTAGGAACCGTCCGAACCGTACGAACCGTAGGAACCGTTCGAACCATAAGTACCGTACAAACCGTAGGAACCGTAGGCACCGTAGGAACCGTTCGAACCGTAGGAACCGTTCGAACCGTAGGATCCGTTCGAACCGTAGGAACCGTTCGAACCGTAGGAACCGTTCGAACCGAAGAAGCCGTTCGAACCGTACGAACCGTAGGAACCGTTCGAACCGTAGGAGCCGTAGGAACCGTTCAAGCCGTAGGAACCGTAAGAACCGTAAGAACCGTAGGAACCGTTCAAACCATAGGAACCGTTCGAACCGTAGGAACCGTTCGAACCGTAGGAACCGTTCGAACCATATTAACCGTTCGAACCGTAGGAACCGTACGAACCGTAGGAACCGTACGTACCGTAGGAACCGTTCGAACCGTAGGAACCGTTCAAACCATAGGAACCGTTCGAACCGTAGGAACCGTTCGAACCGTAGGAACCGTTCGAACCGTAGGCAGGGGTGTCATTCGCTCACACAATGAGCTCAATGTGCATTTTTTCCATAGCACATTGAGAGAGCAAAACCGAGCACTGACTGAGCTAGCTGTCCATCAATCTGCCACATCGAAGCAAATCACTGTGCTACGCAACGATAGCCCTCAGCACATTGAGCTGCACAATGTGTACCAGTATACCACCACAACGCTGAATTCAACAAACGAAAGCGAATTCTTTCCCAATAATCAAGCAACAGCAACAACAAAGCCGAAATTTGGGCGGGCTCGGCCTGCCGGCTGCCGAACACCGTTGCCACAAAAAAAAATCTGTATCATAAATGAGTCTGATCTTCGTCCATACGTGTACAATTTAACAGAATTATAAACAGATTTTCGCGACATCGCTGCTCGGCAGCCGGCAGGCCGAGCCCAACCGAATTTCTTTTGTGTTGTTGCTGTTGCTAGTTTATGAGTTATTTTCATCCTTGCAAGCAGGCGGTGTGTCTTCGTGCCGGACTGGACGAACGATGATCGTTTTTGTTTTCTACTGATGAGAAGAAAAAATAAAACGAAGAAGCGTGCTTGGCTAATTTCTAAAGCCAGAGTTCACATTGAGCAGCACATTGAGCAGAGTGGATCAGCTCATTGTGTTTTTCAGCATTGTGAGAAACCTCTCAGAAAATCCGGTTATCGGCGCGCAGTAAGAGAGCGAGCAGTAGATATTCTATCGCCGTGCGCGCAGTTCTAGAAAGCTTGCGTTCACATTGTGCTTTTAGTACACATTGTGCTGTTTTGAGGAGTATAACACCCCTGACCGTAGGAACCGTCCGAACCGTAGGAACCATTCGAACCGTAGGAACCGTTCAAACCGTACGAAACGTTCGAACCGTAGGAACCGTAGGAACCGTAGGAACCGTCCGAACCGTAGGAACCGTTCGAACCGTAGGAACCGTTCGAACCGTAGGAACCGTTCGAACCGTAGGAACCGTTCGAACCGTAGGAACCGTTCGAACCGTAGGAACCGTTCAAACCGTACGAAACGTTCGAACCGTAGGAACCGTAGGAACCGTAGGAACCGTAGGAACCGTAGGAACCGTAGGAACCGTTCGAACCGTAGGAACCGTTCGAACCGTAGGAACCGTAGGAACCGTTCGAACCGTAGGAACCGTCCGAACCGTAGGAACCGTTCGAACCGTAGGAACCGTTCGAACCGTAGGAACCGTTCGAACCGTAGGAACCGTTTGAACCGTAGGAACCGTTCGAACCGTAGGAACCGTCCGAACCGTAGGAACCGTAGGAAACGTTCGAACCGTAGGAACCGTCCGAACAGTAGGAACCGTTCGAACCGTAGGAACCGTTCGAACCGTAGGAACCGTTCGAACCGTAGGAACCGTAGGAACCGTAGGAACCGTTCGAACCGTAGGAACCGTCTGAACCGTAGGAACCGTTCGAACCGTAGGAACCGTTCGAACCGTAGGAACCGTTCGAACCGTAGGAACCGTTCGAACCGTAGGAACCGTGGGAACCGTTCGAACCGTAGGAACCGTCCGAACCGTAGGAACCGTTCGAACCGTAGGAACCGTTCGAACCGTAGGAACCGTTCAAACCGTAGGAACCGTTCGAACCGTAGGAACCGTTCGAACCGTAGGAACCGTTCAAACCGTACGAAACGTTCGAACCGTAGGAACCGTAGGAACCGTAGGAACCGTTCGAACCGTAGGAACCGTTCGAACCGAAGTAACCATTCGAACCGTAGGAACCGTAGGAACGGTTCGAACCGTAGGAACCGTACGAACCGTTCGAACCGTAGGAACCGTCCGAACCGTAGGAACCGTAGGAAACGTTCGAACCGTAGGAACCGTCCGAACAGTAGGATCCGTTCGAACCGTAGGAACCGTTCGAACCGTAGGAACCGTTCGAACCGTAGGAACCGTAGGAACCGTTCGAACCGTAGGAACCGTCCGAACCGTAGGAACCGTTCGAACCGTAGGAACCGTTCGAACCGTAGGAACCGTAGGAACCGTTCGAACCGTAGGAACCGTCCGAACAGTAGGAACCGTTCGAACCGTAGGAACCGTTCGAACCGTAGGAACCGTTCGAACCGTAGGAACCGTAGGAACCGTAGGAACCGTTCGAACCGTAGGAACCGTCCGAACCGTAGGAACCGTTCGAACCGTAGGAACCGTTCGAACCGTAGGAACCGTTCGAACCGTAGGAACCGTCCGAACCGTAGGAACCGTTCGAACCGTAGGAACCGTTCGAACCGTAGGAACCGTTCGAACCGTAGGAACCGATCGAACCGTAGGAACCGTTCGGACCGTAGGAACCGTCCGAACCGTAGGAACCGTTCGAACCGTAGGAATCGTAGGAACCGTAGGAACCGTTCGAACCGTAGGAATCGTAGGAACCGTTCGAACCGTTCGAACCGTAGGAACCGTAGGAACCGTTCGAACCGTAGGAACCGTTCGCACCGTACGAACCGTAGGAACCGTTCGAACCGTAGGAACCGTTCGAACCGTAGGAATCGTAGGAACCGTTCGAACCGTTCGAACCGTAGGAACCGTAGGAACCGTTCGAACCGTAGGAACCGTTCGAACCATATTAACCGTTCGAACCGTAGGAACCGTTCGAACCGTAGGAACCGTCCGAACCGTAGGAACCGTTCGAACCGTAGGAACCGTAGGAACCGTTCGAACCGTAGGAACCGTTCGAACCGTAGGAACCGTAGGAACCGTTCGAACCGTAGGAACCGTTCAAACCATATTAACCGTTCGAACCGTAGGAACCGTTCGAACCGTAGGAACCGTCCGAACCGTAGGAACCGTTCGAACCGTAGGAACGGTTCGAACCGTAGGAACGGTTCGAACCGTAGGAACCGTTCGAACCGTAGGAACCGTTCGAACCGTAGGAACCGTAGGAACCGTTCGAACCGTAGGAACCGTCCAAACCGTAGGAACTGTTCGAACCGTAGGAACCGTTCGAACCGTAGGAACCGTTCGAACCGTAGGAACCGTTCGAACCGTAGGATCCGTAGGAACCGTACGAACCGTAGGAACCGTTCGAATCGTAGGAACCGTTCGAACCGTTCGAACCGTTCGAACCGTAGGAACCATTCGAACCGTAGGAACCGTTCAAACCGTACAAAACGTTCGAACCGTAGGAACCGTAGGAACCGTTCGAACCGTAGGAACCGTTCGAACCGTAGGAACCGTAGGAACCGTTCGAACCGTAGGAACCGTCCGAACCGTAGGAACCGTTCGAACCGTAGGAACCGTTTGAACCGTAGGAACCGTAGGAACCGTAGGAACCGTTCGAACCGTAGGAACCGTAGGAACCGTTCGAACCGTACCAACCGTAGGAACCGTTCGAACCGTAGGAACCGTAGGAACCGTAGGAACCGTCCGAACCGTAGGAACCGTTCGAACCGTAGGAACCGTTCGAACCGTAGGAACCGTTCGAACCGTAGGAACCGTTCGAACCGTAGGAACCGTTCGAACCGTAGGAACCGTAGGAACCGTTCGAACCGTAGGAACCGTTCGAACCGTAGGAACCGTAGGAACCGTTCGAACCGTACGAACCGTTCGAACCGTTCGAACCGAAGGAACCGTTCGAACCGTAGGAATCGTAGGAACCGTTCGAACCGTAGGAACCGTTCGTACCGTAGGAACCGTTCGAACCGTAGGAACCGTTCGAACCGTAGGAATCGTAGGAACCGTTCGAACCGTTCGAACCGTAGGAACCGTACAAACCGTATGAACCGTTCGAACCGTTGGAACCGTTCGAACCGTAGGAACCGTAGGAACCGTTCGAACCGTAGGAACCGTTCGAACCGTAGGAACCGTAGGAACTGTAGGAACCGTAGTAACCGAAGAAACCGTAGGAACCGTAGGAACCGTTCGAACCGTAGGAACCGTAGGAACCGTTCGAACCGTAGGAACCGTTCGAACCGTAGGAACCGTAGGAACCGTTCGAACCGTAGGAACCGTTCGAACCGTAGGAACCGTTCGAACCGTAGGAACCGTAGGAACCGTAGGAACCGTTCGAACCGTAGGAACCGTAGGAACCGTTCGAACCGTACGAGCCGTAGGAACCGTTCGAACCGTAGGAACCGTTCGAACCGTAGGAACCGTTCGAACCGTAGGAACCGTTCGAACCGTAGGAACCGTTCGAACCGTAGGAACCGTAAGAACCGTAGGAACCGTACGTACCGTAGGAATCGTTCGAACCGTAGGAACCGTTCGAACCGTAGGAACCGTAAGAACCGTAGGAACCGTACGTACCGTAGGAACCGTTCGAACCGTAGGAACGGTTCGAACCGTAGGAACCGTACGAACCGTAGGAACCGTTCGAACCGTAGGAACCGTTCGAACCGTAGGAACCGTTCGAACCGTAGGAACGGTTCGAACCGTAGGAACCGTACGAACCGTAGGAACCGTTCGAACCGTAGGAACCGTTCGAACCGTAGGAACCGTCCGAACCGTAGGAACCGTTCGAACGGTTCGAACCGTACGAACCGTAGGAACCGTTCGAACCATAAGAACCGTATAAACCGTAGGAACCGTTCGAACCGTAGGAACGGTTCGAACCGTAGGAACCGTACGAACCGTAGGAACCGTTCGAACCGTAGGAACCGTTCGAACCGTAGGAACCGTAAGAACCGTAGGAACCGTACGTACCGTAGGAATCGTTCGAACCGTAGGAACCGTTCGAACCGTAGGAACCGTTCGAACCGTACGAGCCGTAGGAACCGTTCGAACCGTAGGAACCGTTCGAACCGTACGAACCGTAGGAACCGTTCGAACCGTAGGAACCGTTCGAACCGTAGGAACCGTTCGAACCGTAGGAACCGTTCGAACCGTAGGAACCGTTCGAACCGTTCGAACCGTTCGAACCGTAGGAATCGTTCGAACCGTAGGAATTGTTGGAACCGTTCGAACCGTAGGAACCGTTCGAACCGTTCGAACCGTAAGAACCGTACGAACCGTAGGAACCGTAGGAACCATAGGAACCGTTCGAACCGTAGGAACCGTTCGAACCATAAGAACCGTACAAACCGTATGAACCGTTCGAACCGTAGGAATCGTTCGAACCGTAGGAATTGTTGGAACCGTTCGAACCGTAGGAACCGTTCGAACCGTTCGAACCGTAAGAACCGTACGAACCGTAGGAACCGTAGGAACCATAGGAACCGTTCGAACCGTAGGAACCGTTCGAACCATAAGAACCGTATAAACCGTAGGATTCGTTCGAACCGTAGGAACCGTTCGAACCGTAGGAACCGTTCGAACCATAAGAACCGTACAAACCGTATGAACCGTTCGAACCGTAGGAACCGTTCGAACCGTAGGAACCGTAGGAACCGTTCGAACCATAGGAACCGTTCGAACCGTAGGAACCGTTCGAACCGTACGAACCGTAGGAACCGTTCGAACCGTACGAACCGTCCGAACCGTTCGAACCGTAGGAACCGTTCGAACCGTAGGAACCGTTCGAACCGTAGGAACCGTTCGAACCGTTCGAACCGTTCGAACCGTAGGAACCGTTCGAACCGTAGGAACCGTTCGAACCGTAGAAACCGTAGGAACCGTAGGAACCGTTCGAACCGTACGTACTGTAGGAACCGTTCGAACCGTAGGAACCGCACGAACCGTAGGAACCGTTCGAACCGTAGGAACCGTAGAAACCGTTTGAACTGTAGGAACCGTCTGAACCGTAGGAACCGTTCGAAACGTAGGAACCGTA
This sequence comes from Uranotaenia lowii, assembly GCF_029784155.1. Lineage (NCBI taxonomy): Eukaryota > Metazoa > Arthropoda > Insecta > Diptera > Culicidae > Uranotaenia > Uranotaenia lowii. Next base: position 130,654,009 of record NC_073693.1, read on the forward strand.
CAAACCGTAGGAACCGTTCGAACCGTAGGAACCGTTCGAACCGTAGGAACCGTTCGAACCGTAGGAACCGTAGGAACCGTTTGAACCGTAGGAACCGTCCGAACCGTTCGAACCGTAGGAACCGTTCGAACCGTAGGAATCGTAGGAACCGTTCGAACCGTAGGAACCGTAGGAATCGAAAGGAACCGTTTGAACCGTAGGAACCGTTTGAACCGTAGGAACCGTTCGAACCGTACGAACCGTAGGAACCGTTCGAACCGTAGGAACCGTTCGAACCGTAGGAACCGTTCGAACCGTAGGAACCGTTCGAACCGTAGGAACCGTAGGAACTGTAGGAACCGTAGGAACCGTAGAAACCGTAGGAACCGTAGGAACCGTTCGAACCGTACGAACCGTAGGAACCGTTCGAACCGTACGAACCGTAGGAACCGTTCGAACCGTAGGAACCGTTCGAACCGTAGGAACCGTTCGAACCGTAGGAACCGTAGGAACCGTAGGAACCGTTCGAACCGTACGTACTGTAGGAACCGTTCGAACCGTAGGAACCGCACGAACCGTAGGAACCGTTCGAACCGTAGGAACCGTAGAAACCGTTTGAACTGTAGGAACCGTCTGAACCGTAGGAACCGTTCGAAACGTAGGAACCGTACACACCGTAGGAACCGTTCGAACCGTAGGAACCGTTTGAACCGTAGGAACCGTTCGAACCGTAGGAACCGTAGGAACCGTTTGAACCGTACGAACCGTCCGAACCGTTCGAACCGTAGGAACCGTTCGAACCGTAGGAATCGTAGGAACCGTTCGAACCGTAGGAACCGTTCGTACCGTAGGAACCGTTCGAACCGTAGGAACCGTTCGAACCGAAGGAATCGTAGGAACCGTTCGAACCGTTCGAACCGTAGGAACCGTACAAAACGTATGAACCGTTCGAACCGTTGGAACCGTTCGAACCGTAGGAACCGTAGGAACCGTTCGAACCGTAGGAACCGTTCGAACCGTAGGAACCGTTCGAACCGTAGGAACCGTTCGAACCGTAGGAACCGTAGGAATCGTTCGAACCGTACGTACCGTAGGAACCGTTCGAACCGTAGGAACCGCACGAACCGTAGGAACCGTTCGAACCGTAGGAACCGTAGAAACCGTTCGAACTGTAGGAACCGTCTGAACCGTAGGAACCGTTCGAAACGTAGGAACCGTACAAACCGTAGGAACCGTTCGAACCGTAAGAAACGTACGAACCGTACGAACCGTAGGAACCGTTCGAACCGTAGGAACCGTTCGAACCGTACGAATCGTAGGAACCGTTCGAACCGTTCGAACCGTAGGAACGGTTCGAACCGTAGGAACCGTACGAACCGTAGGAACCGTTCGAACCGTAGGAACCGTTCGAACCGTAGGAACCGTAAGAACCGTAGGAACCGTACGTACCGTAGGAACCGTTCGAACCGTAGGAACGGTTCGAACCGTAGGAACCGTACGAACCGTAGGAACCGTTCGAACCGTAGGAACCGTTCGAACCGTAGGAACCGTCCGAACCGTAGGAACCGTTCGAACGGTTCGAACCGTACGAACCGTAGGAACCGTTCGAACCATAAGAACCGTATAAACCGTAGGATTCGTTCGAACCGTAGGAACCGTTCGAAACGTAGGAACCGTACGAACCGTAGGAACCGTTCGAACCATAAGAACCGTATAAACCGTAGGAACCGTTCGAACCATAAGAACCGTATAAACCGTAGGAATCGTTCGAACCGTAGGAACCGTTCGAACCGTAGGAACCGTTCGAACCGTAGGAACCGTAAGAACCGTAGGAACCGTACGTACCGTAGGAATCGTTCGAACCGTAGGAACCGTTCGAACCGTAGGAACCGTAAGAACCGTAGGAACCGTACGTACCGTAGGAACCGTTCGAACCGTAGGAACGGTTCGAACCGTAGGAACCGTACGAACCGTAGGAACCGTTCGAACCGTAGGAACCGTTCGAACCGTAGGAACCGTTCGAACCGTAGGAACGGTTCGAACCGTAGGAACCGTACGAACCGTAGGAACCGTTCGAACCGTAGGAACCGTTCGAACCGTAGGAACCGTCCGAACCGTAGGAACCGTTCGAACGGTTCGAACCGTACGAACCGTAGGAACCGTTCGAACCATAAGAACCGTATAAACCGTAGGAACCGTTCGAACCGTAGGAACGGTTCGAACCGTAGGAACCGTACGAACCGTAGGAACCGTTCGAACCGTAGGAACCGTTCGAACCGTAGGAACCGTAAGAACCGTAGGAACCGTACGTACCGTAGGAATCGTTCGAACCGTAGGAACCGTTCGAACCGTAGGAACCGTTCGAACCGTACGAGCCGTAGGAACCGTTCGAACCGTAGGAACCGTTCGAACCGTACGAACCGTAGGAACCGTTCGAACCGTAGGAACCGTTCGAACCGTAGGAACGGTTCGAACCGTAGGAACCGTACGAACCGTAGGAACCGTTCGAACCGTAGGAACCGTTCGAACCGTAGGAACCGTAAGAACCGTAGGAACCGTACGTACCGTAGTAACCGTTCGAACCGTAGGAACAGTTCGAACCGTAGGAACCGTTCGAACCGTAGGAACCGTCCGAACCGTAGGAACCGTTCGAACGGTTCGAACCGTACGAACCGTAGGAACCGTTCGAACCATAAGAACCGAATAAACCGTAGGTTTCGTTCGAACCGTAGGAACCGTTCGAACCGTAGGAACCGTTCGAACCGTAGAAACCGTAGGAACCGTAGGAACCGTTCGAACCGTAGGAACCGTTCAAACCGTAGGAACCGTTCGAACCGTAGGAACCGTTCGAACCGTAGGAACCGTAGGAACCGTTCGAACGGTTCGAACCGTACGAACCGTTCGAACCATAAGAACCGTATAAACCGTAGGATTCGTTCGAACCGTAGGAACCGTTCGAACCGTAGGAACCGTTCGAACCATAAAAACCGTACAAACCGTAGGAACCGTTCGAACCGTAGGAACCGTTCAAACCGTAGGAACCGTAGGAACCGTTCGAACCGTAGGAACCGTTCGAACCGCAGGAACCGTTCGAACCGTACCAACCGTAGGACCCGTAGGAAACCGTAGGAACCGTTCGAACCGTTCGAACCGTAGGAATCGTAGGAACCGTTCGAACCGTAGGACCCGTAGGAAACCGTAGGAACCGTTCGAACCGTTCGAACCGTAGGAACCGTTCGAACCGTAGGAACCGTTCGAACCATTCGAACCGTAGGAACCGTAGGAACCGTTCGAACCGTAGGAACCGTAGGAACCGTTCGAACCGTAGGAACCGTTCGAACCGTAGGGACCGTAGGTACCGTAGGAATCGTTCGAACCGTAGGAACCGTTCAAACCATAGGAACCGTTCGAACCGTAGGAACCGTAGGAACCGTTCGAACCGTAGGAACCGTTCAAACCCTAGGAACCGTTCGAACCGTAGGAACCGTAGGAACCGTTCGAACCGTAGGAACCGTTCGAACCGTAGGAACCGTAGGAACCGTTCGAACCGTAGGAACCGTACGAATCGTAGGAACCGTTTGAACCGTAGGAACCGTTCAAACCGTAGGAACCGTTTGAACCGTAGGATTCGTAGGAACCGTTCAAACCGTAGGAACCGTTCGAACCGTAGGAACTGTACAAACCATAGGATTCGTTCGCACCGTAGGAATTGTTCAAACCGTAGGAACCGTTCGAACCGTAGGAACCGTAGGAACCGTTCGAACCGTAGGAACCGTTCGAACCGTACGTACCGTAGGAACCGTTCGAACCGTAGGAACCGTTCGAACCGTAGGAACCGTAGGAACCGTTCGAACCGTAGGAATCGTAGGAACCTTTCGAACCGTAGGAACCGTTCGAACCGTCCGAACCGTAAGAACCGTTCGAACCGTAGGAACCGTTCGAACCGTAGGAACCGTTCGAACCGTACGAACCGTAGGAACCGTTCGAACCGTAGGAACCGTTCGAACCGTACGAACCGTAGGAACCGTTCGAACCGTAGGAACCGTAGGAACCGTTCGAACCGTAGGAACCGTTCGAACCGTAGGAACCGTTCGAACCGTACGAACCGTAGGAACCGTTCGAACCGTAGGAACCGTAGGAACCGTTCGAACCGTAGGAACCGTTCGAACCGTACGAACCGTAGGAACCGTTCAAACCGTAGGAATCGTAGGAACCGTTCGAACCGTAGGAACCGTACGTACCGTAGGAACCGTTCGAACCGTAGGAACCGTTCGAACCGTACGAACCGTAAGAACCGTTCGAACCGTAGGAACTGTTCGAACCGTACGAACCGTAGGAACCGTTTGAACCATAGGAATCGTAGAAACCGTTCGTACCGAAGGAACCGTAGGAACCGTTCGAACCGTAGGAACCGTAGGAACCGTTCGAACCGTTCGAACCGTGGGAACCGTTCGAACCGTAGGAACCGTTCGAACCGCAGGAACCGTTCAAACCGTAGGAACCGTAGGAACCGTTCGAACCGTAGGAACCGTAGGAACCGTTCAAACCGTAGGAACCGTTCGAACCGTAGGAACCGTAAGAACCGTTCGAACCGTGAGAACCGTTCGAACCATTCGAACCGTAGGAACCGTAGGAACAGTTCGAACCGTAGGAACCGTAGGAACCGTAGGAACCGTTCGAACCGTAGGAACCGTTCGAACCGTAGGAACCGTAGGTACCGTAGGAATCGTTCGAACCGTAGGAACCGTTCAAACCATAGGAACCGTTCGAACCGTAGCAACCGTAGGAACCGTTCGAACCGTACGAACCGCAGGAACCGTTCGAACCGTACCAACCGTAGGAACCGTTCGAACCGTAGGAACCGTTCAAACCGTAGGAACCGTTCGAACCGTTCGAACCGTACGAACCGTAGGAACCGTTCGAACCGTACGAACCGTACGAACCGTAGGAACTGTAGGAACCGTAGGAACCGTTCGAACCGTTGGGACCGAAGGAACCGTTCGAACCGTAGGAACCGTAGGAACCGTTCGAACCGTAGGAACCGTTCGAACCGTTCGAACCGTAGGAACCGTTCGAACCGTTCGAACCGTGGGAACCGTTCGAAACATTGGAACCGTTCGAATCGTAGCAACCGTACGAACCGTAAGAACCGTTCGAACCGTAGGAACCGTTCGAACCGTAGGAACCGTTCGAACCGTAGGAACCGTTCGAACCGTAGGAACCGTTCAAACCGTTGGAACCGTTCGAACCGTAGGAACCGTTCGAATCGTAGGAACCGTTGGAACCGTACGAACCGTAGGAACCGTTCGAACCGTAGGAACCGTTGGACCCGTACGAACCGTACGAACCGTTCGAACCGTAGGATCCGTTCGAACCGTAGGAACCGTAGGAGTCGTACGAACCGTGAGAACCGTTCGAACCGTAGGAACCGTTCGAATCGTAGGAACCGTTGGAACCGTACCAACCGTAGGAACCGTTCGAACCGTACGAACCGTAAGAAACGTTTGAACCGTAGGAACCGTACGAACCGTTCGAACCGTAGAATCCGTTCGAACCGTAGGAACCGTAGGAGTCGTGCGAACCGTAGGAACCGTTCGAACCGTAGGAACCGTTCGAATCGTAGGAACCGTTGGAACCGTACGAACCGTAGGAACCGTTCGAACCGTAGGAACCGTTCGAACCGTCCGAACCGTAGGAACCGTCCGAACCGTAGGGACCGTAGGGAACGTTCGATCCGTAGGAACCGTCCGAACAGTAGGAACCGTTCGAACCGTAGGAACCGTTCGAACCGTAGGAACCGTTCGAACCGTAGGATCCGTAGGAACCGTAGAAACCGTTCGAACCGTAGGAACCGTCCGAACCGTAGGAACCGTTCGAACCGTAAGAACCGTTTGAACCGTAGGAACCGTTCGAACCGTAGGAACCGTCCGAACCGTAGGAACCGTTCGAACCGTAGGAACCGTTCGAACCGTAGGAACCGTTCGAACCGTAGGAACCATTCGAACCGTAGGAACCGTAGGAACCGTTCGAACCGTAGGAACCGTTCGAACCGTAGGAACCGTTCGAACCGTAGGAACCGTAGGAATGGTTCGAACCGTAGGAACCGTACGAACCGTACGAACCGTTCGAACCGTAGGAACCGTTCGAACCGTTCGAACCGTAGGAACCGTTCGAACCGTAGCAACCGTAGGAACCGTTCGAAACGTAGGAAGCGTTCGAACCGTAGGAACCGTAAGAACCGTGAGAACCGTTCGAACCGTACGAACCGTACGAACCGTAGGAACCGTTCGAACCGTAGGAACCGTAGGAACCGTACGAATCGTAGGAACCGTTCAAACCGTAGGAACCGTAGGAACCGTTCGAACCGTACGAACCGTAGGAACCGTTCGAACCGTACGAACCGTTCGAACCGTAGGATCCGTGCGAACCGTAGAAACCGTAGGAACCGTTCGAACCGTAGGAACCGTTCGAACCGTACGAACCGTTCGAACCGTAGGATCCGTTCGAACCGTAGGAACCGTAGGAACCGTTCGAACCGTAGGAACTGTACAAACCATAGGATTCGTTCGAACCGTAAGAACCGTTCAAACCGTAGGAACCGTTCGAACCGTAGGAACCGTTCAAACCGTAGGAACCGTACAAACCGTAGGAACCGTTCGAACCGAAGGAACCGTTCAAACCGTAGGAACCGTTCGAACCGTAGGAACTGTCCGAACCGTAGGAACCATTCGAACCGTAGGAACCGTTCAAACCGTACGAAACGTTCGAACCGTAGGAACCGTAGGAACCGTAGGAACCGTTCGAACTGTAGGAACCGTTCGAACCGTAGGAACCGTAGGAACCGTTCGAACCGTAGGAACCGTCCGAACCGTAGGAACCGTTCGAACCGTAGGAACCGTTCGAACCGTAGGAACCGTTCGAACCGTAGGAACCGTTCGAACCGTAGGAACCGTAGGAACGGTTCGAACCGTAGGAACCGTACGAACAGTACGAACCGTTCGAACCGTAGGAACCGTTCGAACCGTAGGAACCGTCCGAACCGTAGGAACCGTAGGAAACGTTCGAACCGTAGGAACCGCCCGAACAGTAGGAACCGTTCGAACCGTAGGAACCGTTCAAACCGTAGGAACCGTTCGAACCGTAGGAACCGTAGGAACCGTAGGAACCGTTCGAACCGTAGGAACCGTCCGAACCGTAGGAACCGTTCGAACGGTAGGAACCGTTCGAACCGTAGGAACCGTTCGAACCGTAGGAACCGTCCGAACCGTAGGAACCGTTCGAACCGTAGGAACCGTTCGAACCGTAGGAACCGTTCGAACCGTAGGAACCGTTCGAACCGTAGGAACCGTTCGAACCGTAGGAACCGTTCGAACCGTAGGAACCGTAGGAACCGTAGGAACCGTTCGAACCGTAGGAACCGTCCGAACCGTAGGAACCGTTCGAACCGTAGGAACCGTTCGAACCGTAGGAACCGTTCGAACCGTAGGAACCGTTCGAACCGTAGGAACCGTAGGAACCGTTCGAACCGTACGAACCGTCCGAACCCTTCGAACCGTAGGAACCGTTCGAACCGTAGGAATCGTAGGAACCGTTCGAACCGTTCGAACCGTAGGAACCGTACAAACCGTATGAACCGTTCGAACCGTTGGAACCGTTCGAACCGTAGGAACCGTAGGAACCGTTCGAACCGTAGGAACCGTACGAACCGACGGAACCGTTCGAACCGTAGTAACCGTAGGAACCGTTCGATCCGTAGGAACCGTTCGAACCGTAGGAACCGTTCGAACCGTAGGAACCGTTCGAACCAAAAGAACCGTACAAACCGTAGGAACCTCTCGAACCGTAGGCGTTCGAACCGGAGGAACCGTAGGCACCGTAGGAACCGTTCGAACCGTAGGAACCGTTCGAACCGTAGGAACCGTTCGAACCGTACGAACCGTAGGCACCGTAGGAACTGTTCGAACCGTAGGAACCGTTCGAACCGTAGGAACCGTTCGAACCGTACGAACCGTAGGAACCGTTCGAACCATAAGTACCGTACAAACCGTAGGAACCGTTCGAACCGTAGGAACCGTTCGAACCGTAGGAACCGTTCGAACCGTAGGAACCGTAGGAACCGTTCGAACCGTAGGAACCGTTCGAACCGTTCGAACCGTTCGAACCGTAGGAGCCGTTCGAACCGTAGGAACCGTAGCAACCGTAGGAACCGTTCGAACCGTAGGAACCGTTCGAACCGTAGGAACCGTTCGAACCGTAGGAACCGTAAGAACTGTAGGAACCGTAGGAACCGTTGAAACCGTTGGAACCGTAGGAACCGTTCGAACCGTACGAACCGTAGGAACCGTTCGAACCGTAGGAACCGTTCCAACCGTTGGAACCGTTCGAACCGTACGAACCGTAGGAGCCGTTCGAACCGTAGGAACCGTAGCAACCGTAGGAACCGTTCGAACCGTAGGAACCGTCCGAACCGTAGGAACCGTTCGAACCGTAGGAACCGTTCAAGCCGTAGGAACCGTAAGAACCGTAGGAACCGTTCGAACCGTACGAACCGTAGGAACCGTTCGAACCGTAGGAACCATAGGAACCGTACGAATCGTAGGAACCGTAGGAACCCTTCGAACCGTAGAAGCCGTTCGAACCGTACGAACCGTAGGAACCGTTCGAACCGTAGGAGCCGTAGGAACCGTTCGAACCGTTCGAACCGTTCGAACCGTGGGAAAAGTTCGAACCGTAGGAACCGTTCGAACCGTAGGAACCGTTCGAAACGTAGGAACCGTAGGAACCGTTCGAACCATAGGAACCGTAGGAACCGTTCAAATCGTAGGAACCGTTCGAACCGTTCGAACCGTAGGAACCGTTCGAACCGTTCGAACCGTAGGAACCGTAGGAACCGTTCGAACCGTACGAACCGTAGGAACCGTTCGAACCGTAGGAACCGTTCGAACCGTAGGAATCGTAGGAACCGTTCGAACCGTAGGAACCGTAGGAACCCTTCGAACCGTAGAAGCCGTTCGAACCGTACGAACCGTAGGAACCGTTCGAACCATAAGAACCGTACAAACCGTAGGAACCGTTCGAACCGTAGGAACCGTTCAAACCGTGAGAACCGTTCGAACCGTAGGAACCGTTCGAACCGTAGGAACCGTAGGAACCGTAGGAACCGTAGGAACCGTAGGAACCGTAGGAACCGTTCGATCCGTACGAACCGTAGGAACCGTTCGAACCGTAGGAAACGTAGGAACCGTTCGAACCGTAGGAACCGTTCGAACCGTACGAACCGTAGGAACCGTTTGAACCGTAGGAATCGTAGAAACCGTTCGAACCGTAGGAACCGTAGGAACCGTAGGAACCGTTCGAACCGTTCGAACCGTGGGAACCGTTCGAACCGTAGGAACCGTTCGAACCGCAGGAACCGTTCGAACCGTAGGAACCGTAGGAACCGTTCGAACCGTAGGAGCCGTAGGAACCGTAGGAACCGTAGGAACCGTAGGAACCGTTCGAACAGTAAGAACCGTTCGAACCGTTCGAACCGTAGGATCCGTTCGAACCGTAGGAACCGTTCGATCCGTAGGAACCGTCCGAACAGTAGGAACCGTTCGAACCGTAGGAACCGTTCGAACCGTAGGAACCGTTCGAACCGTAGGAACCGTAGGAACCGTAGGAACCGTAGGAACCGTTCGAACCGTAGGAACCGTCCGAACCGTAGGAACCGTTCGAACCGTAGGAACCGTAGAAACCGTTCGAACCGTAGGAACCGTCCGAACCGTAGGAACCGTTCGCACCGTAGGAACCGTAGGAACCGTTCGATCCGTAGGAACCGTTCGCACCGTACGAACCGCAGGAACCGTTCGAACCGTAGGAACCGTAAGTACCGTAGGAACCGTTCGAACCGTAGGAACCGTTCAAACCATAGGAACCGTTCGAACCGTAGGAACCGTTCGAACCGTAGGAACCGTTCGAACCATATTAACCGTTCGAACCGTAGGAACCGTACGAACCGTAGGAACCGTACGTACCGAAGGAACCGTTCGAACCGTAGGAACCGTTCAAACCATAGGAACCGTTCGAACCGTCCGAACCGTAGGAACCGTTCGCACCGTAGGAACCGTAGGAACCGTTCGAACCGTAGGAACCGTTCGAACCGTAGGAACCGTTCGAACCGTAGGAACCGTCCGAACCGTAGGAACCGTTCGCACCGTAGGAACCGTAGGAACCGTTCCAACCGTAGGAACCGTTCGCACCGTACGAACCGTAGGAACCGTTCGAACCGTAGGAACCGTAAGTACCGTAGGAACCGTTCGAACCGTAGGAACCGTTCAAACCATAGGAACCGTTCGAACCGTATGAACCGTTCGAACCGTAGGAACCGTTCGAACCATATTAACCGTTCGAACCGTAGGAACCGTACGAACCGTAGGAACCGTACGTACCGTAGGAACCGTTCGAACCGTAGGAACCGTTCAAACCATAGGAACCGTTCGAACCGTAGGAACCGTTCGAACCGTAGGAACCGTTTAAACCATATTAACCGTTCGAACCGTAGGAACCGTACGAACCGTAGGAACCGTACGTACCGTAGGAACCGTTCGAACCGTAGGAACCGTTCAAACCATAGGAACCGTTCGAACCGTCCGAACCGTAGGAACCGTTCGCACCGTAGGAACCGTAGGAACCGTTCGAACCGTAGGAACCGTTCGAACCGTAGGAACCGTTCGAACCGTAGGAACCGTCCGAACCGTAGGAACCGTTCGCACCGTAGGAACCGTAGGAACCGTTCCAACCGTAGGAACCGTTCGCACCGTACGAACCGTAGGAACCGTTCGAACCGTAGGAACCGTAAGTACCGTAGGAACCGTTCGAACCGTAGGAACCGTTCAAACCATAGGAACCGTTCGAACCGTAGGAACCGTTCGAACCGTAGGAACCGTTCGAACCATATTAACCGTTCGAACCGTAGGAACCGTTCGAACCGTAGGAACCGTACGAACCGTAGGAACCGTACGTACCGTAGGAACCGTTCGAACCGTAGGAACCGTTCAAACCATAGGAACCGTTCGAACCGTAGGAACCGTTCGAACCGTAGGAACCGTTCGAACCGTAGGAACCGTTCGAACTGTAGGAACCGTTCGAACCGTAGGAACCGTAGGAACCGTTCGAACCGTAGGCAGGGGTGTCATTCGCTCACACAATGAGCTCAATGTGCATTTTTTCCATAGCACATTGAGAGAGCAAAACCGAGCACTGACTGAGCTAGCTGTCCATCAATGTGCCACATCGAAGCAAATCACTGTGCTACGCAACGATAGCCCTCAGCACATTGAGCTGCACAATGTGTACCAGTATACCACCACAACGCTGAATTCAACAAACGAAAGCGAATTCTTTCCCAATAATCAAGCAACAGCAACAACAAAGCCGAAATTTGGGCGGGCTCGGCCTGCCGGCTGCCGAACACCGTTGCCACAAAAAAAAATCTGTATCATAAATGAGTCTGATCTTCGTCCATACGTGTACAATTTAACAGAATTATAAACAGATTTTCGTGACATCGCTGCTCGGCAGCCGGCAGGCCGAGCCCAACCGAATTTCTTTTGTGTTGTTGCTGTTGCTAGTTTATGAGTTATTTTCATCCTTGCAAGCAGGCGGTGTGTCTTCGTGCCGGACTGGACGAACGATGATCGTTTTTGTTTTCTACTGATGAGAAGAAAAAATAAAACGAAGAAGCGTGCTTGGCAAATTTCTAAAGCCAGAGTTCACATTGAGCAGCACATTGAGCAGAGTGGATCAGCTCATTGTGTTTTTCAGCATTGTGAGAAACCTCTCAGAAAATCCGGTTATCGGCGCGCAGTAAGAGAGCGAGCAGTAGATATTCTATCGCCGTGCGCGCAGTTCTAGAAAGCTTGCGTTCACATTGTGCTTTTAGTACACATTGTGCTGTTTTGAGGAGTATAACACCCCTGACCGTAGGAACCGTCCGAACCGTAGGAACCATTCGAACCGTAGGAACCGTTCAAACCGTACGAAACGTTCGAACCGTAGGAACCGTAGGAACCGTAGGAACCGTTCGAACCGTAGGAACCGTTCGAACCGTAGGAACCGTAGGAACCGTTCGAACCGTAGGAACCGTCCGAACCGTAGGAACCGTTCGAACCGTAGGAACCGTTCGAACCGTAGGAACCGTTCGAACCGTAGGAACCGTTCGAACCGTAGGAACCGTTCAAACCGTACGAAACGTTCGAACCGTAGGAACCGTAGGAACCGTAGGAACCGTTCGAACCGTAGGAACCGTTCGAACCGTAGGAACCGTTCAAACCGTACGAAACGTTCGAACCGTAGGAACCGTAGGAACCGTAGGAACCGTTCGAACCGTAGGAACCGTTCAAACCGTACGAAACGTTCGAACCGTAAGAACCGTAGGAACCGTAGGAACCGTTCGAACCGTAGGAACCGTTCAAACCGTACGAAACGTTCGAACCGTAGGAACCGTAGGAACCGTAGGAACCGTAGGGACCGTAGGAACCGTTCGAACCGTAGGAACCGTTCGAACCGTAGGAACCGTAGGAACCGTTCGAACCGTAGGAACCGTCCGAACCGTAGGAACCGTTCGAACCGTAGGAACCGTTCGAACCGTAGGAACCGTTCGAACCGTAGGAACCGTTTGAACCGTAGGAACCATTCGAACCGTAGGAACCGTACGAACCGTACGAACCGTTCGAACCGTAGGAACCGTAGGAAACGTTCGAACCGTAGGAACCGTCCGAACAGTAGGAACCGTTCGAACCGTAGGAACCGTTCGAACCGTAGGAACCGTTCGAACCGTAGGAACCGTAGGAACCGTAGGAACCGTTCGAACCGTAGGAACCGTCTGAACCGTAGGAACCGTTCGAACCGTAGGAACCGTTCGAACCGTAGGAACCGTAGGAACCGTTCGAACCGTAGGAACCGTTCGAACCGTAGGAACCGTAGGAACCGTTCGAACCGTAGGAACCGTTCGAACCGTAGGAACCGTTCAAACCGTACGAAACGTTCGAACCGTAGGAACCGTAGGAACCGTAGGAACCGTAGGAACCGTTCGAACCGTAGGAACCGTTCGAACCGTAGGAACCGTAGGAACCGTTCGAACCGTAGGAACCGTCCGAACCGTAGGAACCGTTCGAACCGTAGGAACCGTTCGAACCGTAGGAACCGTTCGAACCGTAGGAACCGTTCAAACCGTAGGAACCGTTCGAACCGTAGGAACCGTAGGAACGGTTCGAACCGTAGGAACCGTACGAACCGTACGAACCGTTCGAACCGTAGGAACCGTTCGAACCGTTCGAACCGTAGGAACCGTCCGAACCGTACGAACCGTAGGAACCGTTCGAACCATAAGTACCGTACAAACCGTAGGAACCGTAGGCACCGTAGGAACCGTTCGAACCGTAGGAACCGTTCGAACCGTAGGAACCGTTCGAACCGTAGGAACCGTTCGAACCGTAGGAACCGTTCGAACCGAAGAAGCCGTTCGAACCGTACGAACCGTAGGAACCGTTCGAACCGTAGGAGCCGTAGGAACCGTTCAAGCCGTAGGAACCGTAAGAACCGTAAGAACCGTAGGAACCGTTCAAACCATAGGAACCGTTCGAACCGTAGGAACCGTTCGAACCGTAGGAACCGTTCGAACCATATTAACCGTTCGAACCGTAGGAACCGTACGAACCGTAGGAACCGTACGTACCGTAGGAACCGTTCGAACCGTAGGAACCGTTCAAACCATAGGAACCGTTCGAACCGTAGGAACCGTTCGAACCGTAGGAACCGTTCGAACCGTAGGCAGGGGTGTCATTCGCTCACACAATGAGCTCAATGTGCATTTTTTCCATAGCACATTGAGAGAGCAAAACCGAGCACTGACTGAGCTAGCTGTCCATCAATCTGCCACATCGAAGCAAATCACTGTGCTACGCAACGATAGCCCTCAGCACATTGAGCTGCACAATGTGTACCAGTATACCACCACAACGCTGAATTCAACAAACGAAAGCGAATTCTTTCCCAATAATCAAGCAACAGCAACAACAAAGCCGAAATTTGGGCGGGCTCGGCCTGCCGGCTGCCGAACACCGTTGCCACAAAAAAAAATCTGTATCATAAATGAGTCTGATCTTCGTCCATACGTGTACAATTTAACAGAATTATAAACAGATTTTCGCGACATCGCTGCTCGGCAGCCGGCAGGCCGAGCCCAACCGAATTTCTTTTGTGTTGTTGCTGTTGCTAGTTTATGAGTTATTTTCATCCTTGCAAGCAGGCGGTGTGTCTTCGTGCCGGACTGGACGAACGATGATCGTTTTTGTTTTCTACTGATGAGAAGAAAAAATAAAACGAAGAAGCGTGCTTGGCAAATTTCTAAAGCCAGAGTTCACATTGAGCAGCACATTGAGCAGAGTGGATCAGCTCATTGTGTTTTTCAGCATTGTGAGAAACCTCTCAGAAAATCCGGTTATCGGCGCGCAGTAAGAGAGCGAGCAGTAGATATTCTATCGCCGTGCGCGCAGTTCTAGAAAGCTTGCGTTCACATTGTGCTTTTAGTACACATTGTGCTGTTTTGAGGAGTATAACACCCCTGACCGTAGGAACCGTCCGAACCGTAGGAACCATTCGAACCGTAGGAACCGTTCAAACCGTACGAAACGTTCGAACCGTAGGAACCGTAGGAACCGTAGGAACCGTAGGAACCGTTCGAACCGTAGGAACCGTTCGAACCGTAGGAACCGTTCGAACCGTAGGAACCGTCCGAACCGTAGGAACCGTTCGAACCGTAGGAACCGTTCGAACCGTAGGAACCGTTCGAACCGTAGGAACCGTTCGAACCGTAGGAACCGTTCGAACCGTAGGAACCGTTCAAACCGTACGAAACGTTCGAACCGTAGGAACCGTAGGAACCGTAGGAACCGTAGGAACCGTAGGAACCGTAGGAACCGTTCGAACCGTAGGAACCGTTCGAACCGTAGGAACCGTAGGAACCGTTCGAACCGTAGGAACCGTCCGAACCGTAGGAACCGTTCGAACCGTAGGAACCGTTCGAACCGTAGGAACCGTTCGAACCGTAGGAACCGTTTGAACCGTAGGAACCGTTCGAACCGTAGGAACCGTCCGAACCGTAGGAACCGTAGGAAACGTTCGAACCGTAGGAACCGTCCGAACAGTAGGAACTGTTCGAACCGTAGGAACCGTTCGAACCGTAGGAACCGTTCGAACCGTAGGAACCGTAGGAACCGTAGGAACCGTTCGAACCGTAGGAACCGTCTGAACCGTAGGAACCGTTCGAACCGTAGGAACCGTTCGAACCGTAGGAACCGTTCGAACCGTAGGAACCGTTCGAACCGTAGGAACCGTGGGAACCGTTCGAACCGTAGGAACCGTCCGAACCGTAGGAACCGTTCGAACCGTAGGAACCGTTCGAACCGTAGGAACCGTTCAAACCGTAGGAACCGTTCGAACCGTAGGAACCGTTCGAACCGTAGGAACCGTTCAAACCGTACGAAACGTTCGAACCGTAGGAACCGTAGGAACCGTAGGAACCGTTCGAACCGTAGGAACCGTTCGAACCGAAGTAACCATTCGAACCGTAGGAACCGTAGGAACCGTAGGAACCGTCCGAACCGTAGGAACCGTAGGAAACGTTCGAACCGTAGGAACCGTCCGAACAGTAGGATCCGTTCGAACCGTAGGAACCGTTCGAACCGTAGGAACCGTTCGAACCGTAGGAACCGTAGGAACCGTTCGAACCGTAGGAACCGTCCGAACCGTAGGAACCGTTCGAACCGTAGGAACCGTTCGAACCGTAGGAACCGTTCGAACCGTAGGAACCGTAGGAACCGTTCGAACCGTAGGAACCGTCCGAACAGTAGGAACCGTTCGAACCGTAGGAACCGTTCGAACCGTAGGAACCGTTCGAACCGTAGGAACCGTAGGAACCGTAGGAACCGTTCGAACCGTAGGAACCGTCCGAACCGTAGGAACCGTTCGAACCGTAGGAACCGTTCGAACCGTAGGAACCGTTCGAACCGTAGGAACCGTCCGAACCGTAGGAACCGTTCGAACCGTAGGAACCGTTCGAACCGTAGGAACCGTTCGAACCGTAGGAACCGATCGAACCGTAGGAACCGTTCGGACCGTAGGAACCGTCCGAACCGTAGGAACCGTTCGAACCGTAGGAATCGTAGGAACCGTAGGAATCGTTCGAACCGTAGGAATCGTAGGAACCGTTCGAACCGTTCGAACCGTAGGAACCGTAGGAACCGTTCGAACCGTAGGAACCGTTCGCACCGTACGAACCGTAGGAACCGTTCGAACCGTAGGAACCGTTCGAACCGTAGGAATCGTAGGAACCGTTCGAACCGTTCGAACCGTAGGAACCGTAGGAACCGTTCGAACCGTAGGAACCGTTCGAACCATATTAACCGTTCGAACCGTAGGAACCGTTCGAACCGTAGGAACCGTACGTACCGTAGGAACCGTTCGAACCGTAGGAACCGTTCAAACCATATTAACCGTTCGAACCGTAGGAACCGTTCGAACCGTAGGAACCGTCCGAACCGTAGGAACCGTTCGAACCGTAGGAACGGTTCGAACCGTAGGAACGGTTCGAACCGTAGGAACCGTTCGAACCGTAGGAACCGTTCGAACCGTAGGAACCGTAGGAACCGTTCGAACCGTAGGAACCGTCCAAACCGTAGGAACTGTTCGAACCGTAGGAACCGTTCGAACCGTAGGAACCGTTCGAACCGTAGGAACCGTTCGAACCGTAGGATCCGTAGGAACCGTACGAACCGTAGGAACCGTTCGAATCGTAGGAACCGTTCGAACCGTTCGAACCGTTCGAACCGTAGGAACCATTCGAACCGTAGGAACCGTTCAAACCGTACAAAACGTTCGAACCGTAGGAACCGTAGGAACCGTTCGAACCGTAGGAACCGTTCGAACCGTAGGAACCGTAGGAACCGTTCGAACCGTAGGAACCGTCCGAACCGTAGGAACCGTTCGAACCGTAGGAACCGTTTGAACCGTAGGAACCGTAGGAACCGTTCGAACCGTAGGAACCGTAGGAACCGTTCGAACCGTACCAACCGTAGGAACCGTTCGAACCGTAGGAACCGTAGGAACCGTAGGAACCGTCCGAACCGTAGGAACCGTTCGAACCGTAGGAACCGTTCGAACCGTAGGAACCGTTCGAACCGTAGGAACCGTTCGAACCGTAGGAACCGTTCGAACCGTAGGAACCGTAGGAACCGTTCGAACCGTAGGAACCGTTCGAACCGTAGGAACCGTAGGAACCGTTCGAACCGTACGAACCGTTCGAACCGTTCGAACCGTAGGAACCGTTCGAACCGTAGGAATCGTAGGAACCGTTCGAACCGTAGGAACCGTTCGTACCGTAGGAACCGTTCGAACCGTAGGAACCGTTCGAACCGTAGGAATCGTAGGAACCGTTCGAACCGTTCGAACCGTAGGAACCGTACAAACCGTATGAACCGTTCGAACCGTTGGAACCGTTCGTACCGTAGGAACCGTAGGAACCGTTCGAACCGTAGGAACCGTTCGAACCGTAGGAACCGTAGGAACTGTAGGAACCGTAGTAACCGAAGAAACCGTAGGAACCGTAGGAACCGTTCGAACCGTAGGAACCGTAGGAACCGTTCGAACCGTAGGAACCGTTCGAACCGTAGGAACCGTAGGAACCGTTCGAACCGTAGGAACCGTTCGAACCGTAGGAACCGTTCGAACCGTAGGAACCGTAGGAACCGTAGGAACCGTTCGAACCGTAGGAACCGTAGGAACCGTTCGAACCGTAGGAACCGCACGAACCGTAGGAACCGTTCGAACCGTAGGAACCGTAGAAACCGTTCGAACTGTAGGAACCGTCTGAACCGTAGGAACCGTTCGAAACGTAGGAACCGTACAAACCGTAGGAACCGTTCGAACCGTAAGAAACGTACGAACAGTACGAACCGACGGAACCGTTCGAACCGTAGGAACCGTAGGAACCGTTCGATCCGTAGGAACCGTTCGAACCGTAGGAACCGTTCGAACCGTAGGAACCGTTCGAACCGTAGGAACCGTTCGAACCAAAAGAACCGTACAAACCGTAGGAACCTCTCGAACCGTAGGCGTTCGAACCGGAGGAACCGTAGGCACCGTTCGAACCATAAGAACCGTACAAACCGTAGGAACCGTTCGAACCGTAGGAACCGTTCAAACCGTGAAAACCGTTCGAACCGTAGGAACCGTTCGAACCGTAGGAACCGTTCGAACCGTAGGAACCGTAGGAACCGTTCGAACCGTAGGAACCGTCCGAACCGTAGGAACCATTCGAACCGTAGGAACCGTTCAAACCGTACGAAACGTTCGAACCGTAGGAACCGTAGGAACCGTAGGAACCGTAGGAACCGTTCGAACCGTAGGAACCGTTCGAACCGTAGGAACCGTTCGAACCGTAGGAACCGTCCGAACCGTAGGAACCGTTCGAACCGTAGGAACCGTTCGAACCGTAGGAACCGTTCGAACCGTAGGAACCGTTCGAACCGTAGGAACCGTTCGAACTGTAGGAACCGTTCAAACCGTACGAAACGTTCGAACCGTAGGAACCGTAGGAACCGTAGGAACCGTAGGAACCGTTCGATCCGTAGGAACCGTTCGAACCGTAGGAACCGTTCGAACCGTAGGAACCGTTCGAACCGTAGGAACCGTCCGAACCGTAGGAACCGTTCGAACCGTAGGAACCGTTCGAACCGTAGGAACCGTTCGAACCGTAGGAACCGTTCGAACCGTAGGAACCGTTCGAACCGTAGGAACCGTAGGAACCGTCCGAACCGTAGGAACCGTTCGAACCGTAGGAACCGTTCGAACCGTAGGAACCGTTCGAACCGTAGGAACCGTTCGAACCGTAGGAACCGTTCGAACCGTAGGAACCGTTCAAACCGTACGAAACGTTCGAACCGTAGGAACCGTAGGAACCGTAGGAACCGTTCGAACCGTAGGAACCGTTCGAACCGTAGGAACCGTTCAAACCGTACGAAACGTTCGAACCGTAGGAACCGTAGGAACCGTAGGAACCGTTCGAACCGTAGGAACCGTTCGAACCGTACGAAACGTTCGAACCGTAGGAACCGTAGGAACCGTAGGAACCGTTCGAACCGTAGAAACCGTTCGAACCGTAGGAACCGTAGGAACCGTTCGAACCGTAGGAACCGTCCGAACCGTAGGAACCGTTCGAACCGTAGGAACCGTTCGAACCGTAGGAACCGTTCGAACCGTAGGAACCGTTCGAACCGTAGGAACCGTAGGAACGGTTCAAACCGTAGGAACCGTACGAACCGTACGAACCGTTCGAACCGTAGGAACCGTTCGAACCGTTCGAACCGTAGGAACCGTCCGAACCGTAGGAACCGTAGGAAACGTTCGAACCGTAGGAACCGTCCGAACAGTAGGAACCGTTCGAACCGTAGGAACCGTTCGAACCGTAGGAACCGTCCGAACCGTAGGAACCGTTCGAACCGTAGGAACCGTTCGAACCGTAGAAACCGTAGGAACCGTAGGAACTGTTCGAACCGTAGGAACCGTCCGAACCGTAGGAACCGTTCGAACCGTAGGAACCGTAGGAACCGTTCGAACCGTAGGAACCGTCCGAACCGTAGGAACCGTTCGAACCGTAGGAACCGTTCGAACCGTAGGAACCGTTCGAACCGTAGGAACCGTTCGAACCGTAGGAACCGTAGAGACCGTACGAAACGTTCGAACCGTAGGAACCGTAGGAACCGTTCGAACCGTAGGAACCGTTCGCACCGTACGAACCGTAGGAACCGTTCAAACCATATTAACCGTTCGAACCGTAGGAATCGTTCGAACCGTAGGAACCGTTCGAACCGTAGGAACCGTAGGAACCGTTCGAACCGTAGGAACCGTTCGAACCGTAGGAACCGTTCGAACCGTAGGAACCGTTCGAACCGTAGGAACCGTTCGAACCGTAGGAACCGTCCGAACCGTAGGAACCGTTCGAACCGTAGGAACCGTTCGAACCGTAGGAATCGTTCGAACCGTAGGAACCGTTCGAACCGTAGGAACCGTAGGAACCGTTCGAACCGTAGGAACCGTCCGAACCGTAGGAACCGTTCGAACCGTAGGAACCGTTCGAACCGTAGGAACCGTTCGAACCGTAGGAACCGTTCGAACCGTAGGAACCGTTCGAACCGTAGGAACCGTTCGAACCGTAGGAACCGTAGGAACGGTTCGAACCGTAGGAACCGTACGAACCGTACGAACCGTTCGAACCGTAGGAACCGTTCGAACCGTTCGAACCGTAGGAACCGTCCGAACCGTAGGAACCGTAGGAAACGTTCGAACCGTAGGAACCGTCCGAACAGTAGGAACCGTTCGAACCGTAGGAACCGTTCGAACCGTAGGAACCGTTCGAACCGTAGGAACCGTAGGAACCGTTCGAACCGTAGGAACCGTCCGAACCGTAGGAACCGTTCGAACCGTAGGAACCGTTCGAACCGTAGGAACCGTCCGAACCGTAGGAACCGTTCGAACCGTAGGAACCGTTCGAACCGTAGGAACCGTAGGAACCGTAGGAACCGTTCGAACCGTAGGAACCGTTCGCACCGTACGAACCATAGGAACCGTTCGCACCGAACGAACCGTAGGAACCGTTCGAACCGTAGGAACCGTACGTACCGTAGGAACCGTTCGAACCGTAGGAACCGTAGGAACCGTTCGAACCATAGGAACCGTTCGCACCGTACGAACCGTAGGAACCGTTCGCACCGTACGAACCGTAGGAACCGTTCGAACCGTAGGAACCGTACGTACCGTAGGAACCGTTCGAACCGTAGGAACCGTTCAAACCATAGGAACCGTTCGAACCGTAGGAACCGTTCGAACCGTAGGAACCGTTCGCACCGTACGAACCGTAGGAACCGTTCAAACCATATTAACCGTTCGAACCGTAGGAACCGTTCGAACCGTAGGAACCGTTCGAACCGTAGGAACCGCTCGAACCGTAGGAACCGTCCGAACCGTAGGAACCGTTCGAACCGTAGGAACCGTTCGAACCGTAGGAACCGTTCGAACCGTAGGAACCGTTTGAACCGTAGGAACCGTTCGAACCGTAGGAACCGTTCGAACCGTAGGAACCGTTCGAACCGTAGGATCCGTAGGAACCGTACGAACCGTAGGAACCGTTCGAATCGTAGGAACCGTTCGAACCGTTCGAACCGTAGGAACCGTTCGAACCGTAGGAACCATTCGAACCGTAGGAACCGTTCAAACCGTACGAAACGTTCGAACCGTAGGAACCGTAGGAACCGTAGGAACCGTTCGAACCGTAGGAACCGTTCGAACCGTAGGAACCGTTCGAACCGTAGGAACCGTTCGAACCGTAGGAACCGTTCGAACCGTAGGAACCGTTCGAACCGTAGGATCCGTAGGAACCGTACGAACCGTAGGAACCGTTCGAATCGTAGGAACCGTTCGAACCGTTCGAACCGTAGGAACCGTTCGAACCGTAGGAACCGTTCGAACCGTAGGAACCGTTCAAACCGTACGAAACGTTCGAACCGTAGGAACCGTAGGAACCGTTCGAACCGTAGGAACCGTTCGAACCGTAGGAACCGTTCGAACCGTCCGAACCGTAGGAATCGTTCGAACCGTAGGAACCGTTCGAACCGTTGGAACCGTTCGAACCGTAGGAACCGTAGGAACCGTTCGAACCGTAGGAACCGTTCGAACCGTAGGAACCGTAGGAACCGTCCGAACCGTAGGAACCGTTCGAACCGTAGGAACCGTAGGAACCGTTCGAACCGTAGGAACCGTAGGAACCGTTCGAACCGTAGGAACCGTAGGAACCGTTCGAACCGTACCAACCGTAGGAACCGTTCGAACCGTAGGAACCGTTCGAACCGTACGAACCGTAGGAACCGTTCGAACCGTAGGAACCGTTCGAACCGTTCGAACCGTACGAACCGTAGGAACCATACGAACCGTTCGAACCGTACGAACCGTTCGAACCGTAGGAACCGTTCGAACCGTAGGAACCGTAGGAACCGTTCGAACCGTACCAACCGTAGGAACCGTTCGAACCGTAGGAACCGTTCGAACCGTACGAACCGTAGGAACCGTTCGAACCGTAGGAACCGTTCGAACCGTACGAACCGTTCGAACCGTAGGAACCGTACGAACCGTGGGAACCGTACGAACCGTACGAACCGTAGGAACCGTACGAACCGTAGGAACCGTTCGAACCGTACGAACCGTACGAACCGTAAGAACCGTTCGAACCGTAGGAACCGTTAGAACCGTACGAACCGTTCGAACCGTACGAACCGTTCGAACCGTACGAACCGTTCGAACCGTACGAACCGTTCGAACCGTAGGAACCGTACGAACCGTACGAACCGTACGAACCGTTCGAACCGTAGGAACCGTACGAACTGTAGGAACCGTTCGAACCGTAGGAACCGTACGAACCGTTCGAACCGTTCGAACCGTACGAACCGTACGAACCGTTCGAACCGTAGGAACCGTAGGAACCGTTCGAACCGTAGGAACTGTACGAACCGTAGGAACCGTACGAACCGCACGAACTGTTCGAACCGTACGAACCGTACGAACCGTAGGAACTGTTCGAACCGTAGGAACCGTACGAACCGTTCGAACAGTACGAACCGTACGAACCATACGAACCGTTCGAACCGTAGGAACCGTTAGAACCGTACGAACCGTAGGAACCGTTCGAACCGTAGGAACCGTACGAACCGTAGGACCCGTACGAACCGTAGGAACAGTTCGAACCGTAGGAACCGTACGAACTGTAGGAACCGTTCGAACCGTAGGAACCGTACGAACCGTTCGAACCGTACGAACCGTTCGAACCGTAGGAACCGTTAGAACCGTAGGAACCGTTCGAACCGTAGGAACCGCTCGAACCGTAGGAACCGTACGAACCGTAGGAACCGTTCGAACCGTAGGAACCGTAGGAACCGTAGGAACCGTTCGAACCGTAGGAACCGTACGAACCGTTCGAACCGTACGAACCGTACGAACCGTTCGATCCGTAGGAACCGTTCGAACCGTACGAACCGTTCGAACCGTAGGAACCGTTCGAACCGTAGGAATCGTTCGAACCGAAGGAACCGTACGAACCGTAGGAACCGTTCGAACCGTGGGAACCGGACGAACCGTAGGAACCGTAGAAACGTATCAACATTTCGAACCGTAGGAACCGTACGAACTGTAGGAACCGTTCGAACCGTAGGAACCGTACGAACCGTTCGAACCGTTCGAACCGTACGAACCGTACGAACCGTTCGAACCGTAGGAACCGTAGGAACCGTTCGAACCGTAGGAACTGTACGAACCGTAGGAACCGTACGAACCGCACGAACTGTTCGAACCGTACGAACCGTACGAACCGTAGGAACTGTTCGAACCGTAGGAACCGTACGAACCGTTCGAACAGTACGAACCGTACGAACCATACGAACCGTTCGAACCGTAGGAACCGTTAGAACCGTACGAACCGTAGGAACCGTTCGAACCGTAGGAACCGTACGAACCGTAGGACCCGTACGAACCGTAGGAACAGTTCGAACCGTAGGAACCGTACGAACTGTAGGAACCGTTCGAACCGTAGGAACCGTACGAACCGTTCGAACCGTACGAACCGTTCGAACCGTAGGAACCGTTAGAACCGTAGGAACCGTTCGAACCGTAGGAACCGCTCGAACCGTAGGAACCGTACGAACCGTAGGAACCGTTCGAACCGTAGGAACCGTAGGAACCGTAGGAACCGTTCGAACCGTAGGAACCGTACGAACCGTTCGAACCGTACGAACCGCACGAACTGTTCGAAC
This sequence comes from Uranotaenia lowii, assembly GCF_029784155.1. Classification (NCBI taxonomy): domain Eukaryota; kingdom Metazoa; phylum Arthropoda; class Insecta; order Diptera; family Culicidae; genus Uranotaenia; species Uranotaenia lowii. Next base: position 130,677,882 of record NC_073693.1, read on the forward strand.
CGTACGAACCGTACGAACCGTAGGAACTGTTCGAACCGTAGGAACCGTACGAACCGTTCGAACAGTACGAACCGTACGAACCATACGAACCGTTCGAACCGTAGGAACCGTTAGAACCGTACGAACCGTAGGAACCGTTCGAACCGTAGGAACCGTACGAACCGTAGGACCCGTACGAACCGTAGGAACAGTTCGAACCGTAGGAACCGTACGAACTGTAGGAACCGTTCGAACCGTAGGAACCGTACGAACCGTTCGAACCGTACGAACCGTTCGAACCGTAGGAACCGTTAGAACCGTAGGAACCGTTCGAACCGTAGGAACCGCTCGAACCGTAGGAACCGTACGAACTGTAGGAACCGTTCGAACCGTAGGAACCGTACGAACCGTTCGAACCGTACGAACCGTTCGAACCGTAGGAACCGTTAGAACCGTAGGAACCGTTCGAACCGTAGGAACCGCTCGAACCGTAGGAACCGTTCGAACCGTAGGAACCGTTCGAACCGTAGGAACCGTTCGAACCGTTCGAACCGTAGGAACCGTCCGAACCGTAGGAACCGTTCGAACCGTAGGAACCGTACGAACCGTAGGAACCGTTCGAACCGTAGGAACCGTACGAACCGTAAGACCCGTTCGAACCGTAGGAACCGTTTGAACCGTACGAACCGTTCGAACCGTACGAACCGTTCGAACCGTACGAACCGTTCGAACCGTACGAACCGTTCGAACCGTACGAACCGTTCGAACCGTAGGAACCGTACGAACCGTGGGAACCGTACGAACCGTACGAACCGTAGGAACCGTACGAACCGTAGGAACCGTTCGAACCGTACGAACCGTACGAACCGTAAGAACCGTTCGAACCGTAGGAACCGTTAGAACCGTACGAACCGTTCGAACCGTACGAACCGTTCGAACCGTACGAACCGTTCGAACCGTAGGAACCGTTCGAACCTTAGGAACCGTACGAACCGTAGGAACCGTACGAACCGTACGAACCGTACGAACCGTTCGAACCGTAGGAACCGTACGAACTGTAGGAACCGTTCGAACCGTAGGAACCGTACGAACCGTTCGAACCGTTCGAACCGTACGAACCGTACGAACCGTTCGAACCGTAGGAACCGTAGGAACCGTTCGAACCGTAGGAACTGTACGAACCGTAGGAACCGTACGAACCGCACGAACTGTTCGAACCGTACGAACCGTACGAACCGTAGGAACTGTTCGAACCGTAGGAACCGTACGAACCGTTCGAACAGTACGAACCGTACGAACCATACGAACCGTTCGAACCGTAGGAACCGTTAGAACCGTACGAACCGTAGGAACCGTTCGAACCGTAGGAACCGTACGAACCGTAGGACCCGTACGAACCGTAGGAACAGTTCGAACCGTAGGAACCGTACGAACTGTAGGAACCGTTCGAACCGTAGGAACCGTACGAACCGTTCGAACCGTACGAACCGTTCGAACCGTAGGAACCGTTAGAACCGTAGGAACCGTTCGAACCGTAGGAACCGCTCGAACCGTAGGAACCGTACGAACCGTAGGAACCGTTCGAACCGTAGGAACCGTAGGAACCGTAGGAACCGTTCGAACCGTAGGAACCGTACGAACCGTTCGAACCGTACGAACCGTACGAACCGTTCGATCCGTAGGAACCGTTCGAACCGTAGGAACCGTTCGAACCGTAGGAACCGTTCGAACCGTAGGAATCGTTCGAACCGAAGGAACCGTACGAACCGTAGGAACCGTTCGAACCGTGGGAACCGGACGAACCGTAGGAACCGTAGAAACGTATCAACATTTCGAACCGTAGGAATCGTTCGAACCGTAGGAACCCTTTGAACCGTTCGAATCGTAGGAACCGTTTGAACCGTAGGAACCATTCGCACCTTACGAACCGCAGGAACCGTAGGAACCATTCGAACCGTACGATCCATACGAACCATAGGAACTGTTCGAACCGTACGAACCGTGGGAATCGTACGAACCGTCAGAACCGTTTGAACCGTAGGGACCGTTGGAACCGTACGGATCTTAGAAACCGTTCGAACCGTAGGAACCGTTGAATCCGTAGGGTCCGTAAGAATCGTAAAAACCGTACGAACCGTGGGAACCGTACAAACCGTAGGAACCGTACAAACCGTAGGAACTGTAGAAAGCGTACGAACCGTAGGAACCTTTCGAACCGTTCGAACCGTACGAACCGTATTGACAAAAAATTGTTAGAAATTAAGTGTTTTACAATGGTTCTTTTAATTTTCATATTCAATTACCTGTCTAACAAATTCCCATTATATTATCGGTGTGTTATTTGAAATAAGTTATTGCCATAAATCACATCGGATTTTTTTTGTTTTAGTTTTACTTTTCATGCTAGTAGTTGCTCATGCCTTTATTTTTGATGGAGCAAAAATAAAAACCTGCGATATGAAAGATCAGCGATCTTAGCAGAAAAAATCGTTCTTGTGTTATTTTTTTTTATCTTTAAGCCGGAAACAAAATTCTTTGCTTGAGTAATTCCTCAATTCCAAATCTTCCCTCATAATCTTCTATCTTAAATGTAACACTCGCATTTCACTTCCCTTCATAAACCGGGGCTGCAATTATGTTGCCGTTCCCATTTCACCTCCTCCTAGTCCTTTCCAATGCCAATTTCTCTGAAGCTGGCTCTTTGAAAAACGAAATTGAGTTTTGTGTAACATCCTTTCACTCCCCTGCTACACGCATACGTGGTCCTGTATGTGAGATATGTTGCTACCAGGCGACAGTTGCCATCACACCCAGAATCTAGCGCTTCGAGACATGGAGACATACACACTTTTTTCTCCACCCCTAGATTTTTGGTTCCCGGATTGCATCTCTCTCGATCTTTCGATTGTCGTCCAATGGTTGATTTGCTGAGTTTACCGAAATCCCTTGCCGAAATGGAAAAAGTGGAACCACCGGATACCAAAAGGTTTATTTCTGGACAAGCCGGATCTGGCAGGGTAAATCGTTCCAAATATTGTAATTTTTAACATCCATTATGTCTTAAAACTTAAATAACATTTAAATCTAAAAAAAATTCCTAAGGTGTAAAAACCAAAGAATGATCAACTATTGTGTAACGAATTTTTCTCCCGTTTCATAGTTAAAAAGCCTAAGTCAAACGTTAATCAGCCAATATGAGACTTTGAGGGCACGTCTTTGCTCACAGTACCCTTCCGGATTGAACATTCATTTCTATACTTTCTCGCCCGGTTGCAACGAATGGCAGTTTTTTTTCATTGCTCAGTGCTCGCCCCTTCAATCGAAACGTATCGTCGTCATGATAATCTAGAGAAGAGATGCTACTGCTGTTGCTACTGTCTTTTGCTATCAATGAAATACCGTTTTGTTTGGAGCTGTTGGTCCGGTGTTATCGAAGCACTACACCTGGTGGAAAGGTTTAAAATACGTTGTACGTTCTTATTTACAGAAATGTTATTAAAACTTTCCCGAAAATAATACTTTAGAGACTCTTATAAGATGTTTGCCTAGATCCTGAAGGACTGCTTCCAAGAAAAGTTTCTTAAACATATTCTACAACTACGTTACACTGCACAATACTCTCAATCCCCCTTTCAAGTGTCACTCCGAAAGAAGAAAAAAAACCCAGAAGAGGGTTGATGATGGCCATTCAATGCAGCAGCCGGGCAAAACTCATATATGGCAGCCCGATAGGAAACCAAAATACCATATCGAAAGAGAGACACAAGCCAGGGGACGAGAGTGGGAATAAGAACCTAGAACATACTAAAAGGGTGTGCAACCGGATAAAGAGCATTTGATCGAATTTGTCCTGTTTATCGCCGCAGGACATATTGCCGAAGGCGGTTTCGGTGGTGCGTCTTAGAATTTGTTCCCGGGGCATGAGGGTGGTAGGATAGAGCCCAGAGTAGAGCTTAGCAGCCGATTAGGAGGATGTTCTAGGTTTCTGGTGAATGAAAAGGGTGCTAATACGGCGTGCAAGTTGCGCAAATAGGTGGAGAGCGTTTACAGAGTAATAAAATTGGTTTGCGACGAGTGTGTGACTGTCATAAAACTCTTACTTTGCTTATGATCCGGTAAATGAACTGTGAAATTAAGTTTATAAAGTTATGATTAAAACAGTTTTCAATTTCATGCTAGTCATAAACTGATAGACTTATGATTAAAATGGAATTTTTCAAGGTACTGTATAAAGATTATGAAAAATTGAAAATAATAAGCATTAGGATCCTTTTAGAAGTTTGCGAACCAAACTATTTCTTCGCTTCAAGTTTTAAGTTAACATTTTAAATTTCATTTTTCATACCTCCCATAAATTTGTTTCGTTAAATTTCAAGCAAAAAATATTCTGTTAACCCTCATCCACTCTTGAGTGTCAATATGACACTATTGGTTGTTTGGCGGCCTCCAACTTTATCCAAATAATACATCCAAATGTGGGGGTGCATCCAAATAATACAATTTCTTTTTTTTTTTTTATGGACGTACCCTGAAAGCCCAGAAAAAAAACTCCCTAATCAATGTGTCAATTTGCACTCCTCACTTAAACTGCTGTATCCCCCTTTTTCTACATCTGATTCTTACAAAACTTATAGTTTTGGATATCTCGTAATGTAGCTCAAATATTCACCTACAACACTTCTTAACTTAAAACTAAACACTATCCTAAAATAATATAATATAAATAATAATAATAATAATAATTATAAAGAGAAAGAATCTCTGCGATGGAAGACTGCATCGATTTGCCTCTGAAGTTGGAGATGATGTTGTCGGCCATCTCTTCGATAGATTCAATGCCCGCAATCCGATGAAGATCTTCGGTGCTGTGCCAAGGTGGAAGCCGCAAAATCATTTTCAGAACCTTGTTCTGAATCCTCTGGATGGCTTTCTTCCTCGTCTCGCAGCAACTAGACCAAATCGGAACTGCATACATTATCGCTGGTCGGAACACCTGCTTATAAATAAGCATCTTATTCTTCAGGCACAGTCGGGATTTCCTGTTGATGAGAGAATAAAGAGATTTAGTATATTTATTACATTTAGATTGAATATCTTCAATGTCATTTTTAAAAGAAAGATTCCGATCAAGTGTAAGTCCCAAGTACTTCACGTGATCAGACCATTCTAATGAAACCCCATTAAAAGTTATGGAATGATTTTCATTAGGTTTTAAAAATTGTGCTCTTGGCTTATGGGGAAATAAAATAAGTTGAGTTTTGGAAGCGTTAGGAGAAATTTTCCACATTTTCAAGTAATTCAAAAAGGGATTTAAATTTTGTTGCAATCTACTGCGTACCACCCGTAAATTTCGATCTGGCTGAAAGCAAAGTATCATCAGCAAATAATCTTCTACCTTTTCCTTCTGGTACATCAGGAAGATCAGAAGTAAAAATCTATATATATAAAAAGCAATTTCTGTGGGTTTGTTTGTTTGTTTATTTGTTTGTTTGTTTGTCCTCTATAGACTCAGCCGTCTTTAGAGCTAGAGAGCTGAAAATTGGCATGGATGCTCATTAGGACCAGGAATGATGAAAAATGTTTTCAGATTTTCGGATGACCCCTTCTGAAGGGGGTTCAGAATCGGATTCAGATGAAAATTTGTACAAAAGAGTTTTGAGGGACGGGCAATCGAGTTTTGGTAACGAATTTTGTAAAAGGGGACGGCAAAAGGGGTCGTCCATATAACTTTTCAATATTTTTGTGATATTTACGTTAGTATACATCGGATTGTGATGGAAATCTCCACCTAGGAGTTATTAAGGACAAACAAATGATTCCAATTATCCAAATCTTCGTCAGGGGTCGGCCAAAGGGGTCGTCCATATTAACTGTTCACAGTTTACGCGATATTGACGTTATTATGCATCGGATTGAGATGAAAATTGGGACACGGGAGTCTTAAGGGATGAGCAATTCATTCCGAGCATCCAATTTTGAAGGAAGGGTCGGAAAAAGGTGTCGTCCATATTACCTGTTCACTGTTTTTTACGATATTGACGTAATTATACGTTGGATTAAGATGAAAATTGGCAAACGAAAGTTTTCAGGGATGGATAATCGATTTCAGTTATCAAATTTGGTGTAAGGGATTCGAAGAAAGGGATCGTCCATATCACCTGTTCACTTTTTTTTTGCGATACTGACGTTTTTTTAACATTACGTTGCAATGGAAATTCACGCACGTGGGTTTAAAAAGTCGGGCATCCGATTTCAGGTATCAAATTTTGTAAAAGGAGTCGGCCAAAGGGGTCGTCCAAATTACCTGTTTTTTTTTGTAATATTTACGTTATTATCCACCGGATTGAGATGAAAACTAGCACACGGGAGATTTAAGGACAAACAATAGTTTCCAATTATCCTATTTCGGGCCGGGGTCAGCAACAGTGGCAGGGGTCGGCAATGTTGGTGTAAAGGGTCTGCAAAAGGGATCGTCCATATTAACTTGTGGTTTAAAGATACGGGCGATTATATGGATGTAAAAAATAATACACGGGGGTTTTTACAGGTGAGACGAATTGATCCGTATTGTGAAATTTTCAGTTAAAAGTTCATGCATAGGATCGATGAGTTTGGGGGTGGTTTTCCAACTTTTCAATAAAAATACTGTTTAGAAAAGGTACCTTTTGTTCAGTGTAGAGAATATTTTACTTTGTTTGGAAAACATCATGTTATTTTATCACATTTTTATGATTGCTTGCGAAACGAAGTTCGTACGGGATCAGCTAGTATTGTATAAAATTGGCCCAAGTATACTACCCTGAAGGACACCAGCTCTAATGGGTATCCTTTCAGAGCATGAATTTTGATAGCTTACTTGTAAGGTTCGGCTAGTCAAATAATTTTGTATAATTTTGGTGAGATATACGGGAAAATCAAATCGAGCTAATTTAGCTACTAAACCTTTGTGCCAAACACTGTCAAAAGCTTTTTCAATATCAAGAAGAGTAACACCAGTTGAACAACCTTCAGATTTGTTAGCGTTATTCATATTAGTTACACTCAAAAGTTGATGTGTAGTAGAATGCCCATGACGAAAACCAAATTGTTCATAGGGGAAAATAGAATTCTGATTAATGTGGATCATCATTCAAAATAACTCTCTCAAGTAGTTTACTTAAAGAAGGAAGCAAACCAATTGGTCGATAACTTGAAGGCTTTGAAGCACTTTTTCCAGGTTTCAAAATTGGAGTTACTTTGGCATTTTTAAATTTATTTGGAAAATAAGCTAAGTGAAAACATTTATTGAAGATTTGACCTTAACAATTTAAAGTGCTTTCAGGCAACTTTTTAATAAGAATATAGAAAATCCCATCTTCACCCGGGGCTTCCATATTTTTAAATTTTTTGAAAATCAATTTAAGTTCATCAATATTTGTCTCACAAGAACTTTCAAATACATTTTGTTTAGGAAGAATATCATCAAATTCAAGGGAAATTTGAGCATCAATTGGACTAAAAACGTTCAAATTAAAATCATGAGCAGACTCAAATTGTTGGGCTACCTACAACACTTCAGATTACCGTTATTCAAAGTCTAAGAAAAAACCAGAAAAACACATTTCGGAAAAAGAGTGTACATCAGCTACGAAATGCTCAAAAAAATCACTCAGTGTCCAAGAAAGCTGAAGTAAAAAGCTATACGTAGCACACAAGGCTATATTTTTTCGAAATTTTTCCATAGCATGACCACAAAAAATGTTAAAAAAATGGTGTAAAAACCTTTGAAAATTCGTCAAAAATTTTTGTTTCGTATTTTGATAACTTGAAACTGAAAAAATGTGCCAAATGTGATTTAAATCAAAGATTCATGACTGAGGACTCGAAGTTCTAATCTGGAATCTAAATTTAGAAATCGTTTTTTGTACTTCCAGAAATTGTATTGAAATTGCAACACATTAAACATTTAAATTATTAATTCAGGTTCAGTATTCAAATTCGTGATTCAAAATTCAGATTCAGGTTCACAAAGGACTGCGAAACAATTTAAGCCAAAACCACCGATATTCGTCATTCTGTATCTCAGAAACCACTGGACCAAGTTCTACCAATTAAGTATCTATTTTAGAATATAATTTGATGATTAAATTTATAACATTTGAGTAACGCCTCTGAATGTCACATATTCTCGCAAGAGATAAAACCAGAAATCTTTTATTTATTCCGCATGTGCTAAAGATATCAAAATGACTATTTCGTTGAAGAATTCAATTAACAAACATGAAGTAGAATTTGAGATTATTTTGCAAAAACTGTTTTAGTTTTACAAAAAAACAGTATTTATTTTTAGAAAGATCTGCATGATTTTAATAATAGAATTGATTTTGAATGAATGAAAATATTTGGTCCTTGGTCCAAATGCGATCTTGCCAGAAAAAAAATGCAGAGAATTCTATTTTTTTTGTGTTTTTATCAACAATATAAATATTGCAGTTTATAATTTTAAATCATAAATTTTAATTGAGTTTTCTAGAATCAGATTAGATTCACAAAAATATGATCTTTTACTATATCAAACTACCAAATTTATGAAATAATCAAACCTGAAGATTTGGGCGTAGAATAAAGGGTAGCGTAGTTCAAGAAATTAAAGGCAATTTGAAAAAATCAAATTGTATGTTCAAATCAAATAAGTTGCGCTTACCAGATTGTTTAGCAAACTCACAGATTTCAACTTCCGATGAAAGTAAATTTCCCCTTTTTATTGATAAAGAATTTCTTAAAAAATTCTAGCTTAAAATTTCAAAGATTTCAAGAAATATTTTTTAAAGTTTCTATAAGAAGAATCAGGGAAAACTATTTGTGCAAAAGAACTTGAATATGAATCATACAATAGTATAAAAAAAATCTGTTTATTTTTTTTTCATGCATTGATAGAGCAAAAATATCTTAGAAAAAAAAGTCACCAGAACTCCCCCCCCATAACGTTTTTCTTCCTACGGTCCTGCTGAGATCTATCAAACTTATTGTTCTTTCCTCTTATATTTAATTTTTTTGCAAAACACCCATTTAAACCGGACTTTTTGGCTTTAAGGTCGTTTTCTAAGCACCATACAGGGAGAAAAAAGAAGACTTTCGATTTAATTAATTCAGCAAATTATACTACTCATCAAAGTGTTGTTGATTTTTTCGCACCCAACTACATGTAAATACAATAAATTTAACTACAAACTGCTGATTGACCTTACGCAATCAACTGTGAATACAATAGATTCAACTGAAATGGTAAAGTTGATGCAATTGTGAATATGAAACCTTCATCAGCAATTGTATGATTAATTTTAGACATTCAACTATAAATATGATAGATTCAACTATTCATTTTTGGTTGTCCTCTCACATTTAACTTTAAATATGTTTGATGCAACTATAAGTTTATGATTGTTTCAACTTGAAATATGATACATTCAACCTAAATTGTATGATTAAGACTATGCAACTTCATATCTAAACATTTAATGCACATAAGTGTTTATAATGAGCATTCAACAGCAGGCAGCTGCTGTTTACTTACTGTCTACTATACTAATTGTTAAATGCATAGAATCAATCATACGATTATAGTTCAACCTATCATATGTACACGCTCTTCTTTTTAAACTCAAAATTAAGTATTTTTGGTTCAAAACAGCACTTCGGTGGCTTCCCTCAACTTTGAGTTTGACTGGGCAATAGCAAAACTAAGTTCTGATAGGCATACTCAATACTAAGTTCGGCAGCCGAACTCGGATTTATCCTTTTTTTTTCGAGGGTAGCTGATTTTCAGGAAATTAAAGGATGATTAAAATTTGTTGTACCCGGATGTTGCTGTTCCGGTACATTGCATTGCAATTACAGAGCGGTGGAAAGTTTTGACATTCCCGGTCAAAGAAAACTTCCGGATGTTACTTCCAACGGGAAGTAAACAATATCCGGAAGTTTCCGGACATTCCAAGCCGCTCACCATATGATGACAATGACGGACAAAACTTTACGCTGACACGGTGACCATGCATTCACTATGAAGTACCTTCATAGTCTTCCGGTAATTGTTCCGGAACGACATAATTTTGCGACGTGTTCGTTGGTTGCTGTTCCGGTTCGGACTGAACTCGCTAAGTGTTTTCAGTCCAACAAAGAGAGTTCAATTTTTAGTTCATAAGGTCGAACTCAGCTTTGATCCCTCGCCGAAGGAAAAAAAGGGATCAATTTTGAGTTCGCAGTTCGAACTCCGTTTTGATCCATCGCAAGGAGGAAAAAAGGGTACTTAACTTTAAGTTCATAGAATCGAACTATGTTTTGAACCTCGGTCGTACTTAATTTTGAGTTGAAATAAAAGAGCGTGTATAGTTGAATGCACAAAATCAATCATACAGCTATAGTTGAATCTTTCATATGCATAGTTAAATACATAAAATCAATCTATTATATCGATAGTTGAAAGTTTAATATTCACAGTTGGACGAGAATCAATTAGGAATATAAATCAATATAGGCTAAATATTGTTGAAAAATTATACTTTATCCTCCGTATAAAAATCAGAATTTCTATTTTAAGGAAACATCTGATGACAGACATTTGGACGATTTCCAAATGGCAGTGTTCATGAAAATCGGTACAGTACTTTTGATTTTATAATCAAAACAATAATTCGGGTCTATATGACACTAACCGGCTAGTTGTCCATTTTTTTTGCTGAGTTACTGTGGTAACCCTACTCAAAAATTCAAAAATGAGAAAATTGATGAGCTCCTCATTTAAGGAAAATCCAAAAAATTTCATGTATCTGGCTTTAACCGTTTCTTCGAGAAAGTTCAGTTCAGGTCATATTGACCCTAAGCGCAAAGGAAGTTTTTCAGAAGGTGTTGCAAAGCATATCGGGAGCTAAATTTAATATCGATTGCCATTTTTTCAACAAAATTGATCACGGGAAATGCCGGGAATTATTCTTGTTAGATGAAACTTCTCGATTCCATAAGAACCTCTTATGAAAAGCAACAGCCTCGTATTTCAGTAATTCATTCGCGTCATAAGACAATCTTATAAATTTCAATGAGTTTCTTATGGCGCCACTTTATAAGACAATCGCCATGTTTATGAATCGAATAAAAATCTTAGTGTAAATATTACTTTGTAATTGTTGCAAACTTTGATACTGTGTTTTATATTAGGGCTGTCCCAACGATAGATGCAAAACACGGTTTTCGACCACGCTAAAACATTTCGGCTGGCACCGGTGGCGTATATTGCTGTTTTAGCACAGTTATCGATTTCAAATTCCCAACAGTTATACGCCTTTGTTCCAAATTCATGCAAATTTGGAACAGGATTTCAAAATATACGACAGACCGATTAAGTTCACGGTGAAAAAATTTTGGCCATCAATGATTTCTTTCACACATGTTTGGGTAACATTGGGTGTGATAATAGTTGCTTTTTGAGATATTATTTGAATGTTTTTTTTCGCTTCAAGCAGCCTATACGTAACATAAATTGAGAATAGATGTTAATAAAAACCATATCAAGTATAAATAAAAGATGTCACATTTTTTTCGGTTTAATATAATTAAATAAATAGTTTTTCATTTGGGCTCGACGAATTAGTGAATCCAGTCAGCGTTCTAAAATTTGAATAAAATAAACGAAAAGAAAATTTTAATACTTTTTCGATGAGGTAAAATAAATGTTTATTCATTGTTCTATAATTTTTGTTTTATTTGAGATATTGAGAGATTTTAAGTTTCGTATGGATTGCTCGGAGTTTTCGTCAATATCAACATATTTTTCTGTATCCATACATAAATTTATAAATAGTGAAACAAGTTTTTATCAGACAAAAATGTCGACAAATCAAAGGAAGATTTCCTTTGACTTTGGAATAAACATTTCTCGTTTCCTTTATCAATGTCAGCAATAACTTGAAAAAAAAATTGCTTTTTCATTTCATTTCAACAAAACCTTATTCCATTGATTATTGAAGAATTGTTTCAATTGACCTTTTTTCCCCGTTGTGTAGTCATTTTTGCTTTTAAATTAATGAAATCCTGGTAGAATAGTTGAAATCATTATTCTGTCAAAAAGAATATTCGTAGAATTAATTTTAAGACAATTAACCGTAAAACTCAAAACTTATGCAATTTTTCTAATAAAATGGTTTTTTTCTTCTCAATTATTGAGTGTCTGCAATGAAAGTGTTTCCGTTTTAAATTTGCTCCTACACCGGTGGGGAGTGGCTGTTTTAGCCGATTCTAAAATTTCAAATTGTGCTAAAACTGGTAGGGGAGAATGAGGATACTTGATCCCTGGGGATACTTGATTCCTTAGCTATATCTCGAAACTGGAATGTCTTACAAAGATCAAATGTTCTAGAAAAATGTGCCAAAATGAGCAAAATAACAATTATTGTAGTTAAAAAAATTTTAACAAAATAATTGTTTGAGTAATTGAACTTTGTTTGAAAAATTTCACAAAATGTAACTTGAAGATCTTTTTTCATCACTTTAAAATGTTCCTTACATATGAAATTTATGAATAAAATATTTGTTCCAATGTATCAATCGTTCGAGCGTAGAATGAACTTCATAATGCCATATTTTCAATACAATGGAAAAAGCTCAACTTTTTTCAGAAAAAGTTTTCTAAAATGTTGATTATGGGTACAATTGATCCCCCTTCCAAACGGCATATTCTTCTTCTGAATTGATCGTTATAATTGCTGATTACGAAATTACTAATATTTATCCAAAAACTAATATTTATCAAACAATTTTCTGAAGAAAAGAGCAAAAATAATTATTTTTTTCTAAATTATAAAAAATAGCGCCTTTAAGTATGCAATGATATTAGCGTTGAGACAAAGTAATGAATTTTCTTCTTATGTCTGCTATAAATTGTGAAATGAGAACAAACATGACCGAAATAGTCAATTAACATTATATCTTGGGGTTTTGTTTGATTTTTATACAAGGATTAAGGCTTCCTGAATAAAAGATCAAGTCTCCTTCAATAGGGGATCAAGTCTCCCCTAACTTCAGAAAAATCGCAATTTTTTTACTCCCACGAAAATGCTTCTAGTTCATCAACGGGTTCAAGTATCGATCTAATTTTTGGAGCATAGAAACTTGAAGTTACAAGCTGTCAGAAAATGTCAAAGACGGCGAATTGCTAAATTTTTCCAGAAAGATATGGTGAAAATAAGAAAAGGGGATCAAGTATCCCCACTCTCCCCTATACTTAAAACCAATATTTACGCCTGAACCGTTGCAGGTGCTCTTATGGTCTTAATCCTATATCAATGGAAAATGCTAAAACCAATAGCTTAATTTGCAGAACCTTTGAATGGAAAAACTTTGACTGGTTTACTTCTGTTGTGTTCTGTTCTGTTCAGAAGCGCGATGAATTTGAGTTTAGCTAGCGTTCTTGAGAGAACTTGGAATTATTTATATAAATTAACATTTTTTCACAGAACCTCATGACGCACGAAAGCACATTGTAAAAAGTTCTAGTGCACGACTATTTTAGGGGACTCAGTTTATGAGTTAGCATAATAATTGTGCGTTTAATGTCCTTATCTATGTTTATGCTGGAATAAATTTTTAACGAGCTTTCTCAGGTTACCAATCTCTGGATAAATCCAAGAAATTTTTTTTAATACATTTATTTTCTATACTTAAAGCATTGACCATACTGACTGGACACTCGATTTCGTTTGTTGGAAAATTTTTCCAACAGTAAGCAATATCGATTCCAGAGTGCGTATCGATCGATTTGAAAAAAAATGCCATCCCAGTTAGAAAGTGCCACCCAACTTTCGAAAAAAATCGGCAATTCAGACGAAAAAAATCGGGCTAAACAGGTATATTTTTCCTACAGGGCATTTGAATCGGGAAAATGGTAGATTCGCCACCTACCGTCGGTATTGCGAACCTGCTAAATTTGAAGAAAGAAAATAGCCAGATAATGATCGAATTTTTGTTCTAAGTGTCCTGTCAGTACGATCAGTGCTTAAAGGTACACTTTTAAAACAATTTCAACTAATAGCACCATCAATGAAACTGTATCATTGATGAATGCTTAAAAACTTCAAAACTAATGTCAACTAAAAACGCGACTTCATCAAAATTATAAACACAATCACTCGTTTTCCACCAATCCCAAATCAACAATGGAAAATTAACTGCCATTATTGGAGCAGGTATTATTCCACTATTCCCCGTTAAAATCGTTCCCCCAAACCTTTTTCCAATGCTCCCAACGTGGGACAAACTCTCGAAAACGCTTACAATTCCTTACATCTCAAACAGTGCTTCTACTCCCAAGAATTTCCATCCCATCCAGGCCACACCGGACTGATACGTGTTTGTGGGGAAGCGTGATGCCTCAAGAAAAACAGAAGACGACCAACAACTTTCCCCCTTGTCCCGACTAACTAAAGACGACGACAACGACGAGCAGGTTGATTTCTGCCCTCGGATAACTGCATTCTGTCGTAAGGTACTCAGCTATTGCTGCTGCATGAAGGAAGCCATCGAGTGTTCGGCGTTCGGGGATTGATTGAGCCCAAGCAGAACGGTAGAGCGGCAGGACCACGGGACGGCACAGGGAGGACGCACGTGTCCTTACTACACAAAGGCACCCGAAAGGAGGCGCGTCGTTGCCTGGCATGCAAAAAGCGACCGGTATGCAGCCGCACCGCAAAGTCCTCGTGTAGCAAATACGATTCCTTCCTACCTAAATCTAAACGGGTAGAACCGACGAAGAAACGACAACGAGAACGGTGACGACGACGACGACTGGTCGAAGCCGGATCAACAAGTTGTTGTTGATGTTCTCGGGTGTACGGAATATCTACGGAAGAATGCTTACGGTAGGTAGGTACGGTTAGGGTGCAGAAAACGGCAAGGCTCCTGTCCTGTGTGTGGTGACTTGTGTATGTGGTTCCGGCATATCGAACCGCAAGAATGAACACCAACAAACGGTCGAACTACAGACCAGCAGGATGTTCGGGTGCATCCGATCACGAACGGCGGAAGTGCGCATGTCCCTCGGAACCGGTTTGAGTTCGGGTTGAAGTTCATTCGAGGGAAAAATAGTGAATAGGTCCTGAAATTAAACAAGTGATAGTTAGTAATAAAAAGTGATTATGCTACATAGCACATTAAATAAATTTAATAATTAATTCAAAATGGTAGAAATCTAGAGTTTGTTTTGATTAGGTCGTATGAACCAATATAGACCAAATTGAGCTGCTGTATGTAAACGACTGTTAAACATGAATTCTATGTTAGGTAAAACTTTGGTTTAATTTGATCAATAAACAACTTTGAAAAAATTATTCGAATTTTGGACGTATGATTATTTTTTCTAATTTGTGTGCAATTTGGTTTTAACGACGTTTTGCGCATCACTGGATTGCCGTGCAACAAATGGACCCAAGATAACAGCTCGTTGTTTTGGTTTTTGCTACGTTCTGCATTTTGACAAAATTCGCGTTTCAGAATGATGAAGAGTTTGTAATTTGAACATAAATAGTTTGTAAGAGTGGTTTTTAGGAATGCCGTGTTGCTGCAAAGGTGGCGAGGAGTGATCCAGTGGAGCAGAAGTAGAAATAAAAAAATGGTCCCATTCACAACTGCCGTGTGAGTCAGAATACCCGACCCTGTAGAGCGCATATCACCCGCGGGGATTCAAACAACACTCCAAGGATTCAGAGGTAAGTCCTCTTCCTTTTGTGCTTTTTTTCAAGGTGCTTATACCAAATTTTCACTTAAAGAATACCTCCAAATCACTTGCAAATAACTGCACCACTCTGCAGAATTATCATAAGTTATGATTCATAACATTAGAACTTTAGTACTTAAGTAATTAAGCAGGAACTAACGAAGTTGAGGATAAAATAAATTAGATTTCAAAGTAAAATTTATCAATTTACAAAAGGACGTTAACGCCAAAGCCGTTATGCAAAAGGTCGCATGTGCCTGTTTCCTCAAATAACTGAACTTATGCCTGAATCGAATGTCCAAGGATATTTCTCATCTATTTTTGCAACGCATGCAAAATTTTCAAACAATTATGATCGGTACTTTAAATACTAGAATTGAAAATGTGTTACAAAACTTCAACATCGATTTTCTCGAAACACACCAGGTGGCTCATACGACCTAATCAAAAAAAAAAAAACTCTAGAAATGGCGAGAAAATAGTTTGAACCCAAACAGAGCATACTTTTTTCTTAAAAAGAAAACTAGCAACACTGACAGTTTATCCATTCGATTTTTAGATTTCTAATTTAAGTGTGAGGAAAAAAAGATTGCTCAACCTTAATTTAGTTTAATTTTTGCAAAACCATGGCATCTCTATTTTTTGGTTATTCTTATTATGTTTTTTTGCACCTGATAGAAAATTTAATAAAGATCGTACTAACAAAACATTACAAGATTCTTGAATCAATACCGTTCTTCGAAAAAGTTTTCCTGAAAATTGGTAGGAAATTCTGTTAGCCTTGTTAGTTTCTTTTCATGTACAAATGCTCTTATTGAGGCGTTACAACTATTTTGTTGCCATAAATTGGTCGATTTGATAAACAAAAGCTGATTAAAATCGTAATCATCAAGCTGCTAATACTCATTTGAATTTGAAGTTTTGTACACCAAACAATTCCTTCAAATTTCAACTACCGTTCAATAGAAAGTTTTGAGAAAAAAAATTGTTTTCTAATATTCTACAGAATTTTAAATTATAATTTTCATGAAAAAACACGATACATGCTATACTTTCATTTTATTAAATTTCATCACAAAAAAACAACGAATTATCTTTAAAGAAGTTAAATACCTTTTAATAAAGAGATTGTCGAGAAAAAAAACATGGAAATTATTTCAAGCCCCCCATTTAAAGTTTTTACAAGAAAATTTTCAGTTCAAGAAATCAATTTGCCGTAGTAATCCCAAGTAACACCGAAAATTTTATAAGACTCCTCAAATCCCTTATAAAACCAAAACTTTATCTAGTAGCCTGCTATAAAACTTTAAATGTTACTTGGGATGGTAAACTACTTGATCCCAAAAGGTGTTTAACAATAGGTGATAATAAACATGTCAGAAAACTAGTTCGCCTTCAGCAAAATTCAGTCCTGAATTATTCAAGGCTTACGACATTTCATTCTAAGACATTGAGAGCTTATTTTAATTACATTGGGTGCCTTGAATCTAAATGTGCAATAATTTTTGTTTTTCAATCAGCTTTTGTTTTTTGAAATATCTTTAAAAAAAAAACAGGTGAAAATCATTTAAGAAAATTCTGCACAATTTTGACAAAACTTTAACACAAAAGTTGAAAATAAAGATTTTCAGTTTATTACCAATTTTTCCTTAGACTGCATGTAATTCTGACTTTTGAGCAAAACGAAAAGAAAAGTTTTCGATTTGTTTACTTTTCCACATTCTGTAGAATAAGTAAATTATAAATTGATCTCAATCGATGTGGAATTTAATCTTAAATTGAGTTCTCGATAATTTTGGGAGCAACAGTCAAATCATTTTGAAGCCTCTAATAAATAGGTTATATTAAATTAAACTTTTTTAATAAACTTTCTTTATTGCAAGAAGTACTTGGTTTGACTGCAATATATTTAAAAAAAATAGTCGTGAGAAATATTTTTTATTGGTTTGTGTTCGTTTTTTAATTCTGAATTTTTGTTATCCAAAAACATAATCTTTTTTTAATTTTTAGAAGAAAAACACAGATTCTATTGTTTGTCCTTGTCAGGACCCAATATTTCAATTGACGGCGGGAAAATATTCGGAGCTTGAAATTTAAAATTTCGCTCACCCGAAAAGGAAACGATAAATTCCACTGGATTTTCGTGTAGGCGCTTATTACATGAATTTTGCTCGACTTACGCGAATCACTTAGACGCTGATAAAAGTTCACTTGTTCCGTACGTGAAATTCACATGACCGTTTGCTGTCAAGGCCAAGATAAATTGGATTTACGTAAAAATCCAGTGATGCAACAAATACGAAGGGATTTGATGCATTCTATTTGACGTTCACGTAGCTCTGAATAACTTATTAACATGAAATCTATGTGACGGAATAGAGTACCAAATATGGCGCGGATCCAACAGTTGGTGCCAGAGATGCCAACGTGCCTGATTTTTCAGGATTTGCCTGATAACCCGATATACTTCTTTTTTCTCTGATTTTTGGAAATAAGCTTGATTTTTCTGATTTTTCTGGTTTTCGCATAAAATTTGTAGACATCCGTTCAAAACTCAAAAGAAATTCAGTGCTTGCTCGTCGTCACTCTAACCTTGAACTCGATAACGTCACACTCTATTGGATTCAAATATTCTATCACTGTTTAATATTCTTAGTTGTAGAAGATTTTGACGCCCTGGACTCCCTGAATTTTTACCTACTTTCAGAGCTATTTCGAAAACCTAAGCTGGTAGAAAATAATACATAATTGCATATCTATTAGACTGAGTCGATTTGGGGTCATTTTTGAATTTCTCAAACCCTGGGATCTCAAAAGCTTCGTTTTGGTCCAAAGCTCATCCATGATTTTTTACAGAATTTTTAAGTAACGTTTACATGAGTAAATTTGGACTTTTAGGTTTGTATGGGAAAATTGAATATTTTGTACTGAAAAATCAACATCATTTTTTTTTCTGTGCAACCGAGCATGCTTATGGTTTTTGTGCCAATTTATAAATTCTTCAAAGAAAATTTCCCGCTGAACAACTTTGTCGAAGACCGTAAATTTGTATCTTATTAGACAAAAAAGTTATTAGCTGTTCAACAGAGGTATGTCTTTTGGCATTGATAAACAATAAATTCAATAGACACCATTGCTGGATGCCTTGCGAGGTATTGGACACCGAAAAAACTTTTCACATGAACGCTACGTGCAGCAATGATGGAACTGATTTTTCGTAAGTTTATATACCTAAATATTTTGTTGTGTGATTTTTGTTAACATCTTTTCCCTTTTCAGCAGAATTTGGAATTCAACAGCTGGGACGAACAGGCAACGGCTAACAAGGGACATTAATGAAATTGTCGCGGCGAAATATTTTTAAATAAAAAAGTGAAGTGAAGTGTACAGTGCGTGCTTGGTGCTATATCAATTATGTGAAAAGTTTTTTCGGTGTGCAATACCTCGCAAGGCACCCAGCAGTGGTGTCTATTGATTTTATTGTTTATCAATGCCAAAAGATATACCTCTGTTGAACAGCTAATAACTTTTTTGTCTAATAAGATACAAATTTACGGTCTTCGACAAAGTTGTTCAGTGGGAAATTTTCTTTGAAGAATTTATAAATTGGCACAAAAACCATAAGCAGGCTCGGTTGCACAGAAGAAACAAAAATGATGTTGATTTTTCAGTACAAAATATTCAATTTTCCCATACAAACCTAATAGTCCAAATTTACTCATAAAAACGTTAATTAAAAATTCTGCAAAAAATCATGGATGAGTTTTGAACCAAAACGAAGCTTTTGAGACCCCAGGGTTTGAGAAATTCAAAAATGACCCCAAATCGACTCAGTCTAATATCTATTCAAATTGCGTCTCCGAATTAGTAATAACCTATTTTCAAATTTTTGGCGCCTCAGGAGAATTTGAATTTTGTTGCCTTGTGTCTTCCCACCTTTATCTGATTTAATTTGTTATTTTGAAATATATGACTTTAAATGTAACAGTACTAGGAACATCGACACGAATGCCATAAGGATGGTAAAGTGTCGTTAATAAACAATAAGTACTAGGAACTAACAGTAAATTGAAATTCATTAAAACTACAATATTAATCTTAGATGTTGCAAAACTCCTGACAAAAACCTGGACCTTCAAAGGAATAACATCATGTTTTCGCCCAACAATCAGCCAATTGCATAGTTTTTAAAATAATAAGTATAGAAACGAAATAAATGATTTATTTGTATTTGAAAGTCAGCAACTTAGGTACATGTATTTTTTATCAAAATTATTTGTTCAGAGAATTAATGACTGTAGAATATGATTGTCTTAGGCAAACATTCGTTCACATTTCTATTGAAATTGGAGTTAATGTTCCAGGTTTTAAGAACTGTTCATGCCTATATTTTGCTACGAAAACTATTGAAATTTTCCACATTTAAGCTTAACATCGCGAGAACTACTATGAAGATTTTTAGCAAAAGTCTTTGGTAAGTATCTCATATATTAAAGTTTTAAGAAAAAATCACATATCACATATTTGAAAAACACTATAGTTCGTCAGTTAAACGTGTAAAGCTGGTTAATCTTTGATAGAATTTTATAATAAAAGGCAATGATATAAAAAATATCGCGTTTTAAGGTTAAAGTGACAGTGAGCATGTAGCTAATTTAAAAGAATTATGAACGGTATTATACACATTTTACATCGGTGATCAAAAAAAGCTCTCAGCTCGATGATTTTATGTTAGCCTGATTTTCCCTGATTTTTATTTTCAAGCTCTCTGAATTTTGTAAAAAAAAATTTGGCAACCCTGGTTGGTGCTATCAGAAAGAGAAAATGTGTGGTTGAGAAGCTGTTTTTTCGTGAGTAGTAAAAATTCTGTTGTGTATTCGTTTTTAACATATTTTGTTATTTTAACAGAATTCGAGAATGGGGCAGCTAGGAGACCAGGTTATCTCTTTGGGTACAATGCCATTTTTGCTAAGATACTATGTGTTAGGTAGGTGAGTTGAAGATTAAATAGTTTCAATTGAAAATAATAAGTTAATCGTGTCTTGAATCGCATGTAACGGAATGCATCAAATTCGATCTACGTTATTTTCAAAAATCCATGTAAATTTTTACGTAGCATTCATGTGAAAATCTCATACAGAGTACATAGTTTATAAACGTTTCAATAAGGCCGGAACAAATTTTCAAATCCTTCTTTTGTCAATCAGAGTTGCACACCGAGGAAGGGGGGGGGGGGGGGGGGTCGATAAAAAAATGCGAAAAACAAATAAATTGGAATAAATTGCACAAAAGCTTGTATGCCAAAAAAGTGCATACTATATCATTACACAAAACCTATAAATTAAGTAATCTTTTATCGAAAAATTCAATAAAATCAAGAATACACTCAGTGCACTTCCATCTTGTAAAATTTCTTTTTTGGTCTTATAATCTCTCGATTACTTGAAAATTTTAATTAAAATTTCCATGAAATACTAAAAATTTTATTTATTTCCTCCTTCGGGTTTTTTTGAAAATTTCGAAGGGGGGAGAGACAAAAGAAGAAATTGATATTTGTTCCAGCCTTATTTTTTATTATTTTAACTAACCCTTTTTAATTGATCTTGATTTTCTAATTAATCTATGAAAAGATCCAAAATTGCTTACAAGTAGCAACTTTAAAGGCAAAATTTCAATACTTTGTTTTTCAATTTTTAGAAGAAAAAGATGGAATTACCTTTTTTCTATCAGTTTATTATTGTACATTTAAGAAATCACTTAAATCCGAACCCGTACTATGTCACTATTTATTCCATTATTAAACACTCTAAAGTTCGAAATAGCTTTTTTTTTCTTCAGAATTCATATTTCAAATCATGAATAAATATTTTTCCAAATTCAAGATATTACAAAGGATTTCTTCTCTGGTGTTAAATTTTTGTTTTCGATTTTTGTGCAATGATTTTTTCGTCCGAAGCTTCAAATTCTGTTTTCATTTGAAATTTGAAATCGCATTTTTTTTCTTGTGTTTCGGTAATATTCAAATAAACTTCTAAACTAGACTACTCTGGATTTATTTTCAACCAAAATGCTAAAGCGTGATACGGTCGAAATTTAGTCAATAACAACTTGACGTATTTCTTTCAATTTTGCATTTAAAAAACCTGAACACCCCTCATTTTGAAGGTGTGTGTGTGTGTGTGTGTGTGTGTGTGTGTGTGTGTGTGTGTGTGTGTGTGTGTGTGTGTGTGTGTGTGTGTGTGTGTGTGTGTGTGTGTGTGTGTGTGTGTGTGTGTGTAGAATGTTGCTCCTATTTTGATTTTGGAATTCACTTTTCAGTTTTCAAAATGCCGTCCAAGGAAGAAGAGCAGCGTATCAAAATTTTGCTCGCGCATCGCGAAAATCCGAGCTACTCGTACGCAAAGCTGGCAAAATCGCAAAAATTTGCCAAATCAACCGTTACAAATGTAATTAAAGTGTTTGGGGAACGTTTTTCGACAGCCAGGAAGTCTGGATCGGGGGAAAATCGAAAACCGGAAGCCGCTGAGACGACAAAGAGAGTTGCCGGTAGTTACAAGCGAAACCCTAACCTCCCCCTTCGAGATGTCGTAAATAAGCTGGGTGGTCTACACTGGTCTACAACCGTGCATCGAGCCAAAAAACGAGCCGGACTATCGACTTACAAGAAGGTAGTGACTCCAAATCGCGATGATAAACAAAATACGACGACCAAAGCGCGATCCCGGAGGCTGTATACGACGATGCTGACGCAGTTTGACTGCGTGGTAATTGACGACGAAACCTACGTCAAAGACGACTGCAAGCAGCTTCCGGGACAGGAGTTTTATACGGCAAAAGGAAGGGGAAAGGTAGCAGATATTTTCAAGCACATGAAACTGTCAAAGTTCGCGAAGATATACCTGGTTAGGCAAGCCATCTGTACCTGTGGCTTGAAAAGCAGCATATTCATAGCTTCCGGGACTGTCAACCAAGAAATTTACGTGAAAGAGTGTTTGAATAAACGTCTGCTGCCTTTCCTAAAGAAACACGGTTGTTCCGTACTGTTTTGGCCGGATTTGGCATCTCGCCATTACGGTAAAAAGGCCATGGAATGGTACGCCGCCAACAACGTGCAGGTGGTTCCCAAGGACAAGAAACCTCCTAACACGCCAGAGCTCCACCCAATTGAGAAATACTGGGCTATTGTTAAGCGGAACCTAAAGAAGACCAAAAAAAACTGCTAAGGACGAGCAGCAATTCAAGGCAAACTGGCTTTCTGCGGCGAAGAAGGTGAACAAGGTGGATGTACAAAATCTGATGGCAGGGGTTAAGCGTAAGGCCCGGCAATTCGGATTTGGAAAAGCAAAAGCCTAACTGAATATTTTTCCTGAATTTTATACTAATTAAACTTGAAAAAGAAATTTAATTTGATTTTTTAAATAAACGATTTCACCGATTTACACGCGTTTTCCCTTGACCAATTTTTGACCATATCACCCTTTATGCTGGATTCCTGGGCATGTTGGCATCGAAGGAAACAGAAAAGCGGATGAGTTGGCGGCAAAAGGAAAAAACGAACCAAGGAAGTCAATTGAAATCCCAGCTCACGACGTTATCACCTGGGTGAGTTAAGAATTGAGAATTAAATGGGAAGAAGAATGGCAAAGTAATCGGCAGCTGTTTCTAAGAAGAATAAAAAACAATACTTTACATTGGAGGGATAGAGAGGATCCCTTGGAACGACGTGCTCTTACCAGATTGAGAATTGGACATACCCTACTTACACACCTGGAATTTTTCACAAAGGGTATCCAGATGTGCGTTTCCTGCAATGAGCCGCTGACAGTGACCCACGTTATTGGAGCATGTTGATTGTACGCGAAGGAAAGGCGAGACAGTGGTATCGACCACGATATCGTATCAGCATTGAACACAGTTAACGAAGATAATCTCATACAGTTTCTTAAAAGTGCTAATTTACTACACAAATTTAAAGTTCTTGTAAACATTGTCAACTTTTTTTTTAACTAGACCATGTCGGAAGAACGACCATGTCGGTTAAAATCCTCTCTAAATAAACAAATTAGAATTAGAATTAGATAAAAAAGAGTACCCAAGTGACCATAAGCACTAAAGCTTTGCCTTTTTATAGGTATAAGGCTATGATCATTTAGTATCCGGGCACTTTATTTCGGTGATAGCTTCGTTAATAGAGCTCGGATATGCAAAACTTTAGTAGCGTTGTGTTGGTTATGAAAAGGATTAACTTGCCTATTTTTGATAGATTTTTAAGTTAACGTGTGTTTGAAATATTTACGATTCAAAAAGACATGGTAAAAATAATTTTGCACAAATTTGCTTGAAAATTCTTCATTGTTGACTTGAAAGCTCATGAACTGTTGATTTTTTTCTGTTTTTTTTTTTCGGACTAAACACTTAAGAAGTATAAGGAGCCACTCTAGGATCAACACGAAGTTCAAACCATTGGAGTGCAACCCTTGATCTTAAATATGGTAAAAAGACTATGGTTATTGGGGATGACTGAATGCAGACTCTTTAAATACCGTCAAACGGGGCATCATGCAAAAGCAGGGTTAGATGTAACATTTGTATACCACAACACTCATTCAATTTTTATTTCAATATACTGTAATAAAGTTATCATTGAATGATCACAAATTGATGATGACATAGTTTTTAACATCGTGAAAGAGTTGTTTAAAGTTTTTGATTCTCATAAAAAATTTAAAAAATCGAGCAATTGCCAATTGATGTAAATTTTTTTACATTTTTCGGTGCCGTAAAAAACTTTACCTCGTATGACGGATTGGCTTAATGTAATCACCTACAAACTATATATTGCATTCATTATACAAATACCAACACTGTTCGTGTATAAATAGTTTTCGGACAATCACCAAATTTTTTTAAATAAATATTTTTATAATTCAGTTAGCTGACTGGGGCAAAATGCAACAAAATGCAAATCAGAACTAAATCTCATAAATCACGTTTCCATATGCTGGAATATGATTGTTTGCATTATGCGTTTGTAAGCATTAAGATTTCATCCATCCTAAGATTTATTTACATGATTCAAGATAATAGAATATTTTGCAGTAATTTTTACCCCTAAATGTATGCAGCAGATTAACACATTTGTCTTAGAAACCTTTTTGACAGAAAAAAATGTAAAATTTAATTCGAACAAAACCAAAAACTACTGTAATTGGTACTTTATGCGTTATGACATCACAAATGTATAAAAAACTTTAAATTTTCAAACATTTTCATTTGATTTTTCATTAATTACAGAGTTTGTTGCAATTTACCCCTTTTTCTTAGTAGGGTGAAAATAGCATGTTTTTGAAAATTTAAAAATAACTGGTAAAACCAATAATTTTTCTAACCACGTCAATTTGGTGTCCCATCAACCTTAAAACTTTTGATGTACAAGAGGAATGATTATATGTAGGCATTAAGATTTTAGAAGCCATTGAAGTTGAAAAATGTTGCATGTTGCCCCAGTTGACGGTAATGCAAAAAATCCATTTCCGGCAGGCAAAAAGTGTTGCCTGACTAGTAGACACCAAGTAAATAACTATGAAAGGTCAGTTAAAAGTTTGCAATCTGTGCTTCGGGTTTTACGCAATATGACAGATGTGCTCTGATGGACAAAAATATTTTGTTCAAACCGGATTTAAGAGATCAAATTCTTCGAGATGCCTACTCATGAAAAGGTTCCAACCAGATTCCAATTGCTTTATTCGGGTGAGTTTGTGAAAAATATCATGATTTTGCTAAGGTTTTGCTTCTGTGGTAAAAAAAATAAATCAATACATGACTGAAAAAAGTGTGCAAAGATAAAAAAGAGATTTTATGAAAAAGTTTCGAGTATTTCTTGAAAATCATTGAAAAATATATTTTTTTTATATTTTTAAATTAAATGTCATATTAACACCTTCATTTCCTCCATAGAAAGTTTTTCAATCAAATGAATAGTTTTTAAAATACACACGTGTGTAACTGCCCGGATTCTAAATGATCATAGCCTTAAACCAGCATTCAAGTGCTAAATTACACTATATCAGCACATCAAGCGCAATTTTGTATCTCAACAGCCCTTCGAGTGCTACGCTGCATCATATTAGAATCATACCACTCTTTTAAAATGCCACTAGCATTTTATCAGCTTTGCACAATGCTTTTGAAATGCAACACAGCTCTATCAGAATGACGAATGCTATATTTTCTAAGCATTAAATTTGCATCAATTAAGCTTGCTTTAATGCTTTTTAGAACTAAGTAAGCACTACAGTGACATTAGGCCAAAGCACATTAGCATTGATTGATGCTGAAAAAAATGCAAATTTAGGGCACCGATTACCAGAAATTTGATTCAAATATGTCCGATCCATGGATGTCATGAGTTCGATGCCAGGTGATCTTCACCCGAAAAATGAAAAAAAAAAAAATAAAAATAAAAAAAATCATGAAGAAATTCAACTCAAGAGATCTCCTTAATTTGCATAAGCGAATATCAACATAAGCCAAATTCATCATCATGGCAGAAAAATAAAGCCAAAAAAATAAAAAAAAAGTTTTACCCACATGGTTG
This sequence comes from Uranotaenia lowii, assembly GCF_029784155.1. NCBI lineage: Eukaryota > Metazoa > Arthropoda > Insecta > Diptera > Culicidae > Uranotaenia > Uranotaenia lowii. Next base: position 130,704,197 of record NC_073693.1, read on the forward strand.
TACCTTATTTGAACGCCATTTGCATTTTCCCAGCATTTTGCTCGCCAACCATATAGCATCAACTTAGCATAGCACAGTGCTTTTATAGGGTAATAATACTAGTTTCTGCACTAAAGCAGAAGTTAATTTCGCCAAACCTGGCTCACAGGGCTAATATGATGCACAGAATCGAGCTCTATAGCTGACGTTAGAGCAGAATTGGTGCTTGTTTTTAGTGCTTATGGTTACTTGGGTATTCTCCTCGAAATGGACGGACCAAATTGTCACAAAAACCAATTTCTTCAAAAATAGATTCTTCTTGATTCGTATTCAAAATCTCATTGGAAGCTCTTATTTACATCTGCAAAACGCATTGAAAGTACTTAATTGAAGATTTTCTTAAAATATTCAGTCATTTTCATCATCTGAAATTATGCAGTTTTTACTAAATTCTCAATTTCAGAAACAATTATTGGTTCCAGGTATTGTTTCCGGAACTGTAAATTCCATCATGCTGTATTCAAAGATGGAAGAAAATCTTCAAAAAATTAATATAATAAATATTATTCAATCAAGGACAAATTAACTGTCTGATACATTGATATCGAATCACAAAAAAAAACATTTATTCACAGTTTGTGTTTTTATTCAAACCCTTAGAATTCAGCGATTAATGATGTGGACAGATTTGTGATTTTTTTGAAATTTGAATGCATCAAATTTGTTTCTATTTTTTGACGAATTTAGCTGTGTTAGTTTATATCTTTTTGGGAGCTGGTTTTTCTTAACGTCATCACTCAGAATCCTTTCAAAAAAAAAGGTTATACTATCTCAAAAAGAGGTAAAAAAGTTTAAGCGTGTATACGTTCCAATAAAACAGTTTGTTCAACTTCAGCACAAGTTTTAAAAGAGCGTTGAGTGCTTTATTAAAACAGGTACCAAAGCCCTTATAAAAACCGGAAAGAATGTGTTTTATTGAAGCTTTAGCAATACGTTTGCAACACTGTTAAGATAATGTTTTATTCAAATTTAAGGAAAACTTTCAGGGCTAAAAGAAGAATTTATTATAAGATTACAATAAAACTGTTTAAAAAATTGGATGCCAGGAGAAAAGCCAGTTGGCGTAATCTAAGGTGGCCAGAATTCTTTCACACCATATCTGGGCCGGACAAACCGGGCAATTTTCTATAAAAACCTGGCAAAATCCGGGAATTTCATTTCTTAATTGACGACCAAAAGGCGGGCAATATCTGGGCAAATTTCGTCAAAACCCAGAAATTACTCAACAAAAATCAAGATTAAAAAATTGAAAAAAATAATTTTTTCATCAAAATTTATCAACAGATTTTAGATCGTATTTAGGGATACGAAAAAACCTTTCATTTTTATTTTTCTAAAATCTGCCTACAAATTTTTGTTTTGGTGGCTAAATAAAAAAATTTAAAACACAATTTATTTTTAATTTTCTTGATTTGACAAATAAAGTGAAAAAATCCGGGCCAAATCCGGGCATTTTTCAATGAAATCCGGGCAACCGGGCCGGGCCGGACTGTTCCCAAAGTTTGTATCAAATATTCGGGCAAACCCGCATAAAACCGGGCAATCTGGCAATGTTACTTGAAGGGTAATGTGAAAAATGCATGTTTTTGGGTATTTATTTTTTAATTTAAACTTAATATTACTGTAAACATATACTTTTAAAAAGTGTTGCCTGATACTCAAGTTGACGGATCTCTCTGATTAAAGGTATACATTGAATAATTTGTTTCTTCACCTATAATTCAAACATGGTTCCGGCTGTGGGTAAGAGTTATTCAAAAATCCCAACTATCAGGAAACAAATTCTTTAAGAGAAGTAGTTCTCCGTGTTTCAATGATAGATTATTTTTAAGGGACACTTCGTAAAACCACCCTCGGTGTTAGCATTTTGAACCGGTTTAAACAACGGTTCCTTCGAAGGAAACTTCCACAGTTTTTAGCAAGCCTTGCTTCCCTGTCGGTCGGAATGTTCCGTCAGTTTCGGTTCGGTGTTTGCTTCGAAGGGTTGTATTCCCCCGGTCTTGGTCAAAGTCGCTATCGTCCCCGGTATCGGTCGTCGGTTGTTGTTGGCCATTTGGCTTGTCACAAGAAAGGATACATGAACTGTAGCATCCAGCAGGCAGCAGCGGGAGTGCCAGGATTTTAAAGAAGGATAAAAAAGCGTGCCCTCTCTGGCAAACTCTGACAGGAAGTACAGCCGAAGCGTAAAGGCGTGGAAACCGGAACAACTGTGCGAAACTGTCATCGCCTGTCTGCGGGCCGTCTACTGCTTCGCCCCAAATATCGTTGGTGGTTCTGAAGCCTCGTGGAGTGGAACTGCTTCTTGGCAGTCGATTTTGTCGGCTGACTTTTTTGGTGGAGCACGGTATAGTTTGGTGGAAATATTTTGGTTTTCCCTCTTCTGTTCGGGATGGTCAAGAGCCCTCAGCGATAAAACGTGAAAGCAAGCAACAAAAAATTGGGATACCCAAAAATCGGAACATATGCAGTGCACGTGTTGTGTGTCTCCTTCCGGTAACGACCTGGATGGAGTTGATGTTGATGTCGTTCACAATCTGGGACACCGTCAAGGAAGAAAGAAGATGGGGTCAGAAAGCTTTCCTGAATGTCGTGTGCCATCGTGGGTGTGTCGTCGTGTGGTGAATTAATAATTTAAAGCTCCCACATCAAATGCCGCAACGAAATCGGAGTCGGGCGTCAGGCGTCTCGTCCTTATTCCGGGAGCAAAGCTTGTGTAAAGAACGTGAGGCATTTGGTGGGCTCCGATGCTGATTGCCATATTAACCACCATTGCATCGGTTGGTTTCGTCGAAGTTGGGGGTGGGTGAGGGATCAAATTCCGGTTTATTTTTCTGAACAGGGGTCGGCGCTATCAGAGCATCGGAGCTACCTGTTTGTGTTTAACCACCGAACCCGAGCGTGAGCTTTGGGATTTCAAATGGATTACCAACCAACTGCTGCTGTTGCCTTTAAAGATGACAGGTGCATGGAATACTACCAACTGCTTGACAGCGTTTCTGTGGTTTTTCTGCTCACTCCGCAGAGGAAAAGGATAATTGGCCGTTTCGGAATCGATTAAACGATTAGCGTTATTTGTTACGGAACTGATCTTGAAGGATAAACCGCAATCAGTGATAAAAGTGCAATCAACTCTGGATTCGTATCGAACACATTTTTGTGTATCAGTGAATGATGTTAGACGGTGACTTAGCAAACAAATATGAATGATTTATTTATTTAATTTTTTTTATTTGCACAGTTTTCCGCCTCACGACATATGTAACTTGATGAATATAACTCCTAAAATTCATTCGACCCATGGCCACATTGACCCACACGTCTCATTGATTTAGAATATTTGAAAAACAAAAAGTCGGATCAAATATCGATCTCAAACAGGAATGCTTGATGAGATCATATGAAAAGAAATTAAGATAAATCCCAACACGTCTTTGCCTGCAGATCTCCTTTCTAAGATAGGGATTGCAGTATCATTTAACAAAATTAAAGAGTTTTGAATAGCGAAATAAATGGAGGAGACGAGACGGTGTTATGTTGTCCACGGAGACTCGATATTTTTCTTTGTTTTCTTTCCTCCTTTGTTTAAAAAATATAAATTCATCGTCTTTAGTATTTTCTGGCAGCATGTTTTTCCAAATTTATATGCTTCAATAATAAGAACGGTTCCTGATTCTGCAGATGAATTCGATGCGTTATCGTCGAGGAAATAGAAATGGTGATATTTTTTAAGTTAAAGAAGACTTGAGCCTTGATTCAGAGGAACTTAATCTTAATTCAAACAAACTCGTAAGACAAATTGGTTATTAATGAAAAATTCCCTTTCCATGTGAAAGTGCAAGACATAACTGAGATAATGAACCTGTGAGCATGTTTTTGTTATGAACTTAAGGTTTCCCAACGATGCAATTTTGGGGTGCTTGTTAAATTATGTAGGTTTATTGTTTTTAAGCTAGTTGAGTAAAAGAAGCATATGATGCGTACATAAATAGTAAAACAATTAGAAATACACTGCCGGCCAAAAGTTTGGGATCACCCACTAAAAAACATGCAAATTTTGATCGTTTATATCTCAGCCGTCTTAGGACATATTGCAAATCTTCTGATCTCATTCGAAAGATAATGAGCAATAGCTATTTTGGAGGTATTTTGCCCATAAATAATGTTTTAGTTTTGCACCTAAAACTTAACCTAAAGTTAGAACATTTTAAAAAAATCGCACTCAATAATCAAAGCCAATCATCTCGCGATAGGGTGAACCAAATTTCAAAATTTGAGTTGCATTAGAATCCTTATTCTATACTTCTCAAAACACAATCAAAAAATTGTGTGCAAAAATTTAAGAATGTACTTTTAATTAATAAAATAGACACTTAAGTTATCGTCAAAAAGTTTGGGATCACCCCTCAGTATGGTGTATCGGCCAAAAACATGCAAATTTATCTCATTCATATCTTTCTCATCTAACATCGTATTGCAGATCTGAAGGGTGCATTTGAAAGCTTAGGAATTGTAGTTTGTTCATAAATTCATTAAAAAATTATATTTTAAAGTGATAACCATAAAAAATTTACTTGAAATTAATTGTTTTTTGAAAATTCACACTAATGATTGTGAATTTTTTATGGTTATGGATTTAAAATATAATTTTTTAATGAATTTATGAACAAACAACAATTCCTAAGCTTTCAAATGCACCCTTCAGATCTGCAAAACGATGTTAGATGAGAAAGATATGAATGAGATAAATTTGCATGTTTTTAAAAGAATGATCCCAAACTTTTGGCCGATGCACCATACTAGGGGTGATCCCAAACTTTTGGACGATAACTTAAGTATCTATTTTATTAATTAAAAGTACATTCTTAAATTTTTGCACAAAATTTTTTGCTTGTGTTTTGAGAAGTATAGGATCAGGATTCTAATGCAACTCAAATTTTGAAATTTGGTCCTCCCTATCGCGAGATGATCGGCTTTGAATATTGAGTGCGATTTTTTAAAAATGTTCTACCTTCAGGTTAAGTTTTAGGTGCGAAACTAAAACTTTATTTATGGGCAAAATATCTCCGAAATAGCTATTGCTCTTTATCTTTCAAATGATATCAGAAGATTTGTAATATGTCCTAAGATGGCTGAGATATGAACGATCAAAATTTGCATGTTTTTAAGCGGGTTATCCCAAACTTTTGGCCGGCAGTGTATATGCTTACGCAAAGTGACGACGATGACATTTGGGTTGAGATTTTTATCTCAAAACATAGCTGAGATAAATATTTAGAGACGTTCACCCAACTCTCTCTAAGTAAACAGTCGAAAAATTAAATTTCCTTTCAAAGGTGTTTGATTTGGTCACTAAAAAGTTTTAGGTGCTTGTATTGTGATCGGTCACTTTTGAGACGTGGAGATTCAAAATATCATAACATAGTTTTGTTAAAATATATTGAGCTTTAATTACCATGCGTACAGAATCTGCAAACAAAATTTTTAATGATTATTCTTTCATATTCATCTGTAAATCGGAAATTCGACAAGTTGAAGCTTTTGGCATAGTTGTAAATGATCATATATTGGAATAAGAGACAGGTTTTGGTTGCCCATATCAGGCAGGTCAAATGCCTAAATATATCAAGGAAAAATAGATAAGTCTTATAATTTTTTTTACTTTTATCATTGAAACATTAAATATACGCCAGAATCACAATTGAACAGTGAAAATAAAAGAGCTTAATACTGATCCGATAAAAATACGATCCAAACAAAATATTACTTTGAAATATGGTCATATGGCATACCTAACAATGTTTCATGCAAAAGAACTAGTGATAACTAAAATTTTGACAAAATTTCAGCATTCACACCCGTTTCTACCATTTTCAATTAAATAATATCAAAATATTGCAAGCGTAAATGGAATATAGCTAAAATCAGTTTCGGAAATCGGCTATTTTGACTTCTTTTATTATGAAATTATTTTCACAAAAACTGTTAGAGATTTTAACAGATAAATTGCTTGAGCGTATGGAAAACAGATGTCCACACATGTGCATATAGTTTTCAGACTCCTTTCTATTGGAATATGGGAGAAAATGAGTACTTACCTGAATATGCGCATTTAGCTCGTCTCTCCCCTATTTGGTTTTGGATAAACATAATAGGATTGGTAATGTTAATTAATTTTTCTCAAGTGAAATGTGAAAAAGGCACAATTTTTCATGACTTTTTCAAGAAATCAATGCTATTTCCATCACAAAAAACCATCAAAGAATTTTTGGGTTAAATTCGCAGAAAGTCAGATTATTTTCTCCCCAAAAACATAAAATTTATTTCGGTAACTTTGCATACAATAGGTCTGATAGGCACACATTCAAAGTTTTTAAAAGCAGAATAAGCAAAATTTATCTAAAAAGTTGTATTTTCTGGGAATGTATGCGCATTTTCTCCTAAAAAGAGTCAATTGGTATGTTTTGAATCATATGTTTACAAGAGGAAATGATTATGTGGATATTTAAATGAAGATAAGTCCGAAAAGAAGCAATGCAAAATTTAAAAAAAACTATCTATGAAGTACGGTTCCCCCAGATAGGTAGGCAAATTTATAGGGTTTTTAATCAGGAAGATGAAATCAAGTGCTTCCGTCGTGAAAAAAACTTTGAAGAAACTGAAATTGGTGAAATCAACAAAAGAATCTTCGTTTTTTTCAGCATACCTCACTTGAAATCAGAAAACATACTTACAAACAAGTAAATAAATATACTGACTTCTTTAAAAATGTGCTGTACAGCAGAAGTTTTTCAATAGTTTTCATAAATAATAAAAAAAAATACTTTCTTCCTTCGATCCGTATTCATTTTACATGAAGCTGTCACTTTCGTTTTCCCAACGGCTTACTTCTACTTCTACTTATTCACTGTGCAAGACCCCGATTGATCATTTTTGACTTCAGTACAAAGCATCAAAGATATTTTATTCTATTAAGATACTCGGCTGAATAGTTTTTCGAACAAGTAGTCTGGGACATCGACTCGTTTGTGTAAGGTGCTGCCACTCAGCGAAAAAGTATTCAAGCTTTCAACTTGCATTCAAGTTTTAAATCTTACAAATTTTTTCATGCGATCAACTAAACCACGTTAAAATTTAAAATAAAACGTTTCTTTAGCCAAAAATTATTTTTATATTGATGAAAACTGGGTGCCAGACTTTGAATGATGTGAGACCCTTTTTTGGGGAGAAAAATGAGAAGTGATAAGTTCACCCAGAATCGTTACCGGAAAACCAAAATCTAACCGGAAATGCTGATCTTGTTCAAGAACCACTACAGGTTCTTGGCGTTCTATTTTGGAACCGTTTAACCGATACAGGACTTTTTCAGCTACTTTTGTCCGCTAAACACCGGTTTTTCCTACTAAATAACGATAATGTGGAGTTGTAAAAGCTTTGCTATCCCCGACTTAAAACAAAATTTAATCTACGCAACAAATCTTTGATGTGAACAAAAATATTGACGCATACTGATTAGATTTTTTTTTTGTAAAAGATTACATGATAGATCTGAGTTTGGATCTTATTTCGTCAATGCTTTTTTGGTGCTAGTGATTTGTTCCTTAAATTTCTCGGAAGCCGATAGGACCTGATATCATCTTAATTCCCTAATCTCTTTGAGAGAATTGAATACCAACGAATCAGAACAAGTTGTAAACGAATTTGAAATCCGCAACTTGATGTACATAGCTAACTAATTGAGCAACAAAAATCAAAGTTATGCCTCTTTAAAGTTGCGACGTGAATTCACTCAGTTGAAACACAACAGAGCTGTGAGCTGAATTTACGTTACAAAATTTCAAAATATTCTGAACCATTCGTTACAGCCTTCAAATTTTGGTACACTTGCAAAAAGATATTTCGTTATTCCATCTGGTTCAATCTTAAATTGTCAGTATGTTTTTCTACTTTTTTTTTTTCCTTAATTTGACTCGCACTCACATAACAACATATTGAGGAAAAGTACGTAAAAGTTACTACTATTTCTCGCAATCTAGATTTCAATATTGAAAAATAATCTTTTATATTTTTTATTTCGAAAAATTTGGATGTTTTTAAAAATTATGAATAATGGAAATAACATGAACTAAATTTTTTTCGATTTGTAAACATTCGATCATCTGGTGGATCAAGACAGTTTTCAAAGCATATTTCCTTTATACATTGATTTATTTGTGACCGTTTTGATCTTTTTTTGAAAAAAAACTCCATTGAATATAAACGGATTCACTTTATCTACATAATGAAGCAGTATTTGTAGGCTTTAAAACGATTTAGGGAAATTGCAATAAAACATATCCATTTATTAGTATTTAATTATTTTGTAAAAGTTGTCAGAGTTTACACTTTATCCATCAAACAATGTTATATTCAAAACTGCATATATACAACATGTTAAAAGAATTCCTTTATTTTTCCGTTGGTTTTTTTGTGATTTGAATTATTGAAATTATAGACGATTTTGAGATTTTTTATTCGAAAACGGCTTGATGCGTTCGATCAACTTTTAAGTAAGCAAAGCAACTGTTTTATAAATGGCAGGGGGAGGGGCTGGGGTCAGATCGCGTCATTTTATCTTTTCATTTGTAAATATTTCTTTTACAAATGATTTAATTTTTTATACTCATAAAGTTTTTATGTGTCATTTGTAAATAGTCCACTTTAAAATATTTGAAGTGTTAAAGGACCTTTAATATAGTTGATTGCAAACAATTTCATAGACTTAAAATTTCAGACTGCTTGGAAAATAAAAATCAAAATGAAGAATAGGTCAGTACTGGGTGAATAAGATCCAATAACAATTCACTCATTTTGGTTGGATCCGATATCATTTAAGAATTTCTGAGAAACTCTCAAACCAACACCATCGAATTATTCAGATTTTGGGTCCCAATTTTCCCATTGTGCATTGAACGGTTTAAATGAAAGACCCCCTTCAAAAGAGACCGTCTTCAAATTGTATTGCAATAGAAGAAGAAATTACCATAATAAGCTTCCGTCAAAGATATCAGCTCCTCAGACAAAATTGTGGCTGAGCCTTTAACAGGCTTGTTCTTCTTCTTCTTTCTCTACTTGAACTGCATCGCAGTTCGAGTTGTAAGGGCCAGTGGCTAAGACTATATGCCCTAACAGGCTTGTTAAATTTAGCAAATATTGTAAAAATCTGACAATATTAGGCATGACATCAAATTTGTCTGTGCAACTATGGGGCACAGACAACTTGATTTTGAAGATTGTTTAAATTTTGTTGTCACTTATTTTGAAAACTTGAACTTTTGAATCTTGTTTACCAATCCTGTTTGAGAACAATAGACATAAAAATTGAGCAAGCTCGATTGAAATGACCAAAATATTGGAGAAAAAAAAAATCATGTGCTCAGCTGTGTAGCGATTGGCAAATAACCCAAACACAATCAATTCCGAATCAGGAATAAATTAAAAACTAAATTTACTCGACATTCAAACTCGAGCATTCGAACTGAAGCTCATCATTTGAAACAGTTCTTCAGAATCTGAATAATTTTGAAAAAAACTATCAGCTTTTGGATGGTGCCGCAAAGCATACCGGGTCATCCAGGTTATGCTAGAATGCCAAATATTCCTGAAATGATTTTATAATCAATGATTAGGAAGAGTGGGGATACTTGATTCCCTTTTCTTATTGAAAAGAATTTAGCAACTCGTCGTCGTCTTTGCATTTTCTGTCAGCTTGTAATTTCAAGTTTATATGCTCCAAAAGTTAATTAGAAACATGAATTCGTAGGTGAACTAGAAGCATTTTTGTAAGACGAAAAAATTTGTGATATTTTCTAAGTAAGAGGATACCTTATCGATTACTCAGGGAAATTTGATCCTTAATTCAGGATGCTCTGACCCTACGCAAAAATCTTACAAAATCCAAAGATCAAAAGTCTGTTGACTATTTTGTACCGTTTTAGTTCTCATTTCACAGTGAATAAGTGTTAGACAAAGTGGATTCTAAAAGTTTCGAATACAGCGAAGGAATCAGGTATCCCCAGTCTCTCTTACTGAATTTAATATACCATCATTATTGTCTATCAACCCCAAATTTAGTTCAATAATTTTGTGTAAATTACAGCAACGAAGTTTTTCCGAGATTTAACTACGAAACATTATCTTTTTGTTATCTTAAAGTGTAAAAAAGCTTTTCATTTCATTATAATGTTAGGTACAAGGACAGAAAAAGATAGTTTTAGATAGTTCTTTCTTAAATTACATAAATAATAGCATTTTGTAATAGAAAACGAATTTCCATTTTCCTTTATGTAGTATACATAAGGTTTTGGAAATATCGTTAACTTCTTGTCAAAAAGTTATTGATAATATAAATCTTATGCTGAAAAATGTCTATTGTTTGACCTTGATGGTGTAGTGTAAAATTTAATCATGTTGAGCATTTTGTTTTGTTTTGCTTGAAATATTGGAAGATTGATTGAAAAATCTCAAAATGGAGGGGCGTTTTGTTGATTGATCACGAATCGATTAAAATAGTAGCCATTCTTACTTAAAGTGAATGACACGGAATAATGATAAACGTTTTAATCATGGCTGTGCAGATCCCAATGGAAATTTAATGATCCATTTGAATTAATCGAATTAAAACCGCATAACGAGTACCCCCATCCTTGCAAATTATTATTGAAATTAATTTCCACCGGAAGCAAATTTATCACAAAATTACCATATTGCACAATCCACTCGTTACCTCGATAACGCTGAGTTAACATTGCTTATATTCAATTGAACAGGTACATAAAGTAATAATTATGCATTGAACTTTTCCGATGAGTGCCGAATGGATCGATGATTTCTGGGTAAAAAAAACATTAAATTTATTACTTTGCGCCAAATTGTATTAATTAAAATGAAAAATTGCAACTTAATAACAATGACGGAGGATTGTTCACTTCAACGAATTGTTATCCTTAATTACGATTGGTTTCGGATCACATGCCGCAGTTCTTGCGGTTACCGGGGAAAGTTTTACCCGCAAAATAATAATGAACTTATCGCACAGCAGCCTCATTGTGGGTGGATGGGCAAAAGAGAACTTGACCGGTAAAATAATATGAAGAAGAAAAAAAACTGGAAACGAATCCACAGTTGATATGCACATTAATCATGAATCCCCACGTTTGCGTTAAATCAATATCAAATTAGGAGCGAAAACAAAAGGATAAAGTTGTGATCCCTAGGGAGCTCATCACGTCACAATCCACCAACCCGCGATGGACTGAACCTGAATGGAATGATAAAAATTAATATTGAATGGTGTGATTCGTTTGGAATGTGAGTGGGTGGCTGGCAGGCTTGCATCAATCCCAATCTCAAAAGAGGGAGCGAGAAAAATCGGTGAAAAACCATCCCGGGCAATAGTGCAAATGCACCCGAAATGATTACAATTAAATATTCAAATTTTATTCCAGTGAAAGCTTTCTGCGGAACAGACCCCCTTTTAGGTGGTGGGGTTGAATATTCATGACCCCCCGAATGCATGCCGAGCACGCAGGTGAATGTGTACATGGCGACCGTCAATTTGAACGGTGCGGTAAATTTTGACCGAGAACCTGTCGCCGAGTGATGAAAATATCAGTGTGATGATTAAAGTGTTGGTGGATGGCGCAAGTTGGTTGATGATGATGTTGGTGGGATTCGCGTTTTGCGGGGCTACTACTGACGATGGATTAATGCTTAAAAGCTTGACCACCACTTGATGCGCGTTCGTCATCATCGCTTTGGGATGCTGAGTGAGTTTGATCAGCAAGCAGCAGTAGCCGCGAGCAATTTTGGTTTTGGATGCAGTGAAATATTGGAACTGAACGAACATAAGCTGGTGTGGTTTTGTGCGATAAATGACGCACAGCATCGTTTTAAGGTGAGTTTAATTATAACACAAGGCAACAAAATTTAGATTTTTTCAAAGTGCCAAGAACTTAAGAACTGATTAAGACTAAATTGGGGCGCTGATTCCAAATATGCAATCAAATTTTTTTCTGGCAGCTCGTGATTCCGATTTAGCTTTGGAAAACGAATAGAAATTCATTTAATCAATTTGTGCACTTTTTTGGCAAAACTGTAAAGGATTACAAAGATTTGGAGATCCAAAATTCAATTATCAACTTTCCCGTAGATCGCGAGTAAAATTGACTTCTAAGAACAAAGTTATAGAAGCTTTCTAATTGCTTATTTTTCGAAATCTCTCAAAATACGGTTTTTTGAAGATATTTTAACCGTAATTGAATTTTTGATGTTTCTCAAATCATAAGTAAAATCTTTTTGAAGTCTTCAACACGTTCGTCGCCACGTCACCCATATTCGGCAGACGGGTGTATTTCCTGGGGGGCCCCGTCACATCAAAAAGCAGGTGACGCTCTCTTACTTGAGTTAACCGCTCAGCTTCGCCACACGTTTCAAATATGGGAGTTCTCCCTCTTTGCTTTCTCTCTCTGAAAAATTTTTTGGGCCCGGCTAGCAAAACTACCAAAATGAGCGTGGCGACGAACGTGTTAACAAAGTTCTTAACATCAAATACTCCAAGACTTCATTTAGCGGTGTCAGAAATAGTTGTAATCAAATATGAACAGATGTACAGGCTCGAGCAAAAAATCTTCAGAAAATTGTTCGAAATTTCAATTACCTTTCTTTTAAGAAACTGCTAAAAATTGATGGAAACAGTGTCTTTTTATTGCTTGATTTAAAACTTTCAACGGCGCATTAGATGGCACTGTTCCTAGGTAGCTCTTTTAAAAATAAAACAAAAAAGGGTGCAAGTGTATATAAACTAATAAATAAATTAACCATCTGTACTTCAAAAGATTGTACAATTTAAAATTATTGAATAGTTCAAGAAAATTAGAGCTAGTTTAAGGTGCAAATTGCATCATCGTAATTTACTTCAGACACTGCCGAAATAGCAAACAGTCCTAATTAAGTTTTAATACTTTTTGAAAGGTCATCGGAGTCAAAAGAACATAACCTAGCTATGTTCATTCCAATATAATCATTACTGACGAACGTCCCCACGTAGTAGTAAGAATTTAATGCATAATGCACTTTCATGAGTGACTTCTCTATTTATTATTGTACTGCATATAGTTTTTCATGCAATTTCGAATGAAAAGTTATAGATTAAAATTTATCAATCTCCAAATGTGTTTCGAAACTACATCAATAATTTTGTCCAAACTCTTCAAGTATCTCTGCGATAAAAAAATACTATGACAATTCCCTGATATGACCCCTTCAAAACTGACTAGTCGCTTGTATTTGCTTTTGTTTACATTGAATTTTCTTTTTGGTAGTTCACTCCGATGCACTTAAAGTCATCTGGTGGCTCAGCGAAAAACATCAAATTGTTAAAATGGTTGTTGGGACTTAACACACTTTTAAAGGTTTATCTTGTTCATCTGTTCACCTGTGAAATTTGCATTTTTATTTGCTGGAAACCTCGCTGACTTTCCAAAAAAATACCAGCAATTTAAATAACTGAAAATAACAGCAAACTTTCGTGCTAACCATTTCTTTCAAAATAAGCGGCTGTATTCGGTATCCAATTTATATTAAAATTGTAAAATAATTATTGAATACTAGCAGTGCATAAAAAAGCAATAAAAATAATTGTTTAATCCCATTTTTAATAAGAGATGTATTTATTTTGAGAAAGATTTTATCTATATATATATATATATATATATATATATATATATATATATATATATATATATATATATATATATATATATATATATATATATATATATATATATATATATATATATATATATATATATATATATATATATATATATATATATATATATATATATATATATATATATATATATATATATATATATATATATATATATATATATATATATATATATATATATATATATATATATATATATATATAAGTTAACAACGCAACCCGGTTCTATCCAAAACCGTGGAACCCAACCGCATGGAACAACATACGCCAAAATTGCATCAACACATTGTCCTACTCCAAAGTCAAATCGAACATAGTCAACAACAACAGGAGAAATACACACGCCGTAGTTGCAGACCTAGCGTCAGCACATTCCGCATCAAAGTCCGATCGAACATCGTCCGATCGTCCTAGAACGTGCACCGGATAGAAACGCTCAGGTTACCTGGCCTACCTGAGAAACAACCAAGAACGGACAGGAACGGACAAGCATCGAACGAGCACCTGGGAACTGCCGGATAAGCACAATCGTGCGCCGCCGCCTCGATAGGGAGTTTAGCTTAGGTTTACGATAGAAAATAAAATCAGTCTTTAGTTTAACTTCAAATTGTTCGGTTGTTATTTTTTAAAAACGTATCCGCGATCCCGAAACGTTTAACTGGCGCAGTCGTACGGAGCCGACTACCTCCGGAAAAAATATACAGTGAAAAGAAAAAATTATTGCTGCAAAAACGGCAAAGTGAAAAACAAGTGAAAAGATATACAAATATGAAAGGTTAATCAAAACCGATGAAAAAATACAGTGCATAAAAACATAAAAAAGGGGAAAGTGAAAAACAAGTGAAAAGATATACAAATATGAAAGGTTAATCAAAACCGATGAAAAAATACAGTGCATAAAAACATAAAAAAGGGGAAAGTGAAAAACAAATGAAAAGATATACAAATATGAAAGGTTAATCAAAACCGATGAAAAAAAAGTGCCTAAAAACATAAAAAAGGGGAAAGTGAAAAACAAGTGAAAAGATATACAAATATGAAAGGTTAATCAAAACCGATGAAAAAAATACAGTGCCTAAAAACATAAAAAAGGGGAAAGTGAAAAACAAACGAAAGGATATACAAATATGAAAGGTTAATCAAAACCGATGAAAAAATACAGTGCATAAAAAAAAAAAAAAGGGAAAGTGAAAATTACCCGTATCAACGAGCAGCTGAAATTACAAAAACTCAAACAAAAAAAAAAAGGAACAGCAAATGATGGCACCAATCATCATCATAGCAGCCCTAATGTAAGTACCTTATTCCTTCCATGATTTCCATCACGGTCCGGTTGTGCAAGTAAACAAAATCGTTCATATGACGATTTAGCTAATGAGTAACATACAGAGCGCATATCTGTGGTTCCATTAGCGGGAAACAAATCTTATTAGTCAATCCACCGGCACAGTGCTAATCTCGTACCGTGTAGGAAACTGATCGCATAGCAGAGCGAATATCTGTGTGCAGATGCGATCGGTCAAATAAGAATTTCCCCAGTTGAAAGCACACTGTCTACCTCCCAGAGCGCATATCTGTGGCAGAAGTAGACAGTCGTTAAAAGCATATTAAGAAATATCGAAAAGAATATCGATATCGAAATATCGCGTTAGATTTACTACAATATTCAAAATTAATCAAAACCTGAAATACTAAAACACGAAAACAAATTAATATAAAATATTATATGAAAATATAAAAGTTATAATAATAATTAAAATAATAATAAAAAATAAAAACGTGGTTTGACTTTCTTTTCTGAAATCGGCACTGCAGTCTATTTTCGAAATGATGATTATTTTATTTCATCCAACGTTTCGAGACTAGGTTGGTCTCATCCTCAGGGAAAACTACAAGGTTGTACATATTTTGTTGAGTTAATGGATTTGAGCATAATCTGTTTTGTCCTACTTACAATATAGTCATCTCTATGTGGCTTTTGTGAAGACTAATGTCTGGCCCAGTTGTAGATTTTCCTGCTCGAACTGTTAGATTTTGTTAATTGACATTTTTATAATGTTATTTCTAAACTAATCTTACCAATAATAGAAAATTATGATAAATTTAAAACTATCTCACAGAACTTTTCAACGGTGATTTTGAAAGACTGAACAAACGGCTTTTTCAAAATGAAGTGTTGCTTGCGTTTGTCAGTTGGGTATCTGTTTGATTGTTGTCTGTTGTTTGTGTTGGAGGGAGAGAATCTGTGTTTTTAACAATTTTCGGGAGAGATTTTGTTTTATAATTGTGTTTCTTCAGGTTGTTTAGTATGTTAGCGTACATTGCATTAAGATTGTTGGTATCTGTTTTTAAATTGACTGTGTTCGGATTATTACCACATCAACAAAAACCAGTCGAAATCTGAACAACATAAAAAATAAAAACATTTAAAAAAATAGTAATCAAATTAAATATATAAAAAAAAAAAAATTATTATCCAAATAATAATAAAATCTTTTCCCGAGTTTTAGGAGTTGATGGAACGTTTCCACCCATATAACCTAAGAAACCGTGAAACAAACGAATCAGATATGAATAGTAACCAAAATCCTATTCCACCACCTCCTCCTAACCCGTTACCACTAAACCAAAATCAAAATTCGAACATGGAAGGTCTTAGAATAATTGAACAAGCGGAGAAAATAACAAAATCCCTTCAAACTCCTCAAGCAGTGAGAGAGCTACAACCATTTGATGGCAACCCCATCAAACTTCACAGTTTCATAAGATCCGTCGAACATTTCCTGCCTTTTATGGAACCCATAAAAAACACACCATTCGAAAAAATTTGGCTTCAAGCCATCAGAAACAAAATTATTGACGAAGCAGACCAAGTCTTAGAGACACATGGGACTTCCCTCAACTGGGAAGAAATCAAAGCAAACCTTATAGCCTATTATAACGATAAACGCGATTCTGTCACCCTTACGCGCGAACTTTTCCAACTCCAACAAAATTTTTCTATAGAACAGTTTTTCGGACAAGTACAAAATTTATTATCCTTGTTGATAAATAATACAAACATATCAACAAGTGACGAAAACGTCAAAAGAGACCGAAACTCGACCCACAAAGAAAACGCACTCCAAGTTTTCCTGGCTGGTCTAAAAGAACCAATTGGAGGAAATGTGCGAGCAAGGCAACCTAGAACAATTAAACAAGCTTTTGACACTGCTGTTGAAGAGAGAAATTACCTAAGTAAAAGTGGATTAAACAGACCAAATCTCCCAGCACGTCCCCCTAGACCTATGAATTTCCAATTTCCTCCGCCAACATATAGGCATAATTCCCCAATGCATCCATCTCATCGACCAATGCCGTATGTACAACACTCTCAAAATCCGAATTATACACCGCAATTTATGTCACGTAATAATGACATAGCAAACCCCCGAACACCGAGAGCTCTCCCAGCTCCGGAAACGGTAAATGCTAACAGATCCATCAGATCTAAATTTGTCAACTACATTAACAGACCACAAAACTATCCACAAAGACAACCATTTCCACAAAAGAATAGGTTTGTGCCCGCAGTACCCCCAAGACAAGCAAACATTAATGAATTGAGGAACATAGAACAACAACAGCAAGATTGTTACGAAAACTATTTTGATTATTACCCTTCCACGAGTTATAATCAAGAAAATTATAACACATACTCTTTAGAAACAGAACACCCAGAAAATTTGGCCGACAACCTAAATTTTCAAGTGGAGACGTCATCGACGTTTCCAAGGTAAAGTCGAATAATTGTATACCATATGTACAAATACCATCGATTCAAGGCTTTCACCTAAAATTACTCATAGATACGGGCGCTAATAAAAATTATATTTGTTCAAGACTCGTGAAAAAATCATTTCCGTTGAAAATCCCAACCGTTGTATCGAACGTTTCAGGCACACACGCCATCGATCGATACGTAAATTTTAACCCATTCCCAGATCTAACGGGAAAAACATTTAAATTCCATATATTTGACTTTCACAAATTTTTCCATGGTCTCATAGGCTATGAGACGCTTCAAGAACTTCAAGCAAAAATTAACACCATAGACAACTCCTTATTGTGCTTGGTACAAAGTTACAGATGCACAAGAAATTCCCGGAGCCATTTTCGAAAGAAATCTCCGGCGAATCAATATATAATATAGAAATACCAGTATCCGAGTCATCTGGTGATTTTTTATTAGAAGAAGATATAAATCTTTCTCCTAATGTGTTCATTTGTGCCGGACTTTACCAAGCAAAAGAACACAAAGCAAACGTTGCCCTTCGAAATAATTCAAAAGAAAACCAACTTGTTAAACTAGATTATCCTCTGGAGATAACAGTTAACAACTTTGAACAAAAATTAACTGAAAATGAACTTAATATCATGGAACTATCGAATGACACAAATCGCCTAACGGAACTGATTGATCAGCTTCGCCTTGATCATCTAAACACCGAGGAAAAGACTAATTTGCTGAAGGTCATTAAAGAAAACCAAGATGTTTTCCATTTAGAAAATGAACCTCTCAGTGCCACAAACGCTGTGAAACACAAAATTTTAACAACTGATGAATTGCCTGTATATCAGAAAAGCTACAGATATCCTCATTGTCACAAAGAGGAAGTCTGCAAGCAAATACAAAAAATGTTAACTGAAAACATAATAAGACCATCATCATCTCCATGGAACTCTCCAATTTGGGTCGTGCCAAAGAAGTTAGACGCTGCTGGCACTCAAAAATGGAGAATTGTCGTAGACTATAGGAAATTGAACAACAAAACTATAGACGACAAATTTCCAATCCCGAACATATCAGACATCCTGGACAAGCTAGGTAGAAGTAGATACTTCACCACGCTTGACTTAGCGTCCGGTTTTCATCAAATACCAATGGATGAAAAAGATATACAAAAGACTGCCTTCTCCACAGAAAATGGCCATTACGAGTACCTTAGAATGCCCTTTGGACTCAAAAATGCTCCGGCCACATTTCAGAGGACTATGAACGCAGTCTTAACAGGACTGGCAGGAGTAATCTGTCTCGTCTATATGGACGATATAATTGTTTTCAGTTACAGTCTTCAAGAACACTGTAATAACCTCGACAGAATCTTCACAGCTTTGAAAAAGGCAAATTTGAAAATTCAACTCGACAAGAGTGAATTTCTAAAGAAAGAAGTGTCATTCTTGGGACACGTAGTGAATGAAGATGGTGTCATGCCGAACCCCGAAAAAATTCATGTAATAAAATCTTGGCCGGTACCCAAAACAGAAAAAGATATAAAATCTTTTCTGGGAACTATCGGTTACTATAGGAAGTTCATTAGAGATTTCAGTAAAATCACTAAACCTCTAACACAATGCCTCAGGAAACATGAAAAAGTCCAACATACTCCTGAATTCTTGAAAGCTTTTCAAAAATGCAAAGAAATTCTTGGGAGTAGCGCAATTCTAGCTCACCCAGATTTCACCATCCCATTCATTCTGACAACAGACGCTTCCAAGTATGCCATTGGAGCAGTCTTGTCACAAGGAGCAATAGGTAGAGACAAGCCCATCGCTTTTGCTTCAAGAACTTTGAATAAAAGCGAAGAAAACTACTCTACTATTGAAAAAGAATTATTGGCCATCTACTGGGCCACAAAATATTTCAGACCCTATCTGTTTGGCAACAAATTCATCTTATTCACTGATCATAAACCTCTTACTTGTGCCGTTAATTTAAAGGATCCTTCTAGCAAAATTGCTAGATGGATGATAGCCTTACTAGACTACTCCTACGATATCAGATATAGAGCTGGAAAGCAAAACGTAGTTGCTGATGGTCTATCAAGAATCCATCAGGAACTAAATATTAATGAAGACGTTAACGAAGACATTGACGAACCCTCTTCCGATGCAGCCACCCAACATTCAGCTGATACAGACGATTCAGAATTCATCCCCTGCACCGAAAGAGCTGTAAATTCGTTCTCAAACCAGATTATCTTGGAAATTGGAGAAAACGAAAATGAAGTTACCGGAAGACAAATATTTCCAAAAATCCTCAGACATACATTCACAAAATTAAATTACGGGGTACCGACAATTCTAAGAATTTTCAAAGAATTCATGGATCCCAAAAGAGCAAATTGCATATACTGCCCTGAAAAACTTATAAATTCAATTCAGATAGTATATAAAAACTATTTCTCCCGTGTCAAAACATTCAAGATCTTTATTTCCCAAAAACTCTTAACAGACTTGCAAACAGAAGAGGAGCAAAATGAGGTCATCAATAACACCCACAATAGAGCTCATAGAGGCATAGAAGAAAATTTTTATGCTATTTCTCAAAAGTATTTCTTCCCTAAAATGAAAAATAAGATACGAAAGCACACGATTCTTTGCGAAACTTGTAAAATCGCAAAATACGAGAGACATCCATATAAAATAAGTTTGGCTCAAACACCAATTCCGAACAAACCATTGGACATAGTACACATCGATATATTTATCTGTAGCCCGAATATATTTTTAACGGCTGTAGATAAACTATCAAAATTCGGAATGCTTATTCCAATAAAATCAAGATCAATCCCAGACATACGATCGGGAATAACCAAATTAATATCCAACTATGGCCTGCCGAAGCTCATAGTCAGTGATAACGAACCAGCCATACGATCGATTGAAGTTCGAGGTATGCTGGAAGAATTAGGCATCGAAACTTATTTCACTCCCTCCAACAAAAGCGAGGTCAACGGGATTGTTGAACGATTTCACTCGACACTCAGTGAAATTTTTCGATGCATAAAACCAAATCACGAAGGACTGACTAAAAAAGAAATATTTCGTATCAGTACTGGGCTTTATAATGATACCATCCACTCCTCAACCAAAATGCGTCCCAGAGAAATTTTCTACGCTATTAAAGAAGGCGATAGAAGATCTCTGGACATGGAAGAAATTATCGAAAAGAGAGACAAATTATACGATGAAGCCACGATGAATCTCCGAAAGAAACAAAAACGAGACTTAGAATTCCACAACAGAAACTCAGAACCAGACCCAATCCTTGAACCACAAGAACCCGTTTTCATCTCGCGCCAAGGAATAAAAAGCAAGGCGAAAGATAAGTATCGGCACCATCTTGTCCGGAGGAACCACCGAAAAACCTTCATAGACGACCAAGGAAGAAGGATCCACAAGACAAAGATAAGGCGACAACGGAACTAATTTTCATTTCTATCTTTTCAGCCATGACCCCATTTAGCGAAACAAAACTTAAACATTCCTCCATTACAGATTGGCCCTTGACGTTAAAGCAGAGGTTACAATCACGGATCTAACCAGACATGCCGGAATAATCGCATTCGAGGAAGAAGAGGCAAAAATCATGATATCACAACACTTGCACCTACACGTAGTTGACCTAGACGAATTTAGGTCAAGCTTTGTAAACATTCAGTACGCACTAAAGCTTTTCGAACAACAAAATTCGACCAAAGAATTCCATAAAACACTTGACATTAGAATGAAACAACTTTCGGATAACTATTATCGACTAAGACCAATCCGACCCAAACGAGGAATTCTTAACCCACTCGGAACTTTTATTAAATCATTAACAGGTAATTTAGACGACAACGACTTACAACTCATTAAACAAACGCTGGACGAATCAAAAACAAAAACCAATAAATTAATAGAAAACGATCAAAGACAAATCCGTATCAACGACGAATTCCAATCTAAAATTAACGAAATAATTAATCACGTAAATGATCAACAAATTCAAATTCTGCGTAAAATTTCTAGCATAGTTAACAGCCTTCATAATCCAAATGATATTATATTAAAAGGAATAGTTCACGACTTAATACTTAACATGGATCTTCTCAACAATCAACTCAAAGACATATTCGAATCGATCCAATTAACAAGAATAGGCATTCTCCCAAAGGCATTATTGTCAAATACCGAAACAAAATTTGCATTAGATAGACTTACAGAACAAAATATTGTTATAAACAACCCAGATCAAATATATGAATTTATTAACGTCGAAACGAATCACAAAGGATCAAAAATTATATTTATAGTCAAAATCCCAATTTTTCTCCAAGGAACATTCAAATACATCAGATACGAAACTATTCCTACAGAAAACAAAGTAATATCAACTCCATTCAATCTAGCCATTGTAAATTCAGGACTAACATTTGCCTCAAAAACTGAATGCAACATTATTGAACAATATCGAATTTGTGATAGACAGGAGCTTACTAACATAACAGGCGACGGTTGTATCCACAACGTACTTCACGGAGACGACGCATCCTGCACATACATCAATCATCGAGCCCTCATGGACATCAAAATTATCGACAGCCACACCCTGCTGATAAAAAATGCGATAAAACCTGTACAATTACACTCAAACTGCAACATCAAAAATCGGATGGTAACAGGAACGATACTGATAAATTACCCAAATTGTTCCCTGATCATAAACGGAGCCAAATATGAAGACGAAAAAACGACATCCAATCATGAAGTCAAAATTGTTCCGACCATTGGAGTGGATTTCAAAACAACATCGATCCTGGACCAACCAGACCTGGAAAGAATGGCCTCGCTTCACATCGAAAACCAAAACCACATCGAGTCATTGAGGAAGGAGCACACCCAGCTACAACACACTACTACAGGATTCCTTACCTTACTGGCGATCCCAATTGTTGGACTGATAATCTGGAACAAGAGGAAAAACAACATCTTCCCGGAGAAGGTAAAAGTTCAAAATAATTCCCCAAACAAAACATCTTCTTTCTCCACAGAAAACCAACTAGCCTCAACATCCACAATTTACACTGAGATTCACCTCGAGAAACAACCCGATTGTCATCTTTAGCATTGGTTACACAAGCGAAAACATCAACGGAATCATCAGAAAATTAGACGGAATTGCAAGCTTCATTACACGCAACAATGATTTGAGATGAACCTCCGATTAAGAAAATTAGCAACCATCCAGCTAAATCAAACAAAGATTCAAGATGCATCTTTCGAAAAAGAGATAGCAATCAACAGATTCGGGACGAATCTTTTCATAGGGGGAGAGCAGTTAACAACGCAACCCGGTTCTATCCAAAACCGTGGAACCCAACCGCATGGAACAACATACGCCAAAATTGCATCAACACATTGTCCTACTCCAAAGTCAAATCGAACATAGTCAACAACAACAGGAGAAATACACACGCCGTAGTTGCAGACCTAGCGTCAGCACATTCCGCATCAAAGTCCGATCGAACATCGTCCGATCGTCCTAGAACGTGCACCGGATAGAAACGCTCAGGTTACCTGGCCTACCTGAGAAACAACCAAGAACGGACAGGAACGGACAAGCATCGAACGAGCACCTGGGAACTGCCGGATAAGCACAATCGTGCGCCGCCGCCTCGATAGGGAGTTTAGCTTAGGTTTACGATAGAAAATAAAATCAGTCTTTAGTTTAACTTCAAATTGTTCGGTTGTTATTTTTTAAAAACGTATCCGCGATCCCGAAACGTTTAACTTATATATATATATATATATATATATATATATATATATATATATATATATATATATATATATATATATATATATATATATATATATATATATATATATATATATATATATATATATATATATATATATATATATATATATATATATATATATATATATATATATATATATATATATATATATATATATATATATATATATATATATATATATATATATATATATATATATATATATATATATATATATATATATATATATATATATATATATATATATAACAGGGAGAGAGACAGCCCATACAGAAATGTGCGAACACGCTAAACTCTTCACTGGATCATCCGATTTGCATGCGATTTTTTTTGTTGTGTTCGTCTTCACGCGAAGAAAAACACAACGGAGAGATAATTTCAAAAATGTTTTTGTGGAATTTGAAAATAAATTTTTAGTTTTTATTCGTATCAAATAAAAGTCATGGCACCCAATTTCCGTTTTTTTTTCATTCAAATCACCCAGAGTAGGAAGGCGCCAAAAGCAATCAAGGCTTACTGATGTTCATCCATCTCTCTATAGGAAATTTTGGCGCCCATTTTCGTTGCAAGTGTACTTTTCACGTGGCACCAGTAAAATGGATACTTGGATGTGATTGTTCACCTTCCGTATGGGGTGAAAAAAAAAGAACGCAATAAGCCGGCATGGAGTAGGGTAAAATACCTACATTTCGACAGTTTTTGCTTGTTTTGTCAGAAAAACCATGTCAATATATTAATTGACTTAAGTTTTTCATTCCAAATATGATTGGTTCTATGAGTCAGAGTTTTTTCTTCATTCTCTACCTTTTTATTGATCGAAAGTTTAAAGACAAAGTTTTTATTATCCTTTTACTAAAACCTATCGATGATCCAGTTTTTCCAGTTGATTTTTTGGATATTGAATTGCTTGTCTACTTCACGGCGTTTTTTACACCATGGAAACAGTATAAACATACCCAGGAAGATGGATGTCGAAAAATAGATTATTAGGTGAATTTTCAGCGCTAGTTTTCGACAGCTCAAAAAACAGTTGAAATTTATTAAAATGTAAGCAAAAATATGAAAAAAATTACCGAAAAGATTGATTTCAGAACCTTATCTATCCATTGATTCCTTTAAAGTTGCTTTCAATCGAATAAAAGGGGAGATTTTTCTTGATTCAAAATCATTCTTATTTGGTCGATAGCATTGAACTTCACAGGTGATTTAGAATGTTACTTTTCAATCATTGATTTACTACTATCAAACAACTTATTTATGAGAATTTTTAACTTCAACGTATACTAAACATGGAAAACAAAAATAGAAAAATATGAACATAGATAGTTTGAGCCACCAAATAGAAAGATAAGCTTTTCATTAAAAATTTGTCGAAAACTAGCTCCTGTCGAAATCTAGAGTATCTACCCTATACCTTTTTTCGAAAATTGTCATTTTTGCTTCAGTATCAAGGCAACTTTAACATTTTTTAAGCTAATTTACCCAAAGCTAGCCCGGTTTTACCTGGACTTGACCGGGTAATTGATACAACAAAATTTAAAAGGCTCGGTCAAGTCGTCCAGCCCGGTTGTCCGGATTTTGATAAAAAAAACCCGAATTTTCCGGATTTAGTCATTTCATTTTCCAAATAATAAAAAATCTCTTATTAAGTTCATTTTTTTTAAATTTTGCGTACTTAAACGAAATTTTTTGAGCAACTTTTAACATAATAATCATGTACGGTTTCTGTATGCTTAAAATACGATTCAAAATTTCTGATGTGTTTCGAAGAAAAAAAATTATTAAAGTGCTCTTCGTTTTAATTTTTTTTTTTGAGTAGTTTCTAAATTTAGCCCAAATTTGCATGGTATTGCCCGGATTTTGGATTGACAATTTTGAAATCAAGTGCCCAGATATTGTTAGGTTTTTAGATAGAATAAATTTGCCTGACCAGTATACGCGCGGGAAAAATTCTGATCTCTTTTATTTACTCCGTTATTTTGTTTTGTTTAGTTTTTGGTTAAATGAAAGACTGTCATATTATTCAAGAAAAATAATATTCTACGTATGACTGTAGAAGTTTTGACATATCCAGAGCAACTGAACAGATAACAATGAAATATTCCATTACAGAATCTTCTGTTCATATTTATGGTATAACACCAAGAGAACGTCTAATTTTGAATTAATAGAATAAGACGACCATAAATTGATTGACTTGGTTTTTGTAAACGTCAAGAATATAATGAGTTAGTTCAAGAATAGAATGATATTAACTTTGTAATTCTATGTGAATTTCATCAGGATACCAAGGAAATGTTAGATACTATCCACTTCTTCCTTTCATAGTAAGGTGCTAAAAAACTAAACAAAATTAAGGATATAAATAGGGTTGACTTTGTAAAAGCAAAATTCATAATTTGATCCAACACTCAGTATCAGAAATCAAGAACAGATAATTGGTTCAATATCATCTTCAAATACAAGAAGCTAGGAAAATAAAAATTTTAGTCTCGACGGAAACATCATTCAAGATCCAAAACAGAGATAATGAAAACTGAATTAGATTTGCAAAGACTTTTTTGAATTTCATTTCTGATTTTGAATTCAAGATCTCAAAGAAAAAAAAAGATTTCATAACCGTTTGATTTGAAATTGCTGTAAATAAAAATTTCATGAACGTACATACACATATATTGAATGTTCTAATTTTCTTTGATCAGTGCTTAAGCATCCATTTCTCGATAAATATGACAAAGTTAAAGTCGATATAAAAAAGATGATTCTAAAAATTAATAGGAGATTATCTAATACAGAGAACATATCAAATGCATGATAGATAACGAAAAACAGAATGGTATATGAAAATTTGTTGATATTTATATATTTGCAGCATAAAAAAAATTGCAAAATTTCATACTATGAAAAGTGTTGTGCCATTTCTACAAATTAGGTACCTATACGATAAAGAAAATTTCAAACATGGTTTTGGCGAAAAAGGAAAGACAGTTGATCAAAACTGCTTAAAATGACGACACATTTCAACAAAACACTTTTTGGTACTTATCTTGGGGTTAATAGAAATTGAACATATCGGTGTCAAGGATCCTCTGTAAATGAAAAAAAATGTAAAACGGAAGAAAATAGATTTTTAACTTTATCTCAGAAGACATTCGCTTTCCAGTTTTGTTGGAAGTCAATCTTCTTCGAAAATTTTTGCCCCTGGAGGTAGGCACTACCATAATATGACAGAAGTATTACGAAAATAGTCAAAAAACTGTGTCGATTCACTCCGTTTGAAGGCAATAATCCAGTTTCATGAGCGTAAAAAATTATTTACAAGTTTTCTGCTTGTTCATTATTTTTGCGAAATTCAAAGGCTTAACGAAGTTTGCCGGGTCAGCTAGTGTTTTATATTTTAAAACCAGTACTGGACTCCTATGAACGTAAAACATGTATGCAGAAATTAATTCAATTACTTTAAATTTGATTTAAAAATCGTTTTCGACTCTGTTCAGGATTTGATGCTTAGGGGTGACATTGATCTATTCTGACGGTTTCAATGCATTTTCTTGAAAGGATACAAAACACCTTTATAATATTTACATATGCTAATTTATCAATTTAACCTTGATTTTTAACGTTTTATTTTAAAAATATTAAAAAAAAACAATGATGCAGCCCCCCTCTGTTGTGGCATGAGCCTACTTAGTTGAATGATTCAACTAAATCAAAGCAATCGAAAGATTCCCTTTAATTCAACCACGGTACCTGGGTTGAATTAAAAGGAATCTTTCGATTGCTTTGATTCAATGATGCAGCCTACATTTAGGCGCAAAATTATAATGATTGCTAAATAGTTTGAGCTTCAAAATAAACTGAAATTTTATTTTCACACATTCCTCTAGGCCCTCCCACTATTTCTCTTATTATTTTTGCTTCAAAGTTAACGATGTGATCGGGTTCCTATCCATTTGTCCAATATTAATCTTAATCTTAATCTTGGAAAATGTCCTTTATTTTAAATATCAAAAACGCATCATCAAAAGACTATAAAACTTACACTATAACTGTTCATATACAAAGAAAAAAAGTTGTTCTTTCACAATCCATTTGCTTCTAAATGCTTTTCAGTATCATCAGGAGAGCTGTTTGTTTGTGAGCCTTGGAAAAATAGATATTTTAAGCTTTTGAAATTAGATTTTTTACTTTAAAAAATTTCAAACACAAACCAAATTTTGCCTATTTGATACTCAATTAATAGGCTTTCAAACGTAGATAACAGTTTTCAAAAATTCAAACTAAAGGCTGAGTTATTGATGATATTGTGGAAAAGTTTATTGTTGGTCAAATTTACCCCGGAGATCAAAGTTACCCCGTTTTACGGTAACAAGCGTTTTCTTTTTGATGTTTTCTCCAGATCTTCGTAGCTATGGGAAATTCGACAAAATGTGAAAGTAAATGTGTAATTTTTTTAAAGCATTGAATCATTGAGATTAGAATAACCTGGTAAAATCTGAATCTTTCATAGAGTGACCATTTTCTTCTATTTTTATTAATTTGAAATCAGTTTTTAAGATTGCATGTAGGTTTATAAGTTTATTAGCTATCAATGAATAATTTTTCTCAAAACTGGTTAATTTTAAATTAAATTTTTATTCATAAAACGAGCACACACCCAGTGAAATATCACGTTTCTTTGAAGAGATCTAAATTATTCTTATGACTAAAGCGTACATCTTTAAAGGATATAATGGCTAGCATCTTACTACTGCTAATACCACCACCTCACAGAAAGAGTACTATGTATGCTGTGACCGAGATTCGATTCCAGGACGCTAAATTCTTCTAAATCAGATTCGAATTGTTACAATCATTGATTGAAAATGTTTGAAGTACAGAAAGTTATGAGATTAATTATGAAATGAAAATTTCAAGTGTTGAAAATGATCAAAGGACAATTTTTTTTTTTCATCAAATGCTTTAAACTTGTTAATTAACAACTTACTATTTAATTATAGAAACATTGAATTTCTAGAGTTAATACCCAGCAAACATAACATCGCATTAGAAATGTCAACTCAACTCGTTAACAATGTTAATGCGAATCGTAATTCCTACCAAACCAAGTGAATGATCGTAAAAATGGTTAGTTAAAGTCTACCGACTCGTATATGACAAAAGTCCGCCATGTTTGCAAATTTGTCTCCCGCGTGCGGGATTCAAATGAGAAAACAACCTTGTTGTTCTCTTTGCGATAAGCAGTGCAACCAGATTTCTAAAAATCAGAGGGTCCATTTGGATAAACTGACCAATGAGAGAAGCAGCAAATATTGTCGCTGGCAACGGTTTGCATGCATTGAGAGCAAAACTTGCTCTCTCTCGCATACTGTCAGGATGTGCGATAAAAGGTGTTGTATATCGTCCAATTTTTACAACTCTTATCGCTTAAGCCAGAAGTTAAAAATATGTATGTATATTGCCTCCACTTTAGTACGTAAATGCCGTTTTTTCGAGTTATATAAGATGATTTTATAATGTATATGAAACGTATAGCAAAGTTTATTGAGAAATATACCTACAAAAATTTTTGCTGGGTAGTGTGGTAGTTGAACTTCTAATTTTCAGTTTTTATACAACACCATCATTATTTTTTGTGAATGTTCATTTACTTTCATTATTATATTTTATTAAAAAAAAAGTCAAGTTGCTGAATCAGACATTTGTTTACTGACATGAAAATCTTTGTCTGAAAATTTTATCTGCTCAAACATTTATTATAATGCCCATTCAATGTTAATTTTATTACAAAACTTTTAAGTAGTAGTTTTGAATTATTTATTAACAAAAGATGTATATAAATTCATTCATCATTTCAGAGCGAAAAATTGATACACTATCAAGCAAAATTCATTAAATTTTTTTTTTAATGTTTTATAATTTTTCATAGTTTTTCAGTTTTTGAGTAATATCTACTAAATAATTTGAAACAACTTTTTTTTTATCTCGCTCAATGGTTTTATAAATATTTTGTGAATAGATATACTAACAGTAACTATTGAGTATTTGAAACAAAAAAAAATCCAAAAATTCAAACAATACCATGTTAAACTTCAATAAAAAAAATCAAAATTCAAAGATTGCGGTTTATTGAGCGCATGGTATCTGCATTGTTTGTAACTTAGACAAGAAACTGATCAAATAAGTCGTGAGGCTGAAGTTGTAACTTTTTGTTGTATATTTGTTTTACATCTCTAGTTATGCAGATTTCCAATATTAAAACTAATTAGGCTGGAACAAATATCAATTTCTTCTTTTGTCACATCCCCTTCGAAATTAAAAAAAAACCCTACTGGGGGAATAAATAAAAATTGAAGAATTTTATGTAAATTTAAAAAAAAAATACAAATATCCGAAAGATTGCTTTTTAGCCCAAAATAAATTTTGGAAGATGGAAGTTATTTCAAATTTTGTATTCTTGATTTTAATGAATTTTTCGATATTAAAAAAAACTTGATTTTTAGGTTTTGTGCAGAGATATAGTATGCAATTTTGTTGCATACAAGTTTTCGTGTAATTCATTTCAATTTATATGTTTTTCGCATTATTTTTTATTGAACCACCCCCCCCCACAACCCCCCCCCCTTTGAGATGTTCCAACTCTGATTGACAAAAGAATGATTTGTAATTTTTTTCCGACCTTAGTTCCTAGTGAAATCAGTAAATAACAATGAATGACCAAGGAAAGTGACTTAAGGAAGAAGATTGATTTATAATATTTAAATCAATCGTGCTCAATTAAAATAAGATTTCATATTTTTCTAAAATTTTCTTGTATAACAGATTGCACCAAGCATTACAGAATTGATTTTGCACGTCTGGGTAATTTCGAGAATTTTTTATCAAAAACCTGACAAAAGTCGGGCAATGGATTTCTAATATTTTAATCCAAAACTGGGCAATATCCGTGCAGATCTGGGAAAAATCAAAGAATTATTTGTCAAACTAGTCTAGAGAAAGATAACAGAAAGTCACTTTGAATTAAACATTTCATCGGAGCACACCAGCATCCTTCTAATTACATTGATTATTCAATTAATTATTTTATTCCAGAGGTGAACCAGCCTGTGGCTGAAAACCTCTTAAATAAAGACAAAAAAAAAAATTATTTTAATTTTATTTTGATGATCTTTGCTCTGAAAGATCGGTTTTGGATCCGTAAATCAATACTTAACTTGAGCTTTTTGTAAAATTTTGTAAAAAATGTAAATAAACCGGGGAATATCCGAGCAGTTTTTCACAAAATCGAGCATCCGGGGCATGTCTCCAATTTTTCACTGAATATCCGGGCAAGCCCGTATAAAACCGGTAACTTAGAATGATTAGATTATTCCCTTCGAATAAAATTATAAAATTTTCCCAAATCTCTGAAGAACATTATCAACAATATTTGGCATCACTGCAGGACCTTTTTAGTTTTCGGTTTTATGTTTTGGTACCATGTTGAGGGACTGAAAACTATTGAGACCAGCTTTTGAAAAAAAAAAATAATTTTCTCAAACAAAGGGTTTTTTTTTAATTTCTTCGGTGAGTTGCCATCGAAAAAAAATATTGCAGTAGTTCACAGAATTTTTGAACTTAATAAACTTAAGATCATTTTAAATGTAAAATGGGGCGCTTATACGAAAATTAAATTAAAATAAAACTCAGTACATCAGTTTTTGAATAAAGCTCCGAATAAAAAATGTTGGTAAGAGAAAAAACCAAGTTGTTGTACCTATATCCAAATATCTAGGATTGCGTAATATAATTTGAAATCTGTTTTTTTTTTGCAGATTGATGGTAAATAAATTTGCCACCGATCATATTTGTTTCAACTTTTCGTTTTGAATAACAGTTTTGTTGAAATTTGTGGATTTATAATCGGTAACAGGTTTGCATTTTTATGTAATTTAACGAGCCATTGTGTACAGTAGAGTTAATTTTTTTGGTAGCGGAAGAAAAAAAAAAGATAAATTTCAACCGCTACGAGCAAAAATTATTTATTGGCTTATGGCAATAAATCAAATCAAAAGATCACAATTTTCTCAATATTTATCCATGAAATGTAGTTTCCTAAGGTCTTGAGCGTGATTGAGATTTTGAGATATTTTTCTCGAAATATGCAAAACATACTGTTTCTTGCATTAAAGTTTTGTTTTCTTTTCAACTCTGCTTGCTTTACTGACTATTTTTTCTTTTCTAACCCAAAGATCGAATCACGATTGGAGTAAAAAAAAGTTAATATTCAATCATTTATACACATCTCATGCCATAAATTAACAATCTTTGAAATTTCATAATCGTTGCCAAATAACTTAAAAAGGTTCAGACTTGAATACAGACAATAAATCTGTTCAGTTGTGTTATTCGAGTTAAAGTGATATTCTTTTACTGCAATATTTACATAGCATTTCGAATTCAATGATTTCAGGTGGATATGAGTAGTCAATCAAGCAAAACTAAACTAAGCTAATTCTGTTATTTATAATTTTTTTTATAGGAATTCGCTAAAAAACACAAAGAAAAACTTGAAAAAATGGATCTGAACATTAGACCGCTGCAAGCTTTGTATGGAAACTTGAAATTCTTAAATTTTGACACCTCCCATAACTTTTTTTGGTTGTTTTTGCTGCCAGAAATAGCAATATTTTTTTTTTTAAGCGATCCATCCAGTCCTGAATTAGCGCAACGTGTTTTAATTTTGTATGGAAATTTGTATGGGAAAACAAAATTTTTCATTCAAAAATCGCCAGAGATTTTCTGAAAGTTCCAAAAAATATAACTTTGGATGAAAAATGTTCCTTGATTCTTGCAGTAAATTTCTTGCGAACAAAGCACAAACCTAAATTGTACCCCAGAAATGATATTCAATGTTATATAAAAATTTTGTTTTCAAAATTCATTGTTTTAATTATATCGTTTTTGACTGCTTGTTTGAAAGCTGTGTAACAGTAGGATGGAAATAAAAAATCTCAAAAAACTGCTTTGCATTGCCAGAGAATTTATTGATTAATATAACCTTTGCCATAACATTTCATGAAATTATTAACAGCTCTAGCAAGCAAAGTCTGCCATTTTTGAGTACTTTTCAATGGATTTAGATTTTTTATTTTGAAATTGTCATAACTTTTTCCATGACATTCTTAGCTGCTTGTCATGCAAGCAAAAAATGAAGCTTAAGAATAGTCAAAACCAAAAATTAAAGACTGACTTCATTTCAAGCTTATTTGAATTTTCTGGATGATTTAATGTGCAAAAATTTCTTCTTCCATACAAAATTGAAACGCGTTGCGCTAACTCAGGAATCAACCAAAGCATCTCAAATTTTACACTGATGCTTGGGGACCCAAAAAACATCGAAAAAACATATGGGAGCAAAAAGTCATTTTTTGCAGCGGTCTACTGAACATATTTGTATGTAACCTTTTTCATGTTTTTCTTTCTTCTATCTCAAATATAATATTGAACTCTCAAATTTTCTTTGTTTCATCTGAATATGAAATCGGTCTAATGAGCGTGTTTTCTCACGCCATAAACAAAACATCAAACTGCGATCTGTTTTTACAACTCGCGTTTTCCCATGTTTTAAAAACCCATCTCAACATTATTTATTGTCGCAGCATTGAATTACTCTTTAATCCACTGAGCTTTCTAGAAAGCATAAAAAACAATGGCACGGTTCATGAATGATGACAGGACTCCGTGCTCACTTGGTCCAGATCGGGATAAAACCCGTGATGATGTTGATGGCAATGATGAGACGGAAATGACGAACGGAAACGCTCCAGCGGCAGTTTGAAATGATTGATGAACCGTCATCCCCAGTTTGCTTTCTACCCTTCATCATTCAGTCACCCACCCTTAGCGCAAATAATTATAAATTTATGCTGAAATTAATTCGATTTGTGTCTGGTTTCTGCTATCTCTTTTCACAGATTATATGCGCGGCAGCCTGCAATTAGTGAGCGACGATTGTCAACGAGTGTCCTCATTCATTGAGGATTCCATCAATGTGGTCCCAACTGTTCGTTGAGTGTGAAGAGTGATTGTGAAAAGTGCGCGATAAAAAGTGGCGAAAAGATAGGTTTATAAAACTAAAGAACCATTGAAAAAAAAAACAAGAAAAATGAGCCGCAACCATCGATGGATTACCGAAATTGGCAGTAGCGGGAGCACCATCTGGTGGCGACTTCTAGCACTTTTGCAGCTGCATCTACTGGCTTTGGTGCAGCCCACTCATGGATACTTTGACCTGTTTCTGAACCACTCAGAAGTAATAAAATTAATGGGTAAGTAAGTTACTGGTCCTGACTGGACGGCCAACTTTAATAGGACTGGGAGCCCAAGAAACATCCGGTTCGTTCTTACCGTCGCCTTTTGAAAGTGGGGAGGGCAACAAAACCCCACCCTGTCGAGTTGAATGTAAACTAGCGATTTCTGGATTGCCACGTACACATTTTCCCCCATTTTTCCAACTACTCCCCCGGGGCAGCCTTGGTTGGTTATGGATTGTGATGAGTTCTCTACCGAGCTTTTTCTCCCCTTTTTTCGACTCCCGTACCCCTCAATGAAAAACGAACTGAATGAATGGTGTGAAACTGGGCGTGAGAAAACTGTGTTCATACCACGGACTTTCAATTTTCCTTGGAAGGATGCTTCCGTTCATTCGATTCGGCTCCAAGCTCCATGAGCTGAAGCGCCTTTTTACGCTCGGGCCATCCCTGATGGAAATTGGAGAACGCTTATTACACTGCAGGTGTTCCGCGTCGGCTAAGTGAACAGGAAATTGTAAAGTGTTTCTTCTGGCTGGCGAAGAGTGGGTGCCCTTGAAAGAGTTTAGCTTGGATGGAGGTTTCCATAAAAGACTGTGAAACATTATTTCTATTTAATAGAGTTATATATTTCAATTGTATTTGCTGCATACTTCAATTTCGTTATCAATGAACAAGAAAGAAAAATAACGATATATTTTTTAAATCAGTTTAGCTTTTTTATGGGCTTGGCAAAATTTGACTTTAATAAATTTCAAATAAATACCGTCAAACGGGGTATCATGAAACAGCAAAGTTGGATGCAACATTTTTATACCTCAACACTTTTTAAATTTTTGTTTCAAAATAATATTATAAAGTTATCATTTAATTATTCGAAAATAATGATGACATAATTTCTCACATCGTTAAATAGTTTTTCAAAGTTTGTGATTCGCATATAAAATTTAAAAAATCGAGCAATAAATGTACAAATTTTTAATCTTTCCGAAGCCGTGAAAACTTTATCCAATATGACGGATTGGCTTAACACGTTCATCGCCACGCTCATTTTGGTAGTTTTACTAGCCGGGCCAAAAGAAGTTTTCAGAGAGAGAAAGCAAAGAGGGAGAACTCCCATATTTGAAACGAGTGGCAATTGACGATGCTGATCTGTAAACTCAAGTAAGAGAGCGTCATACGCTTTTTGATGTGACGGCCCTCCCCAGAAAATACACCCGTCACCCGAATATGGGTGCCGTGGCGATGAACGTTTTAATGATATCGCCTATACACATTATATTGCCTTTATTATCCTATACCAATACTGTTGGTGAAAAAATATTTTTCGGACAGTCACCATTTTTTTAATAATTTTTTTTATGATTCAGTTACCAGTCTGTATCAAAGATTCGCTTAGTAAATCTCGATTCCATATGGTGGAATATGTTTGTTTCGCTTTTTACATCACGCGTTTGTAATTTCAAAATTTCAGCCATTCAAACATTAATTTGTATGATTTCATTTGATAGAACTTTTTGTAGTATTTTTCACCCTCAAATCTATGCAGCACCCTTATGCTTTTTCTCTAAAAACACTTTTAACAGAAAAGTTTAAAATATAATTCGAATTAAACCAAAAATTACAGGAATTGGTGCTTTATGCGTCATGATGACTGATGACCTCACAAACATATCACAAACTGTAAATTTTCAAACGTTTTCATTTGATTTTTCAAGAAAAACAAATTTTGTTGCAACTTTGTTTTTGCAATAATGGGTGTAAATCACATGTTTTTGAAAATTCATAAATGACTGGTGGAACCAATGATTTTTCTGACTACGTCAATCAACCAAATAACTTTTGATGTACAAGTGGTATGATTATTTGTGGTCATAAAGTTTTAAAAAGCCATTGAAATTGTAAAGTGTTGCATGAGTTCATACCACTTGGTATCAAGGCATGCAAAAGTTTACTTCAACAATAAATAGATGCCTCAACCCTAGACCAGCTTAAATTCGAAATTTTGTTTTTTACAACTTACATTGGTTGCATAAATGCCTGCTTTTCCTGGTTTTGCCTGTTTTTTCAAAACTTACATTGGTTGCATAAATGCCTGCTTTTCCTACCGATAAAAACAGTGTCGTGAAGTAGTACTTTGTAACAATGTTTTCCAAAAGAAGAAACAAAAATCTGTCTTTAAAAATCTTAATACTCGATTCTGACCTCGTCATTGTTACGACTCATGCTAAGAAAATCTACTGTTTTGCATATTATTGCATGAATAACTATGTGCGGAAAACTTTAATTAACATTTATAGCTATACAAAAAAGGCTTATTTCATGGTATAAGTTTTTTTTTCATTTGATACTAGCTGACCCAGTGTGCTTTGCTACACTTTCTTAAAACAAATGATATATGTAAAAATAATTTAAATCAAGATTTTTTTTTTAGGTATTATTTCCAATTAATTTCAGTATTTCCAAATCATAACTGAAGCTAGAGTTTTGAACCGCAATACAAAGATCCGTTCATCTTATTCAGATAATCTTGATTAATAGCTTTTTTTTCCGAGGTCTGAAATTTTTTCAATGTTTTATAAGTATCATGAGTTCTTTTAATATGTCGAAATGTATGTTGGTATGGATTCATCCTTTTTGTCTTTCAAAATGAGAAAAGCTCACAAACTAGCATAAAACATAGTGAGTATCTACATATATATAGGGTAGGTGTACCCACCTTCGTCGTATCCCTCTGATTCGTCTTAATTCATGATGGCATGTTTTAGAGCCTAAAAATCACTTTCTACTTTAATTGGCTACTTCACATGATATACTTACGCCTGTGAATTTATTTTCTATCACAAATTTGTCACTTTTCAAACTACTTTTTGAGATATTTGATTTTGAAATTGCGAAGTGAAATTGATTATTGGCGCACTCCGCCATATTGAAAGTCGAAATTAGTGATTCCCCCATCGCGTTTCTTTGCTTTAACGCTTCCTGTTAATGTATGTAACGATCAAAACCATAAAATCCAACAGAAAAATGTTGAAATAAAATAAGAAAAATGATTTCAAACTAATCTGATTTGTATAAATTTGTCAATTTTCGATTGTAATCGAATCGCTCTACCCCCATAATTCGTAGTAATTTTGCGACAAGAATGGGAAACCGTTATAATCATTGGAATTAGACCGGAAAATTTTTACTATTTTTTTGCTGACCATAGTTGGACTCATAGAGAATGAACATAATTGATTCAAAAGTTGTTTATTTTGACCTCATTGAAGCTAGTAACTAAATGCGCTGAGAGATAAGTGAAAAAAGTCTATTTATATTAATAAATTACTTAAATGTATTCAGTATTGCTTATAATGCATGGTTTTAAATGAACATAGAATTGATGGCTTTTTTAAGCTAAGTGGTTGGTGTTTCACAAATTATTCACTACCAGTATCGTGCATAATTTAATAGACGTTTGAGTGCACGCAAGAATATCTCCAACTTTACACATATCTAACGTTCAACTCCAATGACATTGTTTCTTCAAAATTATATATTTTAAGAATTGATTATTTTTGATTCTATTATCCGATGACATTAAACATTTTCTTAAGAATTTGAAACATGAGATACATCAATTCTTTGAAAATTAGACTTTTTGAACTTCTTTCATTCAAACAGCAATATCTTACATACGATCGAACGCTTTGCTCTACAGAATGGTCACTGAGAGATCCTTGAAAACTAAAACTGAAACTTCTCCAGTTTTCAGAGATTCTCTGAATGGGAACCAATAACTACTCTAACTACTAACTAGAATTCATGAGTCTCTGGTTTGGATCTCAATACAAGTTTCAATAGAAAAATCGATTTTGGTAGATTTTTTGTACATAAATTCGTTCAAAATTCTTCAAAATCGAACCCGCTTATATTCTGATTCCTTCCATATTAGTTTCAAAACTTGATTTATGTTTGCTTCATGTATGTATGTATGTATGTAGGTAATCCACCATGGGTGCACGGATTCACCGCAGTTTTACCAAAGTATGAAACCTCTGCATTCTTTAGATTATTAAATCGGCATATCTCCAATGCATAGTGTGTCATACCCGGCACCATGGCTTCGTGTCATTTGTTGTGGGTGAATGTATTTCGTGTCGCTGTTTGAGTTTATTCTGGAAGAATGAATCAATCACCTCCAAAACCAGTTAGAAATTTATAAAATCTACAATTTTATAAATTTTTACAGGTATTCCGGCATCCGTGTATATACCTGGCCAGTTTGCAGTTGATTGATCGTTCTGATATATAGGCAGATAATTTTCATAAATTTTCATTAACACTTTTAAATCTTACCTTGTAATCATACCTTTAAATTACCTTACCTGATACCTATTTTCACCTTCCTAGAAAACTACCCGAAATTGGTTTCTTATTGCCTCTTGATTTAATAGAATTTTTTTTCCTTTCCCGCGTAAACCACTAATCTCCCATTTATTCAGAAATTTCCCCAGAGCTTTCTTCTCTTCTTTTTCTGCAAAATCTAGAAGCACGATTTCTCTTTTTTTATTCACACTTTTCAACTTAACGTTTCCCAAAATTGAAATTTTCGATTAATTTTATGGGTTTATCCCTAACAATTGCTCCACGAATTGCGAACGGATATTTCAATTCAATTTTCAAACCATTTTTGAATCTTATCCCCACATTTTCTCATTGATCCACTGCGTCAACTTCACCAAAAATTTACCCTTTTATGATTGCTGAAAACAATGACTTTCTCCACAATGGATAGGATACTTTAACCAATTTCATATTAAGACTGCATTGCTTACTCCACATCTTAAATCCCTTTCCACATCACAATCATCTCCGAATTGCTCGGAGCTTAGTCATACATTCGCTATCCAAATCCAGACTTTGTGCCTCAGCATTCAGGATTATCAGTGAATCACCATTCTTTGTTTTTAGTGAAATCGGCTTGTTGCTTTTCCTTACTTGTCCCCACATAAAATTATTTGCATCACACGCAAGCACATTTCTTTCCGAAACTAAGCCTAAAACTTTTCGTTCAGACCGTGAGTTGGTCATCCCAAATAGTATCACCAAAATTGAATTGCTTGAATCATGCATCATTAATAAAAAAAAAAATAAAACGAAAATAGCCCTTAAACAATGAAAAAGGAAAGCACGAAAAGCGAAAGTAAAGTAGATGCAAACTTCTCCCCACGCAATTTCCACCCCATCCAAATCATGGCGCTCAACGCTTGCTTTGATTGACAGTCCGCGTTTGGTCACTACACACACGCGCTGCCTATTTTGAGACATGTTGGAACTTGTTTCGGCTGTAGGCGTTTCAATTGGAGTGCACTTTTTTGGGCAGATTTTCCAAATTCAACGTAAACATTCTCAAGCAAAAGAGAACACTATTGATGTGACAACTATTTCTTTCACATTCAATCACACAAGATAGATAACCTTCGATTCAAAGTTGTTTTTTTTTCCACCGATCGATTTAGTTTTTCGCCTCACCCACACGACAAACACCGACGCGCAACAAGAAATACGAACCGAACTCGATGACTGCTCGATGCAGACTGGATTCATGTTTGCTTCATTCTTATAAATTCTCAGTGAATTTTCAACAAAACGTGTTTCGTCGTTTTTGACATATTACAGTTTGAATGAAAATTGTCAAAAAGTCTAATTTTAGTTGAGTTACTATACGTCAACTCCCAACAATTTGAACCCAAAAACTTGTATTTAGCTGGTTTTTTTGCAACAACAAAACAAAATGACAATAACAAAACAAACTGACAACTGAACCAGTCTAATGCGCATTTCAAGCATCAACCAGGTCCTGGCAACGATACAAGATTTGTCTATGCATCGTGTGACCAACATCTTTAAAATAAGTGTTGATGAAACTCGTTTTTAAGCTTTTTTCTTTAGATTTAAGCTTTTTTGCCTTGAGAGCATAGGAGATGAAAGCTCAAATCTGAAAAAAAGCTCAAATCTGTCAAAAAAGGAAAATCTGAGAGGAAATCTGAGAGATGTGCTCCATACGGTTTGTATAACATTGTCGGGATGTGGTTTCGATATCCTTCGCCAGGTTTCCCACATGAATAAGAATACAAATGTTGACAAAACGCATGTGTGGTTCTGCCTCTTCTCCAATCTCTTACTATTCAGAATCATTATGTAGAAAAACATAACTTGACGAACATAATTCCTAAAATTCACTCGATTCATAGCAACCGTTCTCCAATTTCTTGGGCACCCCACGTTCGCCAGATCACGCTCCACTTGGTCTAACCACTTCGCTCGTTGCGCCCCCGCTCGTCTTGTTCCTACCAGATTCGTAGCGAACACCTGTTTTGCAGGACAGTCGTCCGGCTTTCTCGCAACATGTCCCGCCCAGCGTATCCGGCCAGCCTTAACCATCTTCTGGATACTGGGTTCGCCGTAGAGTCGCGCGAGCTCGTGGTTCATCCTTCGCCTCCATAGAAAAACATATAATTCTTTTAAAAATGTTGATGTTCTTTAAATATGTGCGGTTTCTATGTCAATTTGGGCAAAGAAATTTTTTGAAAAATGTCTGGATGATCGTTAAAAAATCTTATTTTACAGACAAATCCTGGCTCATGGCAGCCCTGTCCGTTGGAGAGTGTGTTGGTATAAAATACATTTGCAGGGTGGATTCAATTTGTAGGGCAGTATTGTGCTGCCTGTAATTGCCTCAGCCAAGCAATGGTACCTTGCTACAATAAAGATACCTTTGATCTGTTTACTGGTTTCATGGGAAGACCATTTTATTGCGACTTTGATCTCATCCGGACTTTGCAGTTATCCCGCGCAGTTGATCGGAGCGAAGTAAATAATAGCAAAATTTTAAAACTATCCCTCAATAGTTTGAGACAATTTCGGTAGCATTTGATGGAAGATATGATATTTTGCTGCCTGCAGATGCATTAGACCATGGTAGACCTTTTTAAATAGAGCTTTCTTAGTTCCATGGCTTATTGATTCTGGTTACTTGAGAGAACGTTTGCTATCATCCTGCGCGGTTGATCCGTTTGAAGTAATTTCTGTGCCAATTGCATGAACCGCAACCACATTTTTTTTAATTAATCCCTGAAGAAGGTGGAATAAATTTAGACAATTTCGGTCTCCTTGTACGATGGAAGTAAGGACCTGGTACGACAATGAGGGAACTTGAATGTGGAAAATAAATCATTAATTGGCTCAAAAGTACGTAATGGATTGATCTATTTCCTGCATAATTTTATAACACAATATTAAGAATATAGTTCAATGAATGAATGTCAGTTTAAAACCAACATGGAAGGCAATTCTATTGAATTTATGAAAAAAGCTTCCTTAAGCCGTTATCTTAGGGGCCTCTATCCTATATATAAAAATGGATTTTTGTCTGTCAGTCTGTTCCCGTTAGGCTCGAAAACTACTTAACTGATTTTCGTGAAACTTGAAACTAATTTGACCTGGAAAGATATTTGAGTACAAGATATGTTTCTATGGAATTTTACAGATCCTTCTGCTTTGCAGAGTAGTGAGGTGAGGTACGGAGGGGATTCCATATAAATGTCGATGTATCGCTTAAAACTTATCAACCAATATAACCAAATTTGATATAAGAGTTTTGATGAAAAAAATAGGATCCCTACCTCTCTCCAGCTTTTTTGACATAAACCCGGCACTTATAATACCTACAAAAAACAAAATTTAAATCATTTTCTTAAAATTTAATTTTTTTTCGGAAGGGACGCGAAAGAGCTTTAACGTTAAAGCGTCAATAAACTATTTAAAACACCATTTTTTTGGAAGTTGTTGCAACGCACACCGGGTCAGCTAATAGTTAATATATACTTTATACTTAATTATGCAATCATGCCTTGAATGATAATTTGAATATCATTTTGCCCGAATAAAGGTGGCACAGTTTTAGTAACGTTTTCGAATGGAAAAAAGCACAGTAATGGCAAATTTTGCTTTCGATAGACGCTTGTTAATACCTTGTTTAGGCATTATTTTCATAAACTTATAGAAAACACAACGATGCTAAATTTAGGAAGTAAATTATACCTTAAGGTGACTTCAAAACTCGCTTTCGAACGTTGGCTAAATTACTGTGATTTCAGACCTTAAACGATGCACGAAAACCGAAAACAAATTTTGATGTAAAATCTACAACAATGTATTTTTTAGGAATGTAATTTTTGACTTACTTACTTAATGATCCCGCGCCGATCCACCGGTGCATAGGGCCGTGGTAAAAGACCTCCACTGTTGACGATCCGGAGCCAGCGTCTTCACCTGGTCTCAGTCAAGATTCTCGACGACAGTTCGGATTTCAGCGGCTAGGCTTCGCCGCCACGAGTTTCTGGGTCTGCCTCTTCTTCGATGACCTTCTGGATTCCAATCAAGCGCCTCTCTGCAAATCTCGTTTTCATCTTTCCGCAGCGTGTGCCCAATCCATCTCCACTTACGTTCCCGAATCTCGATTTCAAGCGCC
The DNA here is from genome assembly GCF_029784155.1 of Uranotaenia lowii. Lineage (NCBI taxonomy): Eukaryota > Metazoa > Arthropoda > Insecta > Diptera > Culicidae > Uranotaenia > Uranotaenia lowii. The sequence continues at coordinate 130,746,440 of NC_073693.1, forward strand.
CTTTGATGACACCGGCGATGTAGTTCCTCATTTGAGATCCAGTTGCCAGGCCACCAAGCGCGGATGATGTTCCGCAGGCAGCGATTTACAAATACTTGCAGTTTTCGCGTCGTTACCGCATATGTGCACCAAGTTTCGCACCCGTACAGCAATACGGATTTGATGTTTGAGTTGAAGATTCGGATTTTTGTTCGAAGAGAGATCTGGCGTGACCGCCAGATGTTTCGGAGACTCGCAAACGCAAATCGGGCCTTTCTGATCCGGGTTTCGATGTCTTTCCTGGTACCACCATCAGGCGTTATCTGGCTACCAAGATACTGGAAGCACTCCACTGTCTCAACTTGTTGCCCCGCTACCATGAACCTGGAGGGATTTGCTGTGTTGATCTCCATCGACTTGGAGGTGAGGTCGTCGAGCAATCGGCAATCCTCGATTCGGTGCACAGTCGATCGATCCAGTCAGAATCTCATCCATTACGATGAGAAAAAGTAGCCGGGATAAGATAGGGGAAAAGTTCATATAACGCCCCATGTGGCTAATAAGCGCCACTCGTGTTTTAAAGAATCCGTAACATTTCAAGCCTGCAAAATATTACCAATTTGTTCTAAATGCTGTGATAGGCCATGTCAAGTATGAATTTTTCCTTAAAAATGTCCCTGATTCGTAACAATTTCACAATTTAGTTTTTTGTTCATCTCGATGTATATTTCAAGACACTTTCAATAAGGTGTCATTTACCGATGAACAATGAATAAGAACATTTTTTATGATACATCGGTAGAGAATAATCTATATTATGATTTGATGTTAAAAAATTACTCGAAACTCGCTAACATATGCTTTTTATGGGTATGTTTTATCACGGCCCTTGCGTTCGGTAAAACGCGCCACCAATAATATGTTGAAAATAGCATCATTCTTCAAATTGGCCAATTTTTATTGAAAGTGAAAAAAAAGTGTAAAAACCACTTCTTATGTATAATTCAGACCAAATAAATCAACTATGTTTGTTTTCTTAATTTTATTAAGTCCATTTTGATTTTTCTCTCCAGTCAAAACGTGTTTTAGTATTGGTGTGTTTTTGGTCTTCAGCTGTTTTCGGGTGTGTTCGGCTCTACGGAGCGTAGGGGAACATGCCCTATCATGCGCCACCTAAGCGAATCGCTGATTTTCTATGTATTCCCCGTAAAAATTGTGTTGAAAATGGGTGCAATCGTTGAAGAAAATAGTTTCCTACAAATGCCTATGATTTTTTATTACTCAAATTGCTATAGTTGCTTCAAAAACTTGATTTTTAAAAACCTTATTCAAAGCCACAGAACAAAACTGTGTTGCAAATACGCGCCGCCGTGTATTCAATACGCGCCTAGCAGCCGAACACACCCGAAAGCAGCCGAAGACCGAAAACACACCAATACTTACAGACACTTTGAATGAAAATAAAATCAAAATGGACTAATCAAAATTAAAAAAAAAATAAAAGTAGGTTTTTTGGGCTGAATTAACGCTCAAAATAAGGTTTTAGACTTTTTGTTCATTTTCAATGAAAATTGGCCTTTTTGAAAAATTAATGCTATTTTCAGCCTACTACGATTGGCGCGTTATAACGAGCGCATGGGCCGTGATAAAACATACCCATAAAAAGCATACCATAGCGAGGTCGGTATTATTTTTTAGCATTAAATCGTAGTTTAGATTCTCCTCTATCGATGTGTCAGAAAATATTGTCTTATTCGTTTTTCTCTGCTTGGTGACACCTTATTGAAAGTGTTTTAAAATTTAGATCGAAATGAAGAAAAATTCAAATTGTGAAATTATCACGACACAGGAGCATTTTAAGGAAAAATTCATACTTGCCATGACCAATCACAGCATTTAGAACAAATTGGTAATATTTTGCAGGCTTAAAATGCTTCAGATTCTTCAAAACAAGGGTGGCGCGTATTAGCCACATGGGGCGTTATATGAACTTTTCCCCTTGAATACACACCGGCGCGAATTAGCAACACGGTTTAGTTCTGTGGCTTTTGATAAGGGTTCAAAAAAGTAAGTTTTTGAAGCAATTAAGTGATTTTCAATGATGAAAAATTATTGGCACTTGTAGAAAACACTTTTCTTCAACGTATTCACTCGTTTTTATTCGAAACGTTCACGGGATACATGGCAAATTGGTGATTCGCCTAGATGGGGCAAAATAGAGCATGTTCCCCTACATCCTTGTCTCACTCCAGCAGTTACCGGGATTGGTCGGACAAGACACCATCGTGCAACCCCTTGCACGAAAATGCCTCGTATTGTGCTTCGATGAGATGGACTAGTTTCTCTGGGACCCCTCGTTGCCTTAGAGCCGCAAAGATGTTTTGATGGTTCAGTCGGTCAAATGCTTTTTCGAAATCAACGAAAGCCAGCAGAAGAGAGTCCTGGAATTCGTTGATTTGTTGCAGTATGATTCGTAGCGTTGTGATGTGGTCCACACATGATCGTCCGGATCGGAATCCAGCTTGTTTCCCTCGGAGTGTAGCGTCAATTTTCTCCTGGATCCTGTTCAGGATCACTTTGCAGAGTACTTTGAGGATTGTACAGATCAACGTTTCACCGTGTCAGCGAAAAGACGGTGCAACATTTGTGCTGACAGGGCAGGGTCGGCTTTCAGCATTTCAGCAGGGTTGCAATCGATCCCAGGTGCTTTGTTGGATTTCATGTTATTGATTGCCGCTTCTATTTCAGCCAGCGAAGGCGCTTCCGAGTTGACGCCATTTATGCGACTTATTGTTGGCGCTTCAAGCTGCGGGTTCTGTTGACCATCGCTATTCGTGACTCGAAAGAGTTGTTCGAAGTGCTCAGTCCATCGTTTGAGCTGATCTGTTCGATCGGTCAATAACTGACCTGCTCGGTCTTTTAGCGGCATTCTTGCATTAGTCCTTGCACCACTGAGGCGGCGAGAAATGTCATAAAGTAATCGGATATCTCCATTTGCCGCGGCTCTTTCTCCCTCTTCGGCTAGGGAGTTTGTCCAGGCTCTCTTGTCTCGTCTACAAGCTCGTTTAACTGCCTTTTCCAGCTCCGCATATCGCAAGCGGGTGTCTGCTTTGGCTGACCCGGTACATGCCTGCTCAATTCCGACTTTCGCCTTTCTCCGATCATCGACCATCCTCCAAGTTTCATCCGACATCCATTCACTCCTTCTTCCACAAACTTTACCGAGAGTACCATGGCTCGTCGTGATAAAGGCATTCTTGATTCCACACCACTGTTCTTCGACTGTTCCGTCTGTCGGCAGCTCCGAGGCTCGGGATTCTAGCTGTTCAACGTATGCCCTTTTCACCTCTGGATTCTCCAACCGGCGGACGTCGTATCGACACCCGACTTTCTCCTCGCGCCGTTGGACACGTGCAACTCTCAGTCGTATCTCGCCAAGGACGAGGTGATGGTCAGATGCAATGTCTGCGCTTCGCTTGTTGCGGACATCAAGAAGGCTCCTTCTCCATTTTCGGCTGATGCAGATGTGGTCAATTTGATTTTCTGTTCGGCCATCTCGGGATACCCAAGTGACCAAATGTCGAAACAAAATGTCTCTCTTTTTATTTGCTGACTCCCAAATTACGATAAGAATGCATAGTTATAACAAATTTCGTCCTTGTTGGAGTTAAAAAGGTGCACCAATATTTGACTCGAAAAAATTATCTGCCGCCATGTTTGCCGCGATATCAGTCAAGAAATTGAATTTCGTTGCCTACCTGAAGGTGTTTTACCTATACACCCAAAATTCAGCCTCTGTGCCAATGGCGTGTAGTCAATTTCATAGCATCATTGGTACAAGAAGATAACGCGACCGGCACTGATTCGATTTGCGCCCACCGGCATTAACCTCCCAGCGTAACCGAATTGCGTATGTCTGAATGAAACAAAATAAAAACGTTTTCGCGTCCCTCCCAATCGCATCACAAGCCGAAGAAGGATGGAAATAAATACCGGCCAACACCAGGCAGCCAGCGAACCGAGCACTGTGCGTGTGAATGTAGCAAAAGCAACAACAAAAACATCCTTCTAATTCAATCAACCGGCAAACACGGCTAAGCTGTGCGTGTGTATGTAGCAAAAGCAACAACAAAAACATTCCTTCAATTTACCGGCAAACAACACCGGCCAAGCTGCCCGGCTTTAGCAGCTGTGTATATGTAGCGTGTGTATGTAATAGCAGGCAGTAAGCAAAGCACAGTTCTCATTCAATGGGTTTCCCGTTCCTTCACTCCCGTTCCCTTTCCCGTTTCCATCTTAAGACAAAGGAATGCATTGAAAGGAGGCCAAACGCCGGGAAGCCGCCGTTGTACGTTTTTTGTGATTGATCGGTAACAGAAAGCCTATGACAAATATACCTCATCCTGCATGAAGCTCGAATAGTACACTGGTTAGAATGTCGGACTGGCAAGACGCTACAATTGGTGATGTGAGTTCGATTCTCACTACAGCGCTGTGGTTTTAATTTTTATTTTCTTGTTTCTGGGATGAATTATCCAATAGGAAGGAAATCCCATAAAATGTTTTTCTTGTTTCGCTTGAATGTAGTGGTCATCATTTTGGTTGGGAGCCGAGTCCTTATGCCAGTTACGGTTTTTCAAACATACCGTCTTCGGCACAGTGCACATTTCAGAGCATTATCGGCACAGAGATGTGCTAAAAAGGCATTGGATTTTTGCAACCTCTTCTATGGGTGTAAGGATATAAAAAAGTGAATTTCGAACAGCAAAATTTTCGTTAAATTAAGCAATAATAAATGATTTTTTGTCAAAGTATGGTTAGTTTGCAAAAATAAGATGAACATGTAATAAAAAATTTGATGTTTGAATTACTATATTCCGTATAACCATTGTTCCATTTCTCACCACCCTTCCGGTATGGTGCGTTCTGTCCACTAGTTTTGGCGTTCTACCCCGTGATTTGTTTTCTCGCTGTTTAAGATTTTCACAAAAATTTTACCAAAATCGTGTTTTTAACATATTATTTCTTTTTGATAAGATGTAAATGTGATCACTAAATCGTCGTGAACTTTCAATTTGGTTCATAGATGATGGGTATCGCTGTAAATAGCGTTTATGCTTAACTGGTGCGTCTTGTACAGTTCTCCCCTAAGCACGCTTTACTAGCGAGTTCCGTGTTCGTTGTCGAAGAAATTCTCCTCTCGACTGTTCAACGAATAACGTGTTTTAGGCCACATTGCAATGGGCAGATGGTTCATTATTAGACTCTTATTGCTTTGTCACGATCACCGGTGCACACGTGGTGACACAGTCCAGACCGATGTTGCTGCGGCACTTGATAAATCCTGATCCGAAACAAATTTGCCATAAGCCAAAATACTCACTACAATTTAGTTACATTAAAATTTTAGAAACTAACAATCACTTTCTGCACCTAATTTCACAGAGCACGTGTTGGGAAGGTATTCAGCCGTCGAACAGGTCTGTTACCGACAACAATTTCCACAGAAATGACCCGAGATTGTTCTACAAATGTTGAAAGTCCCTATCCAAACCGCCTCATGAAACATTTTTGAAAAACGCTATAGTACAATTATTCCCATCTCAAACAATAGGTCCTTTACACAAACAAAGGAAAAAGTAGGAGAGGAAATTGTAAATGATTGGGAGTTTGCCGTTCCGAACAACCAAATTTCCAAGTAATGAGGTCTCATCGCGGAGTTCAAAAAAATAATTCAAGCAGGTCGCGAAACCGCTCAAAAATCTTAGAGACCAAGCCTGAGTACCTAACCCTATTGACGAGTGCGTCACTCACATTTTACACACGGAGGGAAAGTTGTTGGCACATTTATTAAATATTTATATCTTGATATAAATGAATATTACAATGCAACACTTCTAAAAACCTTAATGTCCACTAATTATCAAACCGCTTATAGTCAGAAAAATTATTGGCTTCAAAAGTTATTTTTAAATTTACAAAAACCTTTTTCTTTTTCTTAGTAGGGTGGAAATCGCATGTTTTTGTAAATTTAAAAATATGCAGCAATTGCAATTGGAAACTTAGAAATTTTTTTTTTTAATTCTGTGCATAGCCGACATGACATATTTGTTCAAAGAAACATATCAGAAACAGTTCAGTATAAATTCCTAAGAATGTTTGCTGAATTGAAATCACAGTTTCAATTTGCTTTCCATCATCGTTTCCGACTGCCACCAATCGGCTTTCGGCTAGACCCCCAAACATCAATCAGCACTCCATTTTTCTAACTCCTGTGAACTTCTCTTTCTTCTATGAAAGATGTCGAAATCCACCGGGCCGGTGCCAAATGCCAATCTTCAACTCAACAAACGGCGCAATGGAAAACTCTCTCTTCAACTTTTTGTTGTTTCCACCTTCTTGAGTTTGCAATTGGCGTAAAATACGAAGAAAATTAGATTCCTTCGGCAGACTTCAGCATACTTACACACCCACCCACCCACGCAAAGCGGAAGTTGATCGGTTTCTTTCCTCGTACAACAAGTGTGTGTTGTGCTTTTCCGGAAACCTTTGTCCGATGGGCGATTGGGGAAAGTTGGGGGAGGAAAATTTTCCAACAGTCAGCCTCGAGTCCGCTCGAGTTCACCTGGCAAAGAAAACTATGCTCCCCAAAGTTGAAAGGAACGCAATGCTTTCTCTCACCTCAACAGTTTCCACTTGTTTGAACTTTCTTTCCTTGCACCTAACCGTGACTATTTGAACCAAACTCGATCCTAAGACGAGAGGAGCCGGTTTGAGTGGGAAGTATTTTCTTAAGACGGGTGGGCGAAAGGTTTTCCTCTGGCTACAGCTGCTTGCAAGTTCGTTTTTCTTTTTCAAGTGCCAGCAGGATAAAAATCGGGTCATCCGGATATTGAAGGCAAATCAATCAAGCACAACTTGAACGAGGAGTCAGGAAAAAAGGCTCAAATTCCAACGACGGACGTTTCCTTCGGCAGGATTTTTCCTGCTTTCTTCCGGTGCCGTTCAACATTTCGCCAGTAACTGTAGAGAATGGAAAACAGGAACTTTTCCGGTGGAAGCCAGAAGCATATTGGTCCACTTTCAAGTTTCGGGCTCAGTTACGGCAATCTCTTGAAGGCGTCCATGTCATGGGGCAGGCTGGATGAGGACTTTGGATTATACACGCTTGGGCGAAAACTTCGACGGCACTGAGGCGTTTTAAATCCTGATTTTCCAAGAAAATTGTGCCGCGTGTCGGCTGCAAACTTGACCCTGATTGAAGCAACTCACGGTAGAGAATTTTAGGGATTAGCCCTCCAACCGGCTTTTTAACGGTGTAAGTTAGGTCTATGAGGACGGAATGATTGCTTAAAATTTAAAAAAAATGTGAACATTCTTCTTTGAGAGTTACAATCAAGCCGGTAAAATAATTTTTACTGATTTCATATCAAATGTGCATAATGGAACAAAATCTTATCCTTAAATCACCAAATTGTTTATTAGAAATTTCATGATTTTCAAACAGTCAGAATTTTCAAAATTAAATTCCTTTTTTTTTATTTTCAAATTTCCGGACTAAAAATCATAGAAAAATGACAAAATATTTGTTGTGAGAAAACACTCCAAAAACACCTTTTTTCTAGTATAAAAATTTTTATGCCTTAGCTCGAATCATCTTACGGTTTTTATCGAACATATTTCAAATTACATTGAAATTATGTCAACAATATTTGATTAATTGTCAACGTATGCACACATAAATGAAAACCGTAAAACGGGGTAACATTGATCACCGGGGTAACTTTGACCAAACATAAATTTTTCCACGTTATCATCAATAACTCAGTCTAGAGTTTGAATTTTTGTAAAATGTTTTCATCGTTTGAAAGCCTTTTAATTGAGTATCGAATAGGAAACAATTGGATTGTATTTGATTTTTTTTATCCATAAGTACAAATGTAATTTCAAAATGTTAAAAATCTATTTTTTCCTTTGCGAGCCTTAGAAAAACAGCTTTCCTGGGCGATACCAAAAAGCATCAAGAAGCAAACGGGTTATTTAATATAAAAGAACAACTTATTTTCTTTGTATATGTACAGTTAGAGTACTATTTTTATAATCATTTAATGATAAATTTTTGATGTTTAAAAAATAAGGACATTTTCCAAGAGTAAACTCGTATTGGGCAAATGGATAGGAACCCTAAAAAATGGTTAACTTTGAAAATGGAAATAATGGGAAGGTTAAAAAGCATGGTTTTGTATCCTTTATGATCAAGAAAACTCGTTAAAACCGTCCAAATAGAGACTGATCAATGCAAACCCCAAGCATCAAATTCTGAACAGAGACGCAATCGATTATTAAATTAAATTTAAAACAGTTTAATAAATTTCCGCAACCATGTTTTACGATCATAGGAGTCCAGTACTGGTTTTAAAAATATGAAACTTGCCACATTCGCCTTAATAGAAAAAAATAATCGAGAAATATCGAAAAAAGTGATCAATCTTACCCGTTTTACGAAACCTCAATGTTTATCTGTTTAGAATTGCTTAAATAAAAGGTGCCAACAAGTGATATGAATTTTAGCTTTGGTAAGCCAAATTAAAATTGATATGAGACTTCTGAACAGGTTAGGAAACAATTCTAGAACATTTTGGACTATGGGCAAAAAATCTCGGAAAAATATTCAATCTTTAATATCTCCGTAACTTGAAATTATATTTTGATACATTTTATTGAATGTAACGTAATAATTTATCAAAACCACGATGGAACCCATAAAAAAAAACAAACAAATATTCCCCCTCCCCCCTTAAAAGCGTTACGTAATATTTGAAAGGTCCCCAAACGCGTTTTTCTCGAAAGCACATTTTTAAAGTCCGTGGACATCGTCATTTGTAAACTTCTTATCCGATTCTTTTCAAATTTGGAACATATTTTCTACATTTAAAATACCAAACCCCAACGATTTTTTTTACTTTGGGGAGATTTTACAGATAAAAAATGGCGGATTTTTTTCGTGAAAAATCGTATTTTTTACTTCAAACAGCCACAAAAATTTAATAAAAAATTTTTTAAGTTAAACAAAATCGTTGGGGTCCAGAAAACATCTATTAAAATACTAGCAGACCCGGTAAACTTCGTCTTACCATGTTCAACTTGGCGTCCATTTTCCATTTTTCCTAGTTTTCTTTACATTTCCCTTCTTTCCTTTTACTCGAATCGTTCCGCTTAATTCTATCAAAATTAAACCTAAGAATTTTAACTCAACGGGTCTTTAAAATCCAATTTTTATTCACAATTCCTCATGCTTCGAAGCAGTTTGAATTAAATTCCATATTTTCACCAAAATCATTTCCAAAAAGTTTCGCCTGATACTAAGTTATAGACTTTATACATTTCAACTTAAAATGTTTCCAAACAGCACTTGTCATGGCATTAAATCTGACGATGTTGTATACTGCAAATTCCTTTTTATTATTAAAGCAAAAAATACAAATTAATTCCTTTGAACTTCAACCCAATGAAGCAAAGAAACGATAGGTTCTGAAAAGAGGAAATCATATGTTTAGAAATATTCACCCATTATTTTAAAGATTCTAATTGAAGCATTGGGATGTTCTAATTTCAAAATTTCCTGAACATTGTTGGTGGTGATCTGTGATTTCATTTAGGATTATGTAATATTTTTAAGATTTAATAACATTTAATTGAAAAACAGATTTTTTTTTAAATTTTATAGATCGAAATGAAATAATCTTCAGGCTTCGATGGTTTCATGAGTTCATTTCAAAAATGAAACACTGGGGCAAATGCAAACGATTATTACCACAGTTTTACTTTAATATTTTCTAAAAAAAATAATATTTTCAAAAAAAAAATTGTTATGTTGACAAAAAGAAATATCGAAGTATACAATTGTCCCATTTATTGGGGCAAGTGAAAACACATAGGTCTTTTTCAGATGCGTCTGTAAAAAGACTTTAGAATGAATTTAATACTTGTTCTTGTTTGTCTGTTCTATCAACTTTCATTGATATATACTAAGTTTTCTCCGGAATAAATTAATGTTTGGTTCTTCAATTTCACTGAATTCTGTTCAACCAAAAGACCTTGATTCACAAAGACCTTTATAATAATTTTGAATATCCACTTCAGATTCAACACTCGGGATATTCTTTCTTGCCATTTTGGAGATAAAATTCTTGAATGTAGATGTTTCATTGCTAAATGGCGCGTTTTCACTTATTCCACCTAAGAAATTACAGGAATTTATATTACTTTTAAGACTTTCAGGTCATATTAATAGTTCATCATAAAAATCTGCTGCCCCTGGAATATAAATCACAAAAAAACTTTTCAACAAAAAAGTGAATCGAAAGTCTTTTAAATGTAGCCAAAATATGTTATACAAAAACAAACTTTTCGTGCTAAGTTCGTACTTGAATTGTGTGTAAACAAACAGTAAACGTGTAAACAGTTTTTTGATGAATGATTAAAAAAAAAGAGATTAGTTTATTTAATTAAATAATTTTTTTGGGCCCATCAATTTTTAGATGAAGAAATTTCTCGTAAAAGTGGAAAGTTTGCACTTGCTCTAGTTTACATTATTAATTGAAAATTCTTCCGGAAAATGCATATCATCACTTTTTGTTATTGAAAAGTAGATTTTTATTTCGATAACTTCAACTAACGTTTGCAAAAAATCAAAAAGTTCATTCGGCCTTCAAAAACTTGAATCATATCTAATCTATTTCAAAGAACAGACTCTCGTTCAGTCAATGTGTCCAGCGTTCTAGGCGTATCGGATTATACGAAATTGAATGTAAAGCTTCCCAATTTCTTATTTTCAAACGTCCGCAAAGTGTCATTATTTTATATTTATCATTACCAAATTCATATCTTTTGGACAACAATTTACTACTTAAATTAACACGAATTCAAAATGGTTTTAATATTTGAAATCGTTTATATGGTTTTGATTCGATCGAAAAAATATCAATCCGTGTCACATCTAGGGGTCATTTATTACCATGTGCTGTGTACAAATAAGCAAGAAAAAAAACACATCAAGGTTGCATATCGCCCCCACGTGTGTAAGAAATATAGGTACTTGGTTGAAAAATAGGCGCCTAATTTTTAAATTTTTCCAGCGATCAATGAACAGTATGCTTTGGTTACTATTATCTTGCAACGACGTTTGCTAGCGACGCCTCGCCCATGGACACGAAAAACAAACCCCTCGAAGAAAAGAAAATCTCTAAAAATGGATGCCTGACTTTTCAATTTCAGATTTGGGCAAAACAAATATTATATGTTTTATTCGATCAGCAAAATGTCAACCTGAGTCACATCTAGGCGTCATTCATAACCATGTGCTGTAGAAATGAGCTAGGAATCAAGAACAAAACAAATTACATCAAGGCTTCATATCGCCACCACTTGCATTGAAAATATGCTTTGTTGAGAAATACGCGCCAAAATATTCTCACTGATCAGTATGCTATGCCATGGTTACTATCTTCTAACGACGTCTGCTCGCGACGCCTCGACCTTGGAGACAAAAAACAAACCGCCCAAAGGAAAAAAAAATCTCGAAAAAATGGAAGCCATGACTTTTATTTCATTCAAAAAACTACAAATTTATTTATTACGGACAATTGATGCGACTTTGTGTTGTTTTTATTCGATATAAACCGATTCGCATGGCTACAGAATATTCTAAAAATAATTTCATTCGAACCTTTTAGGTAATTTCGGAGGAGTAGTACTACAAACACCGTTACAAGAGAATTTTATATAATAGATTTTGCTCTGATTTTTTGACTTCAGATGATTCTGTGCTGAGATACAGTGTCCACCACGAATCCTGTTTTCTAAAAGGCATCCTCGAAAGTGCTCCGTCACCGGCTCATTTTTCAATATTTTTCTACGAAAAAATTACTTAATGTTCTTTTAACAATGCTTTGTATAATGCAAAAAATTTGAATACATTTGTTTGAACGATAGCTCTAGAAAAAATCGTGAAAATGGTGTTTTTTTTATACCCGTTAGACCCCTACCCCCCTTAAATTAAAAAACCATTTTTAGGATTTGGATTTTATATTTTAACTATCAATTCTTATGCAGATTTGAACTTAAAAAAAATCCATAATTGTGAACCAGAATTGAAATATCAGAGTTTGATCATCCGGATTTTTTATTCCGATTCACTAGTTGAATTACGAACAAATTATTAAAGAAAGTATTTATATAGGAAAATAAATATTCGAAAATTTAATTACAAACTTCTTGCTAAGGTTTCTGTTATAAAATGCCATTTGTTGTGCATAGTTAATGCGAATTTTTGTTAAGAATTGAGATTTAGGAATCGATTCCAATAAGGACTTATTCGGGTTAAAAATGCAAAATTAAGATTTTTTTGAATTTTTTAAGTTTTTGGCTTTCTTACAGAAAGGCATAGGGAACGGTCAGTTGGGGATATCATTAATTAAGGGTCCAAGACCCCACTTTATAGGTACCAATCGACTCAGCTCGACGAGTTACGATGATGTCCGGGAATTTGTATGTTCCATAAAAACGTTCTTAACACATTAACTCCTATTCTAGGTTTCACGATTGTGATGAATTTAGTATCAAAAAATTGCATTTTTTTTCCTGTAGGACTTATTTCAAAACCAAAAAAAAAACAAAATTGTTTAAAATTTTTCTATTCCATAGAACATATCATGCTTACGTTGGCTCCAAAAAAGGTAGCCATTTGCTCAGCAGCAGCAGCCAGCAATCGCTAAATTAATTACAAAGGCGATCAAAAATTTGACAAAAATTTCATAAAACAGCAGAGAATCGATCCCACGCCATCTAGTATGAGAGTTTAGGAGGTTAACCCCTTGACCACTAGTGAGCGTCGAGATATGTGGCTCTCAAACTTTAACAGTTTGAATTATTTGGATTATAAATGAACTCGTTGAATATAAGTTCGTTTATCCTCCAAAAAACGTACTGGGCACCTTTTTTTTATATTGAGTTTATTAATTTTTGCTATCGATTTTCTTTAATCATAATCTTTTTTATAGATTAATAATAAATAATTCAGAAATAAGGAATCCATTATTGTGTCATTTATTTCCAAAGATAATTGACACTCTGTAAGAAAGCCTTCAATCCACTGATAAGTGTATTAAATCGGGTTTTTTATTTGAAACTTTAATTCAAAATTGCTCAAAGCAAAACACAAAACTGGTGAAAACCACTCTCATTTTCAGGATTGCGTCCTTTGGAAAATTTGAATTTAATTTTTTTTCACAGTGTTTAAATATTCAAAACAAAAATATTAATGATAATTCATTGTTGATAAAATAACTTGTACGGTTCAGGAAAATTTAGCAGGAAATATGTTTAATTGGTTTGTTGTTTAATATTATTTATATTGTAGATTCTTAAAAAAAAAGATAAAAACTAAAATCTTAATGTATCGAGCTTACAAGAGTTAAATGTAAATTTGATTTGAACCTCAAATAAGTTTTTCTTTCAAATGAAGACTTCAAGTCTCAAAAAAAAAACTGAACACTTCTAGGAGTAATTTTCAAAAGCAACGATTTTAAATGAATAACTTATTAATTTAAAAAAACTAAAGCCCGAAAAAGATATTTTCAGTATCATTTTTTTTTCATTATTCTTTATGTATGCATTTTTTAGGCAAAGTGTTATAGAAAAAAAAATGTCACCAAAATACCCCCCACCCCCTCTCTCCATGAGGCAGTTCTTCCTACGGCTCTGAGTCTAATATCTCAGAACCCTCATTCATAAATCTTTAATTTAAATTTTGTAGTTGTCTTAATCCTAATTCATTATTTAAAAAATATATATATTTTTAGTCTTAATTATGAATCTGAATAGAAATATGGATTATGAATGATCAATCTGATTCGGAGTTTTTTCTAAGAAGAATCGTGGAATCATTGGATGCAACTTCTAAAGCGTACAAGAAAAATCTAAAAAAAGGCTAGAAAACATACCCGTGAACAAATATTGACCGCAAGGTGAAATCGCTTGGCTAAGGACCTCGGATCGTGGAGAACAGAAACGGAAAGGCTTGGTTACGTTAAAGTCACTCCGGAAAGGTATTTATACTTAAATAACTAATAAAAACGCGAAACCAAAGTTACACCGCCCGTCGTTGTCCGTTTATTGTTTTGACTCTTCTCGACGTTGTGTCAATAAGTGAGTTGTGAGTGCTATATTCGACGCGCCAGTCCAACCGTCACGACGCTTTATCTAACTCTCGGTTTTCGCTATCAGTGGTGCCAAATTAGGGGAAAGGTTTCTTAAATGGGCCTATCGGTTTAAATGACCCTTCGGCTGTTTGATGAAATGGCTGACTAGACAGCTTATCTAACCAATGCATTTTGAGGGTGAAACGCTTAGAATATAAGGCAAGAAAGAATTTCATGAATTTATAAACTCAAAATAATTGAAAAATTCATACAAGATTTTGATACCTTTCGATGTAATATTTTGACTTTTAAAAATGATACATAAAGTACTTACTTACTTACTTACTTACTTAATGATCCTGCGCCGATCCTCCGGTGCATAGGGCCGTGGTAAAAGACCTCCACTGTTGACGATCCGGAGCCAGCGTCTTCACCTGGTCCCAGTCAAGATTCTCGTCGACAGTTCGGATTTCAGCGGCTAGGCTTCGCCGCCACGAGTTTCTGGGCCTGCCTCTTCTTCGATGACCTTCTGGATTCCAGTCAAGCGCCTCTCTGCAAATCTCGTTTTCATCTTTTCGCAGCGTGTGCCCAATCCATCTCCACTTTCGTTCCCGAATCTCGATTTCTAGCGCCCTTTGATGACACCGGCGATGTAGTTCCTCATTCGAGATCCAGTTGCCAGGCCACCAAGCGCGGATGATGTTCCGCAGGCAGCGGTTTACAAATACTTGCAGTTTTCGCGTCGTCACCGCATATGTGCACCAAGTTTCGCACCCGTACAGCAATACGGATTTGACGTTTGAGTTGAAGATTCGGATTTTCGTTCGTAGAGAGATCTGGCGTGACCGCCAGATGTTTCGGAGACTCGCAAACGCAAATCGGGCCTTTCTGATCCGGGTTTCGATGTCTTTCCTGGTACCACCATCAGGCGTTATCTGGCTACCAAGATACTGGAAGCACTCCACTTTCTCAACTTGTTGCCCAGCTACCATGAAACTGGAGGGATTTCCTGTGTTGATCTCCATCGACTTGGTCTTTCCGACATTGACTTTGAGACCTGCTGCCTTGGAGCTTTCGGTGAGGTTGTCGAGTTTGCTCTGCATGTCCGGTTGTGTTTGGGCGAGCAAAACAATATCGTCAGCCAGGTCAAGGTCGTTCAGTTGCTCCATTGTTAAAGGATTCCACGGCAATCCTCGGTTCGGTGCACAGTCGATCGATCCAGTCAGAATCTCATCCATTACGATGAGGAAAAGTAGCGGTGATAAGATACATCCTTGTCTCACTCCAGCAGTTACCGGGATTGGTTCGGACAAGACACCATCGTGCAAGACCTTGCACGAAAATGCCTCGTATTGTGCTTCGATGAGATGGACTAGTTTCTCTGGGACCCCTCGTCGCCTTAGAGCCGCCCAGATGTTTTCATGATTAAGTCGGTCGAATGCTTTTTCGAAATCAACGAACACCAGCAGAAGAGAGTCCTGGAATTCGTTGATTTGTTCCAGTATGATTCGTAGCGTTGTGATGTGGTCCACACATGATCGTCCGGATCGGAATCCAGCTTGTTGCCGTCGGAGTGTAGCGTCGATTTTCTCCTGGATCCTGTTCAGGATCACTTTGCAGAGTACTTTGAGGGTTGTACAGATCAACGTTATGCCTCGTCAGTTACCGCACTCTGTCAGGTCTCCTTTCTTCGGGACCTTAACGAGGATACCCTGCATCCAGTCGGCCGGGAATGTTGCAGTATCCCAGATGTCAGCGAAAAGACGGTGCAAAATTTGTGCTGAAAGGGCAGGGTCGGCTTTCAGCATTTCAGCAGGGATGCAATCGATCCCAGGTGCTTTGTTGGATTTCATGTTTTTGATTGCCGCTTCTATTTCAGCCAGCGAGGGCGCTTCCGAGTTGACGCCATTTATGCGACTTACTGTTGGCGCTTCAAGCTGCGGGTTCTGTTGACCATCGCTATTCGTGACTCGGAAGAGTTGTTCGAAGTGCTCAGTCCATCGTTTGAGCTGATCTGTTCGATCGGTCAATAACTGACCTGCTCGGTCTTTCAGCGGCATTCTTGCATTAGTCCTTGCACCACTGAGGCGGCGAGAAATGTCATAAAGTAATCGGATATCTCCATTGGCGGCGGCTCTTTCCCCCTCTTCGGCTAGGGAGTTTGTCCAGGCTCTCTTGTCTCGTCTACAAGCTCGTTTAACTGCCTTTTCCAGCTCCGCATATCGTAAGCGGGCGGCTGCTTTGGCTGACCCGGTACATGCCTGCTCAATTCCGACTTTCGCCTTTCTCCGATCATCGACCATCCTCCAAGTTTCATCCGACATCCATTCACTTCTTCTTCCACAAACTTTACCGAGAGTACCATGGCTCGTCGTGATAAAGGCATTCTTGATTCCACACCACTGTTCTTCGACTGTTCCGTCTGTCGGCAGCTCCGAGGCCCGGGATTCTAGCTGTTCAACGTATGCCCTTTTCACCTCTGGATTCTCCAACCGGCGGACGTCGTATCGACACCCGACTTTCTCCTCGCGCCGTTGGACACGCGCAACTCTCAGTCGTATCTCGCCAAGGACGAGGTGATGGTCAGATGCAATGTCTGCGCTTCGCTTGTTGCGAACATCAAGAAGACTCCTTCTCCATTTTCGGCTGATGCAGATGTGGTCAATTTGATTTTCTGTTCGGCCATCTCGGGATACCCAAGTGACCTTATGTGCTGGTCGATGGGGGAAGAGCGATCCACCGATCACCATGTTGTTATTGCCACAAAATTCTACAAACAGCTCTCCGTTTTCGCTCATCTGTCCTAGGCCATGGCGCCCCATGATGCGCTCAAGGTCTTGATTGTCGGAGCCAATCTTTGCGTTGAAGTCGCCCAAATGGATTTGAATGTCACCCTTCGGAATTCTCTCTACCACGCTGTTCAGTTGACTGTAAAATTGCTCTTCCTCCTGCAAATCGGCAACGTCAGTTGGCGCATAACACTGGACCATTGTAAGGTTTCTAACCCGTGTTCTAAATCTGGCTACGATTATTCTTTCGTTTATCGGTTCCCATCTAATGAGGGCCGCGTAGGCCTGCGGGCTTAACAGGAAACCAACTCCTCGTTCCCGAGTAGCATGTTCTCCTCGTATGCCAGAGTAAAGCAGGACTTGCCCGGATTGTGTCTTGTGTTCTCCAGTATTAGGCCAACGGACTTCGCTCAGTCCCAGAATTTCAAGCTTGAGGCGGCTAGCCTCTCTAGCAAGTTGTTCCAGTTTGCCTTGTTGGGCAAGGGTTAAAACATTCCAAGTTCCAATTCGTGTCCGTGTTTTCATGCTAAAAGTCGTCGCCAAAGTTCCAGATCGGTCATTTCTTTCGGATTCCGTAACAAGTTATGAATCGGGAGCAGTAGGTTGTTAGCCTAAAGTCCCTAAAGTCCCTATCCCGCGATGGGGCTGCCATCTTGGACTTAGCTGGCGGGAGCCGCATTTCATAAATTCAGCCGCTTGCTGCAAGACAGACGCTGTTTGAGCCGCCCCTGACCTGGAGAACAGACGCTCGGTTGTTGTTGCACGCCGCCCCTGACCTGGGGAACAGACATAAAGTAGCTTAACAAAAAAAAACTAGGATGGTTTTTGTTAGTTATTTAAATGAACTTACAAAATAAAACGTATTTAAGCTTTTATGGAGGTTGAATGATAATTACAAAGTGGAATAAGAGAGTGTATTAGGATATATTGACAGTTTTACACGAACACCACCTTAGCAGGAGGCCTCAGCCCTAACCTCAAACCATGGGAGAACAGAATCGATTTTTGAGAAGGGCGCACGATAAACGCGTTTTTCCGGTACTCATATCGACAAATTCGCCCTGTGGAAAAACGATACACGGTGTACGTGTTTTGATTTTTTTGGGCGTTCAGGGTTGCCAAGTGCATTGATATTTGGAAAATGATTATATTTTTAAATTGCATTGTTATTGAAAAACGTTTTCATAAGTACTGAGAATTTGCAATATTCCCGTAGATTTCTGAAAAAAATTAAATGCAATTAAAAGCGTAGAAATTGATTGCAACATTTATCTGAACGGAATAACAACTGCCTGTATCGCACACTTAAACAATGTAGCGAATTATGTGGATTTGTTTATAATAATCAGAGCATGCAGGAGATTATTTTCAAAGTCAACATAGACGAGCTTTCAATAAATTACTTTTTTTGTAACAGTTAATGATTTGGCATTCGTTTAGAAGATAGAAACAAATTTTGAATCTATCAGGCAGTATATGAAAACATATTTCAGATGTTTTAAATTCACCTTGAAAATTCATTAGAAAAATATGGCTTATCTTCATCCATTTTGGGACGCCTCATAATGAATTCAAACGTTTAGCTGTTGACATTTAAAAATTTTAATCAATTCAGAAATATTATAATTAGTTGAAATCAAACAAATACTGATTTCAGTAACGCACCTAGCATCACTGGTGAGGCCGCCAGCAAATCAAAGTTTGAGGTTATGGCTGAGGCCAATTTTTCGCCAATACTATCGTCCGTATATACCCTTATAGAAACATGTTTTTTCAATTTACTATATACTTCCCAATATAGAGTTTTTCCCGGCATGGAAATTCGTGAAAAATTCCATGCATATCCACGTGATTGCAAACAATCGAAATGGCAATTTGCAATCGCACCCATTTGGCAACATGGGATGAATTCTGGAGAGTTGAAAAGCACGCCTTCCCAACCGTAAACAATTTCGATTCGCAATTCCACGACCGCAGAAGAATTAATGCTTGAAATTTTTTTCCCCAAAATGCTTTCCACCAATTTCGACTGCACGAATGCGGTTTTCCAAATCCCGATATCATTCCGGGGTGTTCTGGGACAATATTTATCTGGGAACAACATCAACAACATCTATCTTCTACTGTACGCTTCGTCCTTTTCGACCGCTTGGATCCCATCCAAGGATCCGCCACCGTCACAAGACTCGGCTTTTCGAGGGACTATGGACGCATCGATGCGTAGTCCTTTCTATCGCGATCAAAAAACTGCCTAAAAGAACTCCCAAAGGATGGGGGATGAAAAGGTGGTTGTCCAAATCCGAAATCATCCTTTCGAAAACAACGTCCCATTCCGACCATTCGTCCGCACGCCAAAAAAATATCAATTGCTTCTGGTTAGATGCGTTTCGTTTTGTTGTTGGCCCAGCGATTTATGGCAAACCGAGTGCATAAAATTTGATTTATTTGCTCGCCTTTCCTGTTTATGCCAAAATCGGACGCATCGGGCGGGATGCAACTCTGATAAAATCGTACAGAATCCTCCTCTACGTAATCGAAACCGAATGGGGATTCGAAAACACATTCACACGTCTTTGTACGAAAGGCTCAGGCAATTTGCATCGTGTTGGATTGTTGTCGAGGTTTGTTGTTGGCTGTTTGGCAATTCCGCAAATGTTACTGAATCGGAAAGTGGAAAAGAATTTTCAGCAAACTAACGAGTTCATTTGAATGCATATTTCGATAATAATGCATACCTTGTTTGGCTGAATCGAACGAACTTCCCCTTCCCCTGCAGCACTTTTGATGCAGTCAGTCGGGGGAAACGAACTGGAAACACATCGTTGCAGGTATATTTGCATGAAAATATAATGCATGATGATCATAAAGGCATTTTTCCGAAAACCGGAGTTATTGAGCCGTAAGGATTGCATGTTTAGGAAGAATGACGTTCGGAATGTTAATGACAGAAGTTTATTTGGAATATTTCGAATTCCGACATATAAGTTGCCCATCATCGTTTTAAATTTTTTTTTCCTTCGTGTCATAGCCTTAGCCAGTATGAGAAATTCTTGACAAGAGGCTTTAAAGTGTCACATTTAAATTTATTTAACACTAAACGTACCGGAGGGTTCAAATGAAATGGCCTTTACTCGTAGCCCGAGGCTTTCTTGGTTTGCAGAGACCACTGCAAGAGACCAATGACCTCTCCTCCAACGACTCGAGATCTTGGCTCCGCTTGGTTTGCTCGGGGTCCTCTCCTTTTGGCTGTCCGTGTGCCAAATCGCAGCTTATCCTGGACACGCGCCTGTCACAGCACACGTCCGGGGCTTTACGAAACTATTCAGATAATTCCCGGTGAAGACGTCATCCTACACTGACTCGAGTGACTAACCCGCCGACGACGTGAAATTACCCTACACGAGAGTATTCCGCAGCGTGAATACTCCTCTCCCTACGAATTTGACGGAGAAGCTAAAGTCTTATCCCAGCATCCGTGTCGTAGGGAGCGCGTTCTAATCAGATACTCTGCGGCAGTGGAGGTATCCTACACATTGTTCGCAACGTAGGGTCAAGTGGGGTAATTATGAACACGGGGTAATTCCGAACAAGTGCCATACGCGCTGCTGTGGGGGATGAATGAAAACAAAAAGTTCCAAAAGTTGTAGTTTAACATCCAATTGATAGCTTTAAGCTGTTTCCGATCTGTTTTTAAATCCTAATGATATCATTTCAGAAGTTTTAAAAAACCATTACCCCGTGAAACGGAAATCGTTTTCGACAATGTTCAATGTTTTGAATATCTGATCATAGGAAATCCAGCTGGAATGTTGTTATCACCTGTTTTACATCAAGTTTAGGATGCTTTGTCTAGATTTTGAAGAAATTTTGAAAAATTTAACTCGCACTGATTCACAGATGAGTGTTCATATTTACCCCATAGTTTTCGTCCTATGGGGTAATTATGAACACACATGTCCTGACAATTCTTTGGCTTTTTGATGGTCAAATGTTTTATTCATCAACTTAGGGGGGCATTCATTTATTACCCAAGCATTTCCAGACCCCCTTCCCCCTCCTCCCCTTGTAAGAAATTTCTCACAAAAATACCCCCACCCCCCACCCTTCTGTATGATCTTAACACAGGACCGTGAAGAAATCTTAGCCAGGAAACATCAACTTAGCCAGGAAACATCCCAGGAACTTACTGGATCAAATTTTATAAATTTCATAATTAAATTAAGTCCGCAATGTGTTAAGTTTGAATTTTTGAGAAAATGATTTTTTTTTCTTCCAAAAATGAGATTCGGACTTAAAAAAAAGCTATGCTTGTTCTTTTCAGTCTTTAAAAAAAAGTTTTGAACACAATTTTATCAAAACTTAATAAAACTTCAAGAGTGAAAAAAGTTTATAAAACAGAAATTTTGAAAAAAGCTAAATCAGCATTTAAACGAGTCTTATTTTTGTTTAAAAAAAAAATAGTGATAAGAACTTGCTTTTTGTTGATAGAAAAAAAAATCAGTCTAATGTTTTCTCAAGTTTAGTGATTGGTGCGGATAGTTTTACCGGTAATACCGAAACCAAAAACCTGTATCACGGGAATAGTTTTCTAAAACCGAATTAAGGTTTTACGTCCTTCTAAAACCAGTTTTTTTGTAATGATAAATAGCAAGGTTATAAATTAGACTTGAAGAAATTTTCAATTCTACTAAAAATAAAATTCACCATTTTTTAACAAAAGGTTTACTGCTCGAGTTTTTATTCATTGCCGCGTGAAATTTAACATTATTATAAACCTTTAATCTCTTTGGTCAACAGTAAAATATATGAAAAACCATGATCAATTTAAAAGATGAATAAGTTCACAAAACAAAGATCAAAAGATAAATTTTCTTGTATGTTTGGACAACGTGCTGCTATTGAGAGGATTAGAATTACAACAAAAAATAATTGTTTATGAGTTACATCCGGATAACAAAGATCCCAAATCTATTTTTTTGCAGTCTTATTTTTATACTTAATTACTTTTTTCAATCTTTATTTGTTCGAATACATTTTTAAAAATTTAGTACAAAATGAAAATCTTTTGGTTGAAGATTTTCTCTTTCAGTTTAGTGATGAAAACTTCTGCAGTAATAATTTTGTTTTGAGAAAATAGACCTACTAATGTGAAATTTCGTATTATTTAGTGTAAATATTTTTCAAAACAGTCGATCATATGGAATTAACAAGCCTTGCAAAATATGACTGTTCACTGATCCAAGAAAATTTTAATGAGTGTTTTTGTGAAACAACTATCTTTCAGAAAAAATTATAATTTTCTGTACCTATATGTATAGGCTTCAATTTCATGATATCTCGCTCGTACGTGAAAAGCCTAACCTACGACATTTAGGTGAAAACTTGATGTTTGCTGCGCAAGACATTTAAAACGGATGTAAAAACTATCGAGTAGCCTAACTCGCCTAAAATTTCACACGTATGGAGAGGTCCTATCAAATAAAAATGATCTGCAACGGCATAAAGATACGAAAGAAAAGAATCCAACCAAAACGTAAAAGATACAACAAAAAATTTAACTACCGAAACAAAAGATAAAAAAATCAATAAAAAAGTACACTTTGAAGCTTTTTTTGCGTAAATTTTGATTACATTTATTTTTTTTATAAGTTTTTTACATGAATTGTATTGAGTTTTTATAAAACAACCTATTTTCTTATGACTGCTAATTATTTTCATTATTTGGTGTTGAATTGAGATTTTCTGACACCATATAAATCATATTGGACAAGTCTTGGGGTAAATATGAACAGCGTTCGGGGTAGTTATGAACAGGTTTTGGGGTAATTATGAACATAATTTTTTAAGTAAAAAATCACCGTACACTGCTTACTATGGGTAAATGTAACGTATAAATACAGTTACTTTTCAAAAATTTTATACCAAGTCCGTAATCCGTGTTCATAATTACCCCCTAGACAGGGGGGTAAATATGAACAGACGGGGTAATTATGAACAGACGTCTCAAAGACGTGGGTTGCGACCAAGAAAAAAAGTTGCTCTACAGAATGATGAAGAGCACGGAAACATTCAAAATTGGCAGGTTTTCAGAATTTATGATAAGAAATAAACATATGGTAGCTGTGAGTGTGCCAAATGAAGAAATTTTGTTCATAATTACCCCACCTAGCCCTACCTAATAGCTCGGCATACCCAGAAGGAAGAGTCTTATCTTTGTATGCTTTACTGCTAGGATCGAACGCACACTACTCGAATACCCCCCACCGAAAGGGCATTCTAATCCGACCGTGGTCCGGTCTTCCTCTTTCCTTTGGCTTGCAACTTTGGGGCTGGCAACCCTAGCTTTTTTTCCCGCCTTGTGCTGAATCGAGAGCAGCTTATCCTAAACTCGCGCCTGTCACAGCACACGTACGGGTCTTAAACGCTTGCGACTCAGATGAATCCCGACGGTGATGTCCTCCTGCCCTACTCGAGTGGCTCATCCGACGGTGACGTGAGACTACTCTACCCGAGAGTACTCCGCGACGTGAATACTCTTCCGCATACGAGTACGACTGCGGAGAAAATCTTGTCTTATCACACAGCTTCCGTCGTAGGAAGCGAGTTCTGCTCAGATACTCCACGACGGTAACGTTGGCAGGCAGAATACGCAGATGGTAGAGTTTTATCTTTGTATGCTTTTTTTTAACAAGATACAATTTTGACTT
Organism: Uranotaenia lowii; assembly: GCF_029784155.1. Lineage (NCBI taxonomy): Eukaryota > Metazoa > Arthropoda > Insecta > Diptera > Culicidae > Uranotaenia > Uranotaenia lowii. The sequence continues at coordinate 130,770,116 of NC_073693.1, forward strand.
CAAACAATAAGAGCCGGGTGTTTGCTGCCGTGAGTGGGTGAGTAGGCACTTAAATCACATTGGGCTTCGTGTGCCAGATGTGCCCCTTGGTTTCATCCTATGATACTACATCAAGGGATAGGATGTGCGCATGCACTTATACATACATCTCATCCTTTTCCTTTTCCTCTTTCTCAATTTTGGTCTTTCTCCTTTATCATCTCTCTCCTTTATCCTTTTTCTCCTTTTTCCACCTTCTCTTTTTCCTCTATCGCCAACTTCAGACTGGTACGGAAGACCCCGAAACGTGTGTCGGTTAGGTAACGCTTTCAAAGTAACTCGCGCCCGACACAGCATCCACTCTCGCAGGATTTCTAACCACCAAGGCATGGCCGATTGAGAATCTACCAAGCTGGAATCCCGTCACGACCACCCCAAATGGTATCTCTGCTTTCTTTTGCTGCAGGAAAGATCGTAGCTGAGTAGTGTCATACGAGGCCCAAGACCTTCCATTAGCTTGTCATATTTCGTTGACTATCTCGCTCTCTCCGTTAATCATCTTTCCTGATTCATATTAGATCGCGCATGATTTGCGAGATTTTGTCGACTATAGCACGCCACGACTGTTCGTCGCGACACATTTCACTCACAATGTTTTCAGCGTTCAAATTTTGAAGTTGTTGAAGCCTTGAAATGAACCTGGGACAGACAAATATAACATGTTCTGCCGATTCCTCCGTATCTACGCATTCCGGGTAATAAGGCGAGCTGATAAGCTTAAACCGATGAAGGTATTGCTTAAAGCACCCATGACCAGAAAGCAACTGCGTCAGGTAGAAGTTGATATCTGCATACTTCCGATTTACCCAGCCTGAAAGTCGCGGGATTAGCCTTGCGTTGTTCGATGCAGCCCATTGCTCCTGCCTTGAGCATTGACGTCGCTCGTTGAATTTTACGCACTCCTCTAACAGCTCTTGCTTCGTAACACTCCATAACTCCGCCAGAGGTATGCCGATGGGAATCATGCCCGCGATGACAAAAGTTGCATCTGCTGACAGGGTTGGCATTATTCATCGTCATTAGTCAAATGACTGTGACTGTTGAGCCTCTTGGTCCGTCAAACTCAATTGACTGTTCCTTAACGACCAGTCACTTCGTTTGCCAGTCATTCAACCCCCAGTCGTTGAAAGCTAAAAAATTTCATAGTAAAGCATTCACCAATCGCATTCGAACGAGTCGTCGACCGAACTGAAGATGAAAAAGAAACGCATTTATTATTATTGTTACTCCTGCCAGCAAGCCGAAGACGAAAAAGAAACGCATTTGTTATTACTGTTGCTCCTGCCAGCAAGCTCGTTTTCAGTTTTTTATTGCTATTGTTGCTCTCTACCAGCAAGTCGTTCAATTAGTTGTACGGTTGTACCTGCCGTCAGCAGCCGATCGAAGTGTGAAGAGATTTGCCAGTCACTCTCAGGAGAAATTTGACCATGTGTAGGAGCTTCGCCAGTCGCATGATGGAGAAACGTTGATTGTTGTCGTGCTTTATCCGTTATGCGAATAGTGAGGCTCCGTCAATTGAGTAAGGTGCCGGTCGTTTGATGAAACAAAACTAGTCGGGTCAAGCGTGACGGGCGAAATTTACCAACACTGTCTGCTGATATGGTCCTGTATGCACAGGAAACTCGCATGGCTATCAGCCGATGTGTGCTCCGTAATTTGGACCTGTTGCGCTATTCCTCTATCGCGGAGCTCCAGGCCGCTCCTCCGTATCGTAGTTTCGACAGTGCTACGCTCGCAAGGAGACGTCTCTTGCTACTCTTTGGACCATGGCAGTTCGGCATAATCCAGGCCAATGAATCTATGACTTTCGATGCACTTTCACAACACTATTTGACATGCGCACCAAAACTTAAGCGATTGTCGACCATTACTCTCTAAGGTATTTCAGCTGCTGTTTCGAAGAGTCGTGTGCCCTCCAACAGTAATCTCCATGTGCAGCAAAACTTTTTTATTGGTCACGAGCAGAACTTTGGTTTTATGGTGAGCTATCTGAAGCTTAACTCCCTCCATCCAGATGCCAACCCTTTCTACGGGCACCATTGCAAGGTCTTCTACCTCCTCGATTGTTTCAGCTGCTGCTGTTAGTTTCAGCGTTAACACCTTATTATAAATGGCATTCCAAAGCACAGGTCCGAGTATGGAACCCTGTGGAACACCCGCTGTTGGGGAAGTATTTAACGTAACCCAGTTTCGGTTTCGTAATTAAGGACCCGATTTTCGAAGAAGCTTCCTATTATCCTGCAGAGGGTATCGGGAACATGCATCCTGTGAAGCGCTTTGGAAATCGCTTTCCAGCTGGCATTGTTGAAGGATTCTTAACGTCGATTGTCACATTGGCGCAGTGATCACCTGTCCGCTTCTTTTTATATGCGCGCTTTGCGTACTCTGTCACCATTCGGCTGTTTATCGGATAGGCCGTCAGCACTTTCGGTGTAGAGCTGGATCCTGCTCTGGACCACCTTCTCCAGCACCTTTCCAGCAGTATCCAGGAGCATAAATCGCTGCCGCTACCACACGTCTGACAAGACTCTTTCATCCACGTATTGTTGCAGTGATGACCGGAACATTTCAGGATGTTCCATGAGCGCAGCCTTCACTGCTTCATCAGGGATGCCATCCGGACCTGGAGCTTTGTGCAACTGGAGGGACTTCGCGGTGTCGCGCAGTTCCTCCAGCGAAATCTGTTTCTCTTGACTCGTATCCCAGTCGTATGGGACCCTCGGCCTTATAACTTCCCCGTGCGTGGGAACAACTCGTTGACGATCTCTCGTAGTTTGTTCGGACACAATTCCTGTGGCGTAACTCCGCTCCGCGTTTTGTCCATGACAATCCTGTAAACGTCGTCCCAGGGGTTGTTATTGGCGTCCTCGCAAAGTTGCCTGAATCGTGCCTTTTTGCTCGCAGAGGGCAGACCTCGCAATTGCGAACGGTACTCTTCGCTCTGCTCTCGCTGACGCGGACCTCACTACCTGCATAGGTCGCCTAGCCCGTAGGCAGCTAATACGCAGGTCCGCGATTTCCGTCGTCAACCAGTAGACGGGTTGCCAAGTGTCTTTCCGCTTGACCCTCCTCGTCATTCTAGCGTCACATGCGCGTGCGACTACCCTGGCGAACAGTTATTGAAAACCTTATCCGGTACAACTGTGTTCGATGTTTACTCACGGACATCGACTCAGGAGGCAATTGACTTGCCAACTGAGCAATATCACAAGCCCATTAAAGATTCAATGAATGTATTAAGGGCCTCAGAAATTTTTTTTGATTATGATTTTTTTACATATTTTCTTTTAAAGAAACTTGAAAATACTAAACATATTTCGGCAACACGACAAACACCAAAACCGTCCGAACTAACGAGGAACTCCAAACCCCCGAAGGTGGCAGATTGTGTTGATGCATTTAAACACGACCGTTTCATATTTTGTGGCACGTGTGCAGGACTAATGATTCGCATTAACATTGCTTCGCGGTTGGGTTCCATTTTCGTTGTGTCTCTTTCAATTTTGCTGGAACGTTGCGCACCTTTTACCCGGTTTTTGGTTGGCCAACCGCCAAAAAATTTCAACAATGACGGCCTCGAAACAAGGTTGGAAATTTGAATGAACCAGGACGAGAGGGATTGTTCACCCGCGTTGAGGTAATTGCGGCAGGGGACGGCAATTTGCTTGCACACGAGCGAACAGGAACGAATTACCATGAGAACGTGTATTTAATGGATTGTGGTAGTCTAAATTGGAATTTGGTATGTAAACTCGTTGGTTTTGGCTTGGTCCGGTAACATTGGCGTGCTGGAGTGAATTTCAGTTAAAGATTAAAAACAATGTAGAATGCTAGCAATATTTACGTAAACTATTTCGAATACCCTTATTCTGGTTTAAAAAACTGTATTTCTTTTCCAAACAAAATCTTTAAAAAATTATAGAATTTTTATATGATAAAAATATTGATCGCCTTTTTTTGAGATTATTAGACGGTGATTGAGCCACTGAAATGAAATTTATCGGTTTAAATTCTGTGTTTCATAGATAAAATTGAAAAAAGAAATCATTTGGATCATTCCTACATTTTTTGCAGGAAACACAGAACAAAATAATGAATATTACGTGTTATACAAATTTGGTTCATTTGCTTAATTTTTCCTCTAGTTATGCAAAATATTGGCCTTTAATAATCATAAAAAATTGTCTGATGTTGTATGTTCAAGTTAACTATAATTTAAAAAACTTACCAACGCATCTTATTTTTTTTGAAATTTATTTTGTCAAACAAATAGGATGATAAAAATTATACCTTGAGATGTTTTAAAGAAACATTCAATTCAAATTGATGAATCATTTCTGTTTTTAAGAAATTATCATATTTGTCCCCCTATCGATCTGCCACCTTTGGAATCATGAGTATTTGAAAAAAAAAAACAATCATTTCAATGCGTACTACAACAGAACAAGCGTCACATTACCGAAAGGGATTAACACAATAATGTCAGTTGCTAATAATTCTTCGTTCCCAGATGATTCCGGGTGTTATTCTGGACCGAAACCAGCCACGCACCACCATCAGCCGACAGGTGATAATCACTTTGGTCTATCGTAAAAATCTTTTTTACGATTGTAGGTTGGTAGTATAACTATAAAATTTTCACGTCCCCTAAGCATTCACACAGCTTCCGGAACCGGAAGTGAAAAACTGGGTCACAAACATTACACAACATCGAATGAGCCTTCAATTATGTTTGCACTAGCTGTCGAGAATGACTCCGGATCAATTCAGCCGAGTTTATATCGCCAACCATTAGCTTCAAGTGTCATCAGACATGTTGATCTCGTTTTAGGGGTGAGGAGGGGAGGCGAAAATGTGTAATACTTGTTACTTCCGGTGTGTGTTTGTGTTTGGCGACCCAATGAACTCGACAACACAACAAGTGCACTCATCCTCAAAAGAACATAAACGAATCCCTGCCTCTCGTCATCGCCCGCATATTCCATTCTTTATCGAAGGCTGTTCCATTGATAGCACACGCGACCTACTCAAAATGTCGCTTTTCTTTGCGCTAAGATGATTACGTTCGGCACATTGACTTTTATGAGCTGCCAGGCAGCAGCAGGATCTATGGAGTAGGACTTGCTTCAATGCTCCCCAAGGAGCCAAGTGGAAGAGGACTTCCGGCAAACTTTTCGGCACCATTGGAGGTGCTCGTTTGCCTTTGAAGAATTCACTGAACAGTGCACATCATAATGCCGCCCGTCAAATTTTGCTGAAAGCTTAAAATGACTTTCAAATAATCCGTACGGAAAGATGGCCCAAATTGCGATACAACCGGCAGGCAAACGACGATGATGACGATGGCAACCGAGACACTAAACGTGGCCATTCTTCGTCAGAGCGGACATCGAAAGGCCTCGGAGTAAGATAGACCGAACCAGAAAAAAAGGAAATTCATAGGAAAGGGTCCTGGACTTCATTTTTTTGACCCGTGTACCAACTGCATTTTCGGAAAGCTACATTTAGCAGCACAAAAAGCACACTCATTATAACGACTTGTTAAGCATTGGTGCAGATTTTATGGGGCAGAAAGATTCGCATTTCAGATGGAACAGTACAACCGGGGAGCGCAAAAAATTTGACTAGGACAACGAACAGGGTTGGCTTTAGGGTGCATGGCAAAGATATCTATGGAATTCTATTTGGAGATCAAATGAATCTTAATCTTAACATCTAAACATCACTTAAGCTGCCCAACAATGGCATAGACAGTAGCATTTAAGAAATAATGAGATCGCGCGGGCATAAGGGCATAACGAGCACCCGGGACATAATAACCACTCCTTTTTTCTACAAAAGTACGTATTTTCTTAAACAAATTTTCATGAGGATATGTTTCGTACTACCTATTGTATTAATTCTTCACCAAAAAAGAAATATCCTTTTCATCTTTACAGAAATATTAAATTATAACCAGCTACGTTCTCAAGTGACGATAATATTATAATTTTTGAGCACCAGCAAATAAGCTTTTATGACCTTGAAGGTCATCTTGATCTGAAATGCACGCACTGCAACATGATTTACACATTGTTTCTCAATTTACACCATCATAAAATTTTTCACTTGAATCAATTTTAAAACGCGTTTTTACTTTGTTTTAAATTTGTTGACCTGGTGCGAACAGAGCACTATTAATCAGGGCAAGACGAGCGTTTTCTTTCGTGTAATCTAGCAGCGAATTCAACTCGATGAAGTCAACTGAATAATAGAGCTACAGCTCGACTAGTTTATATCGATTATTTTGTTATTGCTTTGTTTGATGAATCTACGCCTCACCGTTTAGTGCAAAATCATGAATCATGATCATGAATGATAAATAAAAAAAAATCACCTTGACCAGAAATCGAACTCGAGTCTACTGATTATCTCTCCGACACCTTACCAATAGGCCAAATCGTCAGATGAAACAAGTCAAGCTGTAGCTCTATTAGTCAGTTGACTTCATCGAGTAAAATTCGCTGCTAGATTCCCCGGCAGAAAACGCTCATTATGCCTTCATTAATAGTGCTCATACTGCCTCGGGGGGTTTCTCATTATGCCTCTACAGTGACTGGTTTTCAGCTTTCGACAAAACATTTTAAATTGCATTTTTAATCGTTTCTATCTACTTTTTCAAGTTTCATCCAATTAGGCAATAGACTATTTGAGTGTCTTAACACGTAAAAATGATGTAATTCACATATTATAGCTGTTCTCCATGGTTAAATAAGCGATTTCCTTAAGGTTGCCATTATGCCCTTATCTCCCCTACTTCTCACTTCGCCAAGTTGTCATTGCACAGTGGTGCAGAACATCAATCTGTCTAAATTTAGAGGATTAGAGGTTGGTTTTGAGAAAACCGGTGATGTAATATTTCATGGATTATTTATGTGTTGATTATTTCAAGTGGGTGATGATTCTCATTCAGCATACTTTCAATTTGAATAGGATAATGTTGTCCTACTTTCGAACCTTTAAGCGGTGGTTTATATAAACATCTTTTTTTTCTCGTACACGTATGGACGGGTGTTTTGTGGTTTTAATTTTTTTTTTGTTTCGATTATAGTCGTTTTAACATCTTTATGTCATTCGCGACTTATATTAACGATGAAGTTGGCGGATAAGTCATTGAAAATCTTATCCGGTACAACTGTGATCGATGGTTACTCTTGAGCTCGAACTCACGGACATCGGCTCAGAAAGCAACTGACTTGCTAACTGAGCTATATCACAAGCCCGATTTTGTGGTTTTAAGAAAAATCATTCGTAGCGGCAAACCGTTTTCGGCTTATCTGCAAGATTCAATGAGAATTTTAATCCTTGATTTTGCTGTTTTTGATTAATTTACAAAGATATGGATGATTGAAATTTTCTACTTTGAACCTACTGTTTTTGTTTTGGTACTAGGCTGGTACTCTTTATTGGACCTGGATCTAAAATGCCAATAACAAGTTAGATTTTTCGAAAAAAAAAACGTCAACAACTAATGAAATATTTTATTTAAAATATAAAAAAACGATGCAGAAATATTATCGATTTTAACGATTCAAATAAACACCATTATTTCTGTTATGAAAATTTGCACTTAAATTTATTGGTTATTATTGAAAAAAATTGACATCAGATCTAAACATGGAACATCATGGTCGAATATACTGTCTACTGAAGCATCATGCAAAACTTTTCAACTTAAATGACTTCTAAATACTTAATGTCCACAGATAATCATATCGCTTGTACATCAAAAGTTTTGAAGTTGATGGGACTTTTAATTGACATAGTCAGAAAAATTACTGGTTTCACTAGTTATTTTTTAATTTACAAAAACATGCGATTTTCAACCTACTAGGAAAGGGATAAGAAGCAACAAACTTTGTTTTAATGAAAAATTAAATAAAAACGTTTGAATATTGATTGTTTCTGATATATTTTTGATATCATAAAACATAAAGCACAAATTGCAGTAATTTTTGGATTAGTTCGAATTGAATTTTTCATTTTTTTTTGTCAATGTTGTTAATACTTATGGTTTTGGATGTGTTCCGGAAGATCTCGAACACTTCAGCAGAGAACATTTACTTTTCCTCGAGGGGAACCGAAATAACACATTGTTTTGATTCGTTTGATTGCTCATGACAGGTGATGATGATAAAGCCTAGTCTACACTTGGCAAGTTGAACTGCGATTCCGGTTGCTGAGACTTGTTTATTTTTACATCTTGGTTGCTGAACGTCTCTCATACCTGTAGTCTCAGCAACCGAAATAGCAGTCCAAGTTGCCTAGTGAGGACGCTTAACGCAGTAAAAATGTTTACATCATCACACGGCTAAGGGAGACTACTGAAATTGGGTTTGTGGTAACATTACAGTGTTGTCAGATATTCTAGGTAAGAGTATCAAAGTACTCATTGAGAAATTAGTACTATCCCGGTAAGGGAATATGAGAAGTGGACAGTGACAAATAGCAATCGCTAATGTAATGGGCAGTTGTTTAAGGACTTGACAAACAAACCTGAAAAAAGATAACTCTACTCCACCACTGAAACCTGCGTTTTCAACTCTCAAGTATTTAACTTGCGATTAGCATGTGGATCAGCCAACAGCCAGAGGGCTACCAGCCAAAAAAAAATCAGCCAGCGCCGAGACGACCCAGTACAGACGGATCAGTCAGAGAACCACCGGGCAGCGAGATGTCCCAGGCCAGCCAGAAGGTGCCGTCAGCGTTCAAGCCCGGGAAGGTTCGCGAATCGAGAGGGTTACTTTCGATGCCGTCAAAAGCCACGCTGCGGTTAGCATGCATGAGGTCCGTGAGTATATGGTAGAGGGTATCTGCCATATTCCAGCAAAGGACCGAGGTGTTCGAGCGCTCCAAGCAGTACAAGGCCATGGCAACTGCACACTTCGGTCATAAACTTTGCGAGCTGCGATGCGACAACGGGCGTGAATCCGTTAGTAACGAATTTCAAAGACATTGTTCTGAGAAAGGAGTTCAGATGGTATTCACGGTCCCGTATACTCCGCAGCAGAACGGCGTCAGTGAGCGAGCCAATCGTACACAGATGGAAAAGGTCAGAGCGATGATCCATGTTAGCTGATTGTCAAAGACGATGTGGGGCGAAGCTGTTTTGTGCGCTACAAACTTCACAAACAGATCACCAACAAGAGGAACAAGACACCTTTCGAGATGTGGTTTGGTCAAAGGCCAAATTTGAGCAACCTACGCATTTTCTGTTGTCAAGCGTACGCACAGATCCCCAAGGAAAAGCGGCAGAAGCTTTATCCGAAATCGAAACGTCTGGTATTCGTGGGTTACGCGAATAACGGATACCGGCCTTGGAATGGTTCGAGCCAATCGTTCGAGATTCACCGCAACGTGCTGTTTGATGAAACCAGTGTTTTGGAGCCAGTGCGAGCCAATGCTAGCACCAAAGATGATCATCAGAGCCCGAACTCAATTTGAGCGCTTAGCCAATGTGCCAGAGCAACAAATCACATTCGAACGAATATACGATGTACATGCATCCGAGGGCACACTCGAGTCGTCAGCCGATGAATAAGATCCATCACCCCGAACCGGACCTGAGAAGATGTCAGCGAACAAGAGGAACTACACAGCGCTACGTGGCTAACTTCCTCAGAACATCACTGAGCTGAAACGCCGGGACGATTGGGATTCCTGGAAGGTCGCCATCGACGAGGAGATGACAGCTCTGAAGGAGAACAAGACTTGGGAAGTGGTTAGCTTGCCACCGGGTCACAGGAAACCTATCCTGTCCAAGTGGGTGTCGCTACATGGTTCAATTGGTCGCAAAAGGATGTTCCCAAAGACCAGGGTTGGACTACTGGAAAACATAAGCACCGGTCGCCAAGATGGAGAACCTTCGGACCTTCTTGGCGTTGACGAACGAATACAGCATGATCGTTCGTCAAATGACGAAGACGTCGGCAAATCGAAGGTCGTTCGATTAAAAAAAAGGCTTCTTTTACGGCTTGAGGCAAGCTGGCAATGCGTGGAACCAGCGATTCGAAGATGAGATACGGGAGCTTGTTTCTATCCGTTGAAGAGTGACTGTTGCGATTACTGGTCATGTCAATGAGGACTCACCTTCATCCTGTACGTGGATGACATCCTGATTTTTGGAAAAGATGTTTTTCTGGATCAAGACAAAGTTTGGAAGGCTCTTCCAGATGAAAGATCTCCTGGAAGATTTTCTTAGGGATCTGACTATCTGGGGAGACTTCTGGAATAGCGTCATCGAGATTTTACATTCAGGATACCTCGAGAAGGTTCTGCAGCGCTATGGTATGGCCGAATGAAAACCCGTAAGCATACATGAACGTACGCTGGACGAAGCTGAACGATGGTGAGGTTATCACCGAACAACCGTTCAAAGAATTGATCGGTTGTCTACAATATCTGGCGAGACCAGATATCTGTGCTGCGGTTAACGCACTGAGCAAATATCAAGCTATAGGCACTGGCAAGATCTGAAGCGTATTCTGCGATACCTTCGAGGTACGACCGATACGGTGTTGGTATTTTCGGCAGAAACGCGTTGGTATTTTCCGCAGACTCCGATTATCGAAGGTCTGCATCAGGCTACACTTACATGATCTTCGGGAATCTTATTTCGTGGTCAGCAGACGGTCAGCCTGTCTTGAACCGAAGCTGAGATAGGAGCCCTTTGCCATGCAGTCAAGGAAGGCATGTGGTTAACAAACTTCCTGAGTGAATCGGGTGTGGTTAGCACTCTTTTCATGTTAGTGGAAGATAACATCCCTTGCATCCAGTACCTGGAAGATACACAGACCCATCAGCGGATGAAGCATCTGGACGTGAAGTATGCGATACCGAGGGCGAAGCATGCGAAGCTGTTAAGCATTCTCAATTTGAGAATTGAGGGGAGGTGTTAATACTTACGGTTTAGGATAGGTTCCGGAAGATCCCGAATGTTTTTCCGTGTTGTAATTCGCAGTTGCGATCAATAGAACCGATGATTGCTTATGACAGGTGATGATGATAAACGTGGTACAAATGTTTATATTATCACACGGTTAAGCGAGACTACTCAAATTGGGTTTGACAACAGTGTTGCCAGATATTCTGGGTAAGAATATCAAAGTTATCATTGATAAAAGAGTACTTTCTCGGTTAGGGAACATGGACAGTGACAAATATCTATCGCTAATGTAATGGGTTGATGTTAAAGGACTTGACGAATAAATCTAAATAAAGATAACTCTATTTCGCCACTGAAACCTGCGTTTTCAACAAACGATTTTAATGAAAATGAAAAAGGGCGCTGCATACATTTAGGAATAAAAAATACTACAAAAAACTCTACTAACTGAAGTTTTCAAAATTAGTGTTTCGATAAATGGATTTTTTTTAATAAACAAACGCGTGATGCGAATCAATCATATTCCAGCATATTGCAAAGAGATTAAAAATTTTGATTTGCATTTTGATGCATTTAAGCCCAGACTGGTAACTGAATTATAAGAAAATTATTTAAAAAAAAATTGGTGATTTTCCGAAAATTATTTTACACTAACAGTGTTGGTATAGGATATATCGTCATACTGAGAAAAGTTTTATATGGCGTCGAAAAATTCCGGATCTCACAATTTGGCTTACTAAATTTAACCATATAATCGTCTTGCGTTTCAAAATAAATCATTACCCACAGTTTGTAAGTTGTTTTTAAAAAAAAATGATTTGAAAGGATGCTTTTCTATTATCTATCTGTCGAATAACATTTCAATTATTTTTATGAGGGAACGCTACTGGAGCTGTCGACTGCCGTCTGGATAGCTTCATCAGATAATAAAACGAGAATGCCATATTGATGGCATGTTGTGAGCTTCTTTTTTTTGTCCTACTAAGACAAGATTAAACTACAAAAAAGAAAACTGAACAGAACAATCAAAGTCGGTAGCAGGCGAGAAAAAAAGCTAGCTTGCTAGGGGATGAAAGACATTCGTGTTCGCCCAAAAATGAAGAGACACTTTTTTTTGGAGGCGGGCCACTGAATGAAGGATAAAGAAACGAAATTATGCTATCGCTCCAGGGTGCCGAGTGGATTTTGATGAACTGGGTTTTTGGGTAACTGGAGCCGCTTTTTCGTGGAACGTCCTGCTGGAAGGAAGACAAATATTTTCGGACAGATATAAATAATAAATTCAAGAGCGGCGTCCGGTTTGAGTTTTGTTTTTGTACATTTTCTTTTTCTAATTTGGCTCTTTTCGTGTCATTAAATTTCATGAATTATATCCGGGCAATATCCAGGCAAATTTTATCAAAATCCTCAAATAACTCAACAAAAATAGAAGGAAAAAAAATTGAAAAAAAAATTTCAATTAAAATCTACCGATAGATTTAAATCGTATTTAAGGCTTTCAAAAAACTTTTCATGGTTTTTTTTAAACTTGCTAAAAAATTTCATTTTTCAAAGCAAAGTTAACCAATTTTTACAAAATAATTGGATTTTTTTTGTTTCATTTGCCAAATTATGTGAATAAAACTGGACAAAATTTGGGCCGGGCCGGACTGTTCCCCAAATTATTTATCCGAGAAAACCCGGATAAAATCGGGCAATCTGGCAACCTTAGTCAAACATATTCGATAAATCAAATTCATTCTGAAATTTTAGTTTTAAGCTCTGTAATACACCCTCCTTGAAGAGCTTTCGAGCAATGTCTATTTGTATTGAAAATCTTTAACGCCGACTGGAAGAGTCTTTAAAGATCTTTCAGAGTAAAATACACTTTAAGTGCCAATAAAGTTGACGTAGTCAGTTACTTTTTTTACATGAGCTCCACCAATAAATTTTCTTACGAAAAATTTAAAACAAAACATATTTCTAAAATACAGCTTTTCTGCGAGAACAACCTTCCGGATCCGTTATAAGGAAATCAGATTTGAAAGAGACTTTTCAGTTTTTTCGAGGTGACTTCTTTGTTATGGTGACAATAAAAATGAAAAATATGCCAAGCCCATAAAAAAAACTGAAGATTAAGATTAATATTGTTATCTTCTGCTCTTCTGGATGACTAATCATTTTGTGACTTTGCGATGAGAACAAAAACTTGAATAAATTTTTACTTAAAAATCAGCCATTCGATGATGTTAATGCATATTTGAGGTTTATCGAAGGCATCGTTCAAAACACAATTTCTAGTCGTTAGATCCACTGAATTCTTTTTCGATACCGATTCTGAATGTTTACAAATTTACAAGTGTAAAATGCACTTCAAATGAAAAAAATCAGCCATAAAATCCAACCCAGAAATCGCTTGCTAAGCGGTTGTGACGTGCTCTGATTATAATCCCATTGCAGACGGCAGCAGTGATAATTATCATCTCTGCTGAACTTTCTAGCACTTTCGTCTCGTAGTTCCAGTAGTGTGTCTTATCGTCTTATTTGCTCCGTTTCCGCAATCACGCTTTCCCATTTAATCAGTATAATCAAGATATGACTTAATCCACTTCCGGAGTTTTTTTTATTCGCCTTTTCAAACTGCTCTCTTGACTTTCAAGTGAGACTGACTAGCGGAGGGCGACAAACGAGAGTGGACAAAACGGCAAGATGCCGGAAGGAATGGCAGAAAAAAGTTCACCGCATCATCATCATCCTTCCCTCTTAGGAAGTTTGGGGAGCAAAAGGGGGTTTGCTGGGTGACGACATACTGACTCAAATCCTGTAATGAGAAACTGCACCAAAAGCGGCAGTCGTAAAAGTTGTCTCCGTTTTGCTAAATCTACCACCAACGAAAGACACTAACAGGACTAAGAAGGACGGGGAAAGAGGCGGACTCCAACTAAAGGCAGATGTTCACAAATGGCTCCAGAGTAGTGCTCATTCACTCGGCTCCAGAGACAAACATTATCCACTCTTCCGGGGCCTGGTCATAGATTGGGTAGCGCAACGAGCGAGCGGCGTGATTTAAACATGTGCCAATTTATTATGGTGATTTATGCATGCAATGCCTAATCCATTCCATATTTGTTCCGAGTTAAATGTATCCACCACCATGTTAGGATCAACAGAAACATAACAAGCTGGTTTTGGATTGTGTCGGTTCGGATCAAGAGAATTCAATTACGGGATATTTTTTATATGCTTAATATTAGATGAGTAGTGTACAATTTTCCTAATCAAGCTATGAATTCTGTGCGTTATAGCTTACATGTTCCGAAATTGTTCATGTTTAACACAATCAAATGCGATAGACAAATACGAAGAATACTTTTGCTAGCTATGATTACTGATGAATACTTCTGATTGAATTCACATTTGCAAGCAAATGTATGTAATTTATATGGCTGAGCTTAGCACTTACTGATTGAACACGCATAAAAGTGAAATGTCTATAGCGTAGGCTTTTTATTTGTTGTCACATATAATATCCAGAAGAATCATCGTGATTAAATCTGTTCCAATTTTTGTTTACTAAATTAATTCATCCATACAGTAATACAGAATTTTCTGATCAAGTTGAAATTTTCTGCTTGGTTGCGTTCAATTTAATACCAATTGCTACATACTGCTTCATACAAAACAAAAAATTAAGATATATCTAGCGTAACATTTTATAAGGGCGAAACTAGCAGTTATGTAGCTCGAAACGAGAAAAATGTGTTTGAAATTTCGGAACATCTAATCAAATCCTATTTAAAAATCGACCGCTTTTGTTAACCAAATTAAAAAAAAATATGTGCATTATATTCACTCATTGTTCGTTGGTTATCAATAACTTTAACTTTTTTCACAAAATTTAAGAGATTTTCGAGTTTCGTCTTTTTTTGTTTTCAATTCTAGTTACGCTCGGAATTTTCGCCCAATTGATTTTGAATAGGCGTAACTTCACGTTCCAACGAAAATGCATCAAAAGGAAGTTTCGCCCAATTGAATTTTATCAATTTTTTGAAAGTTTTAAGTGATTTTAAGATGAAACCGCTTTTTTAGGTAAAGTGCAACCGCGTACATCCAGAATGACCGTTAACTCGCTTTGTTTTTAATTGGCAGTTTTGCCCTTATAAAACGTTACGCTAGATATGAACGTTCGAGCATAATCGGTACCCGAGCAAGCTTTTATGGCAAAATTATACTTAATTTAGCCTTCATGCCTTGAATATAAAATTTGGTATCATTTAGCCTGAATAAGGGTGGTTACTTACGTACTTTATGTTCCTGCGCCGATTCTCCGGTGCATAGGGTCGTGGTAAAAGCCCTCCACTGCTGGCGATCCGGAGCCAGCGTCTTCACTTGGTCTCAGTCAAGATTCTCGTCGACAGTTCGGATCTTAGCGGTAAGGTTTCGCCGTCACGAGTTTCTCGGTCTGCCTCTCCTTCGACGTTCCTCTGGATTCCATTCAAGTGCCTCTCTGCAACTCCCGTTCTCATTTCTTTGCAGCGTGTGCCCAATCCATCTCCACTTACGTTCCCGAATCTCGATTTCTAGCGCCTTTTGATGACACCAGCGATGAAGTTCCACGTTTGAGATCTAGTTGCCAGGCAACCAAGCGCGGATGATGTTCCGCAAGCAGTGATTCACAAAAAAATGCAGTTTATACGTCGTCACCACACCAAGTTTCACACCCGTACAACAATACGGATTCGACGTTTGAGTTGAATATACGGATTTTCGTTCGTAGAGAGATCTGGCGTGACCGCCAGATGTTCCGGATCCGGAAATGGGAGCACTACACTTTCTCAAGCTGTTGTCCAGCTACCACGAAATTGCAACGATTTGGTCTATCCGACAGTTATTTTGAGACCTGCTGCCCTGGAGCTTTCGGTGAGCTTGCTCTGCATATCGTGTTGTCTTTTGGGCGAGCAAAACAATATCGTCTGCCAGGTCAAGGTCGTTCAGTTGTTTAATTGTTGAAGGTCCGGTGCACAGTTGATCGATCCAGTCAGAATCACATAACTACATTATGATGAAAAAAAGCGGTGGTGATAAAACATATGCCAGTCTCACTCCAGCAGTTACCGGGATTGGATCGGACAAGACACCGTCGTGCAAGATCTTGCACGAAAATGTCTCGTACTTTGCTTCGATGAAATGGATAAGTTTCTCTGGGACTCTTCGTCGCCTTAGATTCGCCCAGATATTTTCGTGGTTCAGTCGGTCAAATGTTTTTGGAAATCACCGAGCACCAGCAGAAGAGAGTCCTGGAATTCGTTGATTTGTTCCAGTATGATTCGTAGCGTTGTGATGTGGTCCACACATGATCGTCCGGATTGGAATCCAGCTTTTTGACTAATTTTACATTATCATAAAATCATAGCATGCTACACTTATGTAGCTTGCTATCTTCATGCTTCAACACTCCTCCCCAAGGACGATGTTCTGCAGGCCTTTCTTCTCCCTCATCTTCTGCGTATTGATCCGGTTCAGGGGTTTTGTCAGCATGTCTGCCAACGTATTCTCCGTCGGACAATACTTGACGTTGACGATTCCAGTCCTGGTCAGATCCCGAACGAATTTGTATCGTGTATCGATGTGCTTCGTCCGTCAGGTATCACCTTCGGCACTCAGCAAACTGATGCAGCTCTGATTGCTCTGATACAGCTCTGTCCTCGTGGATGATCACCGACTGCTTGATGTCCCCGCCAAGTCCTTGCATCAGCTTCTTGAGCCAGAGTAGCTCCTTGTTAGCTTCAGCGAGTGCGACATATTCCGGTTCGGTGGAAGATAATGTCACACACTCCTGCTTTCGTGCTGTCCAACTGATCGTTCCACCGCCAAGCTTGAACAGAAATTCGGAATTCGACTTCCTGTCCGCACGATCGCCCGCCCAGTCAGCGTCAGCGTATCCTTCGAGATGACCTTTTCCTCCCAGTCGCAGCTTCAGTCCAGCAGTACCCTTAAAATACCGCAAGGCTCGTTTTGCTTCTGTCCAGTCAGGTTCCGATGGTTTGCTGACATTACGCCCGACGATGGACGCCGTGATTGCCAGATCGGGTCGTGTGCATACTTTCCACGAGACTCTGGTATTTCTCGATGGTGGTCATTACTTTCTACTCCTTTTGCTCTGCCGTTACATAGCCGGGGTCCATCGGAAACGGCGATGGTTTGGCTTGCTCCATCTCGAACGTCGTTAATATCCTCTCGATGTAACTTTCTTGGCTCAACAGGAAACTTCCGTCTTCCTGCCGCTCATCACGGATGCCAAGATAATTGATGACATCGCTCAGACACGAAATCTTGAATTTCTTTTCCAAGCACTTCCGTACTCGCTCGTTTTCCTTCCTGCCGTTGGTGACAATCAACATGTCATCTACGTAGAGTAGAATGAATGATAACCTATCGCCTCTCTTCACGAAAAGGCAGCTGTCCGCTTCCGTTGCTTCATATCCCAGCTGCTTCAGAACGTCGGTGATGGTCTGGTTCCAGACCCTTCCTACTTGCTTCAAGCCATATAAGCTCCTCCTCAAATGGCACACTTCCATGGGATTCCCTGATTCGTACCCAGGCTGTTGACGCATGTAGATTAGACTGGCCCATAACAAAAAAAATCCTTATATTCCACGCGGCACCCCCTGGGTTGGTGCTTTTAGGTGAAAAAATGACTTTCTGAAAGCTTCAGATCATTTGGCAGAAGCACGAGCTGGCGCAAAGGACTTGAAATTTGTATGAAGATTTTCGGAAAAATGTATGAAAAATCGCCATACATTCACTCTTTGTGTTCTAAAATATGTTCCCAGTATGCTAGAAAGCTCAGAATTTCAGGAATTGTAGTTCAGACAATGACAAACAAGTTTGTAGAAGATTGTGACGCGATATGAGTTGATTGTGATGAGTTATTTGCAATTGAATGTGTGATTGTCGCATTTCTTTGATATAACGTGAACGGTGTATGGGCTAATAATCGCACTAATTTGATCGCATCGTCACACAATGAGAACAAAATATATAAAATTTGTGTCCCCGGCAAAGTTGTAGCTGATTCTATAACAAAAAGTTGCAACTATGCCGAGGACACACACTTTCTTTCTGTTATCTTATGTGTGACAATGCGATCAAGTTATAACTAATAATCCACCAATATACCGTTCACCGATATATCGATGAAATGCGAAACAAATCACACGTTCAATTGCAAATAACTCATCACAGTCAACTCGTATCGCATCACAATCTTCTACAAACTTGTTTGTCATTATTTGAACTACAGTTCCTGAAATTCTGAGCTTTCTAGCATACTGGAAACATATTTTAGAATACAAAGAGTGAAGGTATGCCGATTTTTCATACATTTTGCTGAAAATCTCCATACAAATTTCAAGTCCTTTGCGCCAGCTCGTGCTTCTGCCAAATCACCTGAAACTTTCAGAAAGTCATTTTTTCACCTAAATGCACCAATCTAGGGGGTGCCGCGTTGAAAACAATGTTGTAAAAATCATCCCATACAAATTTGGGCCAGTCTAATGTAGATGGTCTCCGAGATCTTTCCATACAAATATGCCGTCTTGATATCGACGTGCTTCACTTGCATCTTTCAACGTGCTGCTACCGACAGGAGCGCCCGAAACGTGGTGTGCTTCGCAACCGGGGCGTAAACCTCTTCGTAGTCAGTACCGAATTTTTGGCTGCGTCCCTGGGCAACTAGCCGTCCCTTGTATCTTGCAACATTCCCGCGCTCGTCCAGCTTTTTCTTGAAAATCCACCGGCATCCATAGCATTTTTCCCGTGATCCCGTTCGGGACTCGCTAGCGCTTCTGCTAAAGTCCTCGGTTCAAACGTTTGCTGGCTTACCAGGCTGCTGGCTTCGGGAAATCGGGGTGGCGGTACCCCTTTGTTCGATCGACTTGACACACGTATCGGCGTGCTCGTTGATGGCGGTCCACTCGGTGCGTTGAGAGGACTTTCACCGGCATCGTGATCTTCGGTAAGTATGGTGTCGTCGTCCGATTCGGTGAACGTATCTTGGTCTTTGCGGTATTCGGAATCCGACTCGGATCCTTCCTCGTCGTCTGCTGGCTCACCGAGAACGTCCCCTGCAACGATAGGAATTGGATTAGTTTGAAAATTTTCGGTCGAAGAGAAGCGATATTCAACGATACATCCATTGCCTTCTTCTTTTTCTTCTTGGATACTGCTAGTCGGCATGAAACGAGCATCTCTGCTGTTGATGACGTGCCCGGAGCTCCTGTCCAAGGATCGCTTTCTGTTGGTTCGAATAACCAACGAAAGTCATCTTCTGCGCTGCTGCATCAAACTTCGTTCGATTCTGCTTCGGTATCAACACGTACGCATCCGCACCAAAACCTGTACGTGGCTCAGGCCTGGCTTTTCTCCCCACGACGCTTCATAGGGCATGACATCCATCATCGACCTAGTCGGTAGTCGCTTCTGTTGGTAGTTGGCCGTGTTCACAGCCTCCGCCCAGTACTTCGTCGGTAGCCCTGCGTTCAGCAGCATGCACCGCGCCATTTCGTTCAGGGAACGATTTTTGCGTTCTGCTGTGGGGTGTGTGGCGTTGAGAATTGCTGTCTGATTCCTTCTTGCTTGAAGAACCTTTCCAACGACCTGTTCTTGAATTCGCCACCGTTGTCGGAGCGCACGACTTTCGGTGGCCTGCCAAATGTTGTCTTTGCCTCCAAAACGGTTGTGCATCGGAAAAGTCGTCGGTGACTGTCAGATAGTACCGACATCCTCCTGGCGTAACATTTTTCATGGGTCCACATACGTTCACGTGGATCCGGTCCAGCGGCATTTTCGATCGCTTCTTCGTTTTCTTCGGGAACGGAAGTCGTGCAAGTTAACCCTCTTGGCAGCACTCGCACACGAACCGTACCACAATCGGTGATCTTGACGCCGGTCGCTAGCTTCTTCTTGAACAGCTCCTGGACGGCGTCGTTGTCTCTGCTACCTTCATGGCGTTGTGGGCATTCTTGATGCAATACAACCCACCAGCCACAACCGCCACAGCTGCAACTTGCGTCCCTTTCATGATCCTGCAGTTCTTGGTGTCGAAAATCACCTCACCGCCCTTAACAACCAGCTTGCGCACCGAGATCAGGTTGGTCTCCAGATTCGGTACGAACGAAGTATCCGAAAGCGTGATTGTGCCATTTTTGCCTTCCAGATCGCAGCAACCCACTTTGCACGTCCCTTTGCCCTTCGCAGCTGTCATCGTCCCGTCGGCCAGCGTGACGTTGATGGTTTCATCCAGGTCCAGAAAGAAATCGCGTTCGGCGCACATGTGGGATGTCACCCTGGAGTCGACGATCCTGCTGAAAGCACAATTTCCATTCGTCGCTTCACGCACGGCCTTCGCTCTGGGTGGATTTTTCCGGATTTTCTAATCGCTGCTGGGGTGCTTTTCCTGGTCGCTTGCTTGTTTCCAGCAATTCCTCTGCTTATGGCCCGGCTTCAGACAATAATAGCAGACAATTACCTTCTTACCAGATGCAGCCTTCAGAAAGAACTCCGAATCGTAGCTTCCCTGCTTCGTCACCTCGTCGATCAGCTTGATTTTCACGAGCTCTAGCGAAAGTTCGTTGTCCGCCCGGCTCTCCAACGCGGTCGTCAGGGCGTTGAACGATTTCGGTCGGATAGGCGGTCGAAAACTTCTTCCATCTCGTTCACGTGCTTCTCCATGTCGTCGCCTTCACAGAATCGCTTGGAGATCAAATTTCGCAAATACGAGACCTTGGATGTCAGTGTCGGCTTCTCGAAGTGGTCCTTCAGCTTGTCCCATGCTTCACGAGCCGTGGTCGTCTGCTTGATGAGGCCATGTTGGTTGCTCTCCATCATCAGACCGATCGCCGCTCGTGCTCGTTGGTCCCCGTACTTTCAGGCTTTGATTTCGGCTTCGTTTCCCGGGACACGTTCCGTCGCAGCCCAAGCTTCTGGTATCGTCCCGGTGACATACTTCCAGAGGTACTCCTGGATTAGCAGCAGCTCGATGCTGAACTTCCAGCTGCTGTTATTCGATTTATTCAGCTTCGGAACTTGAATTTTCTCCATTTCAGATTGAGGAAAAATTTTTCTTCCGTTGTTGACTGGTTACTAGGCAACGTAAGTTCCTGGGCCCATAACCTGTTGGGGGTAGGAGTGGAATGAAAGTAGAATCTGCTCGGTTGGTGGTCTAACAATAACTAACTATATATTTCTAACTCTATCTATCTAAGGGTCCGGCGCCGATTGACCGACGCATAGGGCTGAGATAAAAGATCACCACTGCTGGCGATCCGGAGCCAGCGTCTTCACTTGATGCCAGCCAAGGTTCTCGTCAACCGTGCGGATTTCAGCGGCTAGACTTCGCCGCCGCGAGCTTTTGGGTCTGCCTCTTCTTCGATGCCCATCTGGATTCCAGTCAAGCGCCTCTCTGCAAATCTTCGCAGCGTGTGCCCAATCCATCTCCACTTACGTTCCCGAATCTCGATTTCTAGCGCCTTTTGATGACACTGGCGATGAAGTTCAACGTTTGAGATCCAGTTGCCAGGCCACCAAGCGCACCACCAGTTACCGCACTCTGTCAGGTCTCCTTTCTTCGGGACCTTTACGAGGATACCCTGCATCCAGTCGGCCTGGAATGTTGCGGTATCCCAAATGTCAGCGAAAAGACGGTGCAACATTTGTGCTGACAAGGCAGGGTCGGCTTTGAGCATTTCAGCAGGAATGCAATCGATTCCAGGCGCTTTGTTGGATTTCATGTCCTTGATTGCCGCTTCTATTTCAGCCAGCGAGGGCGCTTCCGAGTTTACGCCATTAATGCGACTTACTGTGGGCGCCTCGAGCTGCGGGTTCTGTTGGCCATTGCTATTTGTAACTCGAAAGAGTTGTTCAAAATGTTCAGTCCAACGCTTGAGCTGATCTGTTCGATCTGTCAGCAGCTGACCTGCTCGGTCTTTCAGCGGCATTCTTGCATTAGTCCTTGCACCACTAAAGCGGCGAGATATCTTATATATAAAAATGGAGGCGTTTTCTTTGTGATAACATCACGTATGAATGGTCAGTCGGAATGAAGTGAAATTTGGTATCCGAGGGTTTTTTGGGTCAGAGATGGTTTGTATAATAGTTTCAAGAATCTCACTTTTTATGAAAGGGGGGTCCCCATACAAAGTTATCTCTTCTCATCTCTTCTTCACATCTCATATATAAAAATGGAGGCGTTTTCTTTGTGATAACATCACGTATGAATGGTCAGTCGGAATGAAGTGAAATTTGGTATCCGAGGGTTTTTTGGGTCAGAGATGGTTTTTATAATAGTTTCAAAAATCTCACTTTTTATGAAAGGGGGGTCCTCATACAAAATTATCTCTTCACATCTTATATATAAAAATGGAGGCGTTTTCTTTGTAATAACATCACGTATGAATGGTCGGTCGGAATGAAGTGAAATTTGGTATCCGAGGGTTTTTTGGGTCAGAGATGGTTTGTATAATAGTTTCAAGAATCTCACTTTTTTTGAAAGGGGGGTCCCCATACAAAATTATTTCTTCACATCTTATATATAAAAATGGAGGCGTTTTCTTTGTAATAACATCACGTATGAATGGTCGGTCGGAATGAAGTGAAATTTGGTATCGGAGGGTTTTTTGGGTCAGAGATGGTTTGTATAATAGTTTCAAGAATCTCACTTTTTATGAAAGGGGGGTCCCCATACAAAGTTATCTCTTCTCATCTCTTCTTCACATCTCATATATAAAAATGGAGGCGTTTTCTTTGTGATAACATCACGTATGAATGGTCAGTCGGAATGAAGTGAAATTTGGTATCCGAGGGTTTTTTGGGTCAGAGATGGTTTTTATAATAGTTTCAAAAATCTCACTTTTTATGAAAGGGGGGTCCTCATACAAAATTATCTCTTCACATCTTATACACTGCCGGCCAAAAGTTTGGGATCACCCACTAAAAAACATGCAAATTTTGATCGTTCATATCTTAGCCGTCTTAGGACATATTGAAAATCTTCTGATCTCATTTGAAAGATAATGAGCAATAGCTATCTCGGAGGTATTTGGCCCAAATATAATGTTTTAGTTTTGAACTTAAAACTTAACCTAAAGTTATAACATTTTCAAAAAATCGCACTCAATATTCAAAGCCGATCATCTCGGGATAGGGTGGACCAAATCTCAAAATTTGAGTGGCATTAGAATCCCTATTCTTTACTTCTCAAAACACAATCAAAAAAATTTGAGAAAAAATTCAAGAATGTATTTTTAATTAATAAAATAGACACTTGAGTTATCGTCCAAAAGTTTGGGATCACCCCTTTGTATGGTGAGTTTGGGATCATTCTTATAAAAACATGCAAATTTATTTTATTCATATCTTTCTCATCTCACATCGTATTGCCGATCTGAAGGGTTCATTTGGAAGCTTAGAAATTGTTGGTTTTTAATAAATTCATTAAAAAATTATATTTTAAGGTGAGAAATATAAAAAAAAATCTGGGAACTTTCAAAAAACAATTAATTTCAGGTGATTTTTTTATGGTTATCACTTCAAAATATTATTTTTGAATGAATTTATTAAAAAACTAGCTGACCCGTTGTGCTTTGCTACACCTTCCGAAAATAAATGTAATTTGTAAAAATTTATTCGAATTTAGATTTTAGAGAGCATTTTTTTAAATCAAACCTCATCATACTTCAGAACCAACAACTTTGAAATGACAGCTGAAGCTGCAGTTCTGAATTGCAACTCAAAGATGGTATATATTATTTACTGAAACTTGATCTCTAAACTCGTTTTTCAAGATCTGAAATTTGTACTCTGTACCCAAAAAACCTTTCTTAATATGGTCCCTTCTTTGAAAAGCTCTTTATCTTAAATTTACATGGGAGCTCTCCTATCTTTTTCAATTTTGTCCCCCACTGCTTGAAGAAGGTAGGCAAATTTAACCGGCTCGATACCCAAACAGCAATTATCATGGTAATGAAAAATTTATTAAATTAGTTATGTTTTAAATACAGTGCAAATTTCTTTTTTTTAAATAAACTTACTACGGTAAAAATATAAATATTTAAACAAATATCAGTTGCATCACTAAATAAGTTCTCAGCGTTTTTTTTATTTACTCTTTGAAAGTCAAATATTGAAAAATGTTGGTTAAAATAAATTTCTAAGTTTACATTTGTCCCGTATACTGAGGTCAATGCCAGTGTCAATGCAAAGCTTATTTACAGATGCGTCAGAGTAATGGAAAATGGGTTTAATACGAACTCCTGTTTTTTATTGTATCAATTTTCACTGATATATCTGCAGTATTCCTGCAATATAAATTGATGTTTCTTACTCCACTTTTAACGAATGCTGTTCAAAGGGAATGACCTTCATTTACAAAGACATTTAAGAATTTTTAATATCCGCTTCAGTTTCAACATTCGGAATACCCCTTCTGGTCTTTCCAACATATTGAATCATTTTGAAGATGAATTTTTTAAAAGTTCGACGTTTGCCCTTGCCCCACCGTGTAAGTTGACAAAAGGGAATACTGTTTTTAACACTTTAAGGGTATACTAAAAATTTCTCATAAAAATTTAGCGTCCAGTTGAATATCAGTTCTAAAGTCTCGCTTTTCAAAAACGAAGCGAATCAAAAGTCTCTTTTATGCAGCCATGTAACACAAAAACACTTTTCATGATAAGTACGTACTTGAATTGGTATGTAAGCAAAAAGTACGATGGTTTTTTCAGAATTATTTAATATAAAAAGCTCCCATTTTCATTTCTAAATTCGTTTCAGTTGTGTATTTGAGTCGAAGTAACAATTTTTAGAAGAAAACATAATTTTTAGTTTTTTTTAACAGAAAAAGTTGAACGTTCGAACATGTTCTAATGTTCCTTGAATGAAAAGTCGAATGCTACCTACATTATCACGAACTAAATATGGAAGTATTTTTGCAAATCTTTCAATTGGTTTTGATTCGATTGATAAAATATCAATCCGTGTCACATCTAGGCGTCATTTATTACCACGTGCTGTGTACAAATCAAATAAGAAAGGAAAAAAACACATCTAGGTTGCATATCGCCCCACGTGTTTAAGAAACAGGCGCCTTATAGTTAAATTTTCCAGCAATCAATGAACAGTGTGCTTTGGTTACCATCCTCTTGCGACGGCATTTGCTCGCCCATGGAGACGAAAAACAAACCCCTCAAAGATAATATGCTTGGTTGAAAAATACGCGCCAAAATATTCCCACTGATCAGTATGCTATGCCTGGGTTGCTATCCTTTTGCGACGTTGGCTCGCGACGCCTCGACCATAGAGACGAAAAACAAACCGCCCAAAGGAAAAAAAAATCTCAAGAAAATGGATGTCATGACTTTAATTTGTTTCGAAAAACTACAAATTTTGTATGAAAGCCCCCCCTCCCTTAAGTCGGATGGAGTTTTGACTATTACAGAAACCATCCCCGGCCTCAAAAACCCTCAGATGCCAGTTTTGACGATGATCGGTTCAGTAGTTTCCGAGTCTATAGGGAACAGACAGACAGACAAACATTCATTTTTATATATATAGATAACAATTCCTTTGCTTCCAAATGAACCCTTCAGATCTGCAATACGATGTTAGATGAGAAAGATATGAATACAATAAATTTGCATGTTTTTATAAGAATGATCCCAAACTCACCATACAAAGGGGTGATCCCAAACTTTTGGACGATAACTCAAGTGTCTATTTTATTAATTAAAAATACGTTTTTGAATTTTTTCACAAAATTTTTTGATTGTGTTTTGAGAAGTAAAGAATAGGGATTCTAATGCCACTCAAATTTTGAGATTTGGTCCACCCTATCCCGAGATGATCGGCTTTGAATATTGAGTGCGATTTTTTGAAAATGTTAAAACTTTAGGTTAAGTTTTAAGTTCAAAACTAAAACATTATATTTGGGCCAAATACCTCCGAGTTAGCTATTGCTCATTATCTTTCAAATGAGATCAGAAGATTTTCAATATGTCCTAAGACGGCTGAGATATGAACGATCAAAATTTGCATGTTTTTTAGTGGGTGATCCCAAACTTTTGGCCGGCAGTGAATATAAAAATGGAGGCGTTTTCTTTGTAATAACATCACGTATGAATGGTCGGTCGGAATGAAGTGAAATTTGGTATCCGAGGGTTTTTTGGGTCAGAGATGGTTTGTATAATAGTTTCAAGAATCTCACTTTTTATGAAAGGGGGGTCCCCATACAAAGTTATCTCTTCTCATCTCTTCTTCACATCTCATATATAAAAATGGAGGCGTTTTCTTTGTGATAACATCACGTATGAATGGTCGGTCGGAATGAAGTGAAATTTGGTATCCGAGGGTTTTTTGGGTCAGAGATGGTTTGTATAATAGTTTCAAGAATCTCACTTTTTATGAAAGGGGGGTCCCCATACAAAATTATCTCTTCACATCTTATATATAAAAATGGAGGCGTTTTCTTTGTAATAACATCACGTATGCCCAGCAAACATTTATGAAGGTATAACGCAGGAACAACAGGATTTTTCAAACAAATATACCAGATAAAAAGATTGTATTAAACTTACCAAAATAGCATATAGCTACAAAAGTGGAGGCGATATACCTACAATGACAAGATTCCAACGATTCGATATTCCAACAAAAAGCAAAATAAACGAAAAAAAATTTCCTCGACCGAGATTTGAACTCCAGTTCTCCGAGTTCGCAGACCGGTATCTTACCACGATGCCAACTCATCAGTTGATTTGGTCTACGCTAAAGCTCTATAGATGAGATTTTCTTTTTACGAACCGGTCAAAGGAAGAGACCGGAGAGAGTGTCAATTGAAGGACCGCCCATTTATCGTAAATCAGTCCACTCAAATCGTAAATGTCGAATGAGCATATTCTCAACTTTCTGGAGGCATATTTACGAATTGACTAAACTGCTATCCGATTCAATTTTTGTTGGGCAAAGCTTGTCGTAAATGAATGATAGAAAAGCACTCAATACCAACGTGTTTACGATAATTATTGAAAATGTCTCAATATTCGATTTGGATTATCATTTCTATTACGATTTCATGTTAGCTGGGTGAATGGTCGGTCGGAATGAAGTGAAATTTGGTATCCGAGGGTTTTTTGGGTCAGAGATGGTTTGTATAATAGTTTCAAGGATCTCACTTTTGATGATAGGGGGTCCCAATACAAATAAAACTTTATTTGTTACGATTTCCTTATGAATCTATTGGCGAGCACAATGCAGTTAAGGACCTGTAGATGAAATTAAACATTTATTACGATTTATACTTTAGAAGGTAAAACGAAGTTTACCGGGACAGCTAGTATTATATAATAATCGGATATCTCCAATGGCGGCGGCTCTTTCTCCCTCTTCGGTTAGGGAATTTGTCCAGGCTCTCTTGTCTCGTCTACAAGCTCGTTTAACTGCCTTTTCCAGCTCTGCATATCGTAAGCGGGCGGCTGCTTTGGCTGACCCGGTACATGCCTGTTGAATTCCGACTTTTGCCTTTCTCCGATCATCGACCATCCCCCAAGTTTCATTCGACATCCATTCACTTCGTCTTCCACAAACTTTACCGAGAGTACCATGGCTCGTCGTGATAAAGGAATTCTTGATTCCACATCACTGTTCTTCGTCTGTTCCGTCTGTCGTCAATTCCGAGGCTCGGGATTCTAGCTGTTCAAAGTATGCCCTTTTCACCTCTGGATTCTCTAACCGGCGAACGTCGTATCGACACCCGACTTTCTCCTCGCGCCGTTGGACATGCGCAACTCTCAGTCGTATCTCGCCAAGGACGAGGTGATGGTCAGATGCAATGTCTGCGCTTCGTTTGTTGCGGACATCAAGAAGGCTTCTTCTCCATTTTCGGCTGATGCAGATGTGGTCAATTTGATTTTCTGTTCGGCCATCTCGGGATACCCAAGTGACCTTATGTGCTGGTCGATGGGGGAAGAGCGATCCACCGATCACCATGTTGTTGTTGCCACAAAATTCTACAAACAGCTCTCCGTTTTCGCTCATCCTAGGCCATGGCACCCCATGATGCGCTCAAGGTCTTGATTGTCGGAGCCAATCTTTGCGTTGAAGTCGCCCAAATGGATTTGAATGTCACCCTTCGGAGTTCTCTCGACCACGCTGTTCAGTTGACTGTAAAACTGCTCTTTCTCTTGCAAGTCGGCAACGTCAGTTGACGCATAACACCGGACCATTGTAAGACCATTATGTTCTGAACCTGGCTACGATTATTCTTTCGTTTATCGGCGAAACCAACTCCTCGTTCCCGAGTAGCCTGTTCTCCTCGTATCCCAGAGTAAAGCAATATTTGCCTAGACTGTGTCTTGTGTTCTCTAGTGTTAGGCCAATGGATTTCGATTAGTCCAAGAATTTCTAGCTGGAGGCGGCTAGCTTCTCTAGCAAGTTGAGTCAGTTAGCCTTTTGGGAAAGGGTTAAAAAGTTTCAAGTTCCAATTCTTGTCCGTGTTTTCATGCTAAAAGTCGTCGCCAAAGTTTCATTTCGCTATACGGCTGTTGGTATCCCAAACCAGAGTAAAAGGATAGGATTTTCAACGTATTTTGTGTAATCTTGGATTTCACTAATTCGAGGTGGTGCATCCCCCGACCACCTCGGATAAGCGAGGTTCAACTGTATATGGGTTGTTTATAAACGACGATTTGCTGAACGTTATATGAATAAAAGCTGTTTGAGCTGGATGAATAAAAGTGACAAATTAGGGCGTTTCAGCTTGTTCCATAAAGGCTGAACGATTCTACTGTGTAAGCTACGCAGGCTTTAAGCCAGATAGTTCAACAAAAACTGGACCAGAACATTTTTCAGCGTTTTTCAGAAAATGCTATTACCTCATGGATACAACCATTGTTTAGTAACCATTGGCAACCTCACAATTTGTTATCAAAATTTACGTAAGCTGCTGGAGCTCTGGTCTTCCATCTCTTCTTATGGAACAGATTTCCAACGCTATAATGGGAAACCTGGTGATGACAAACCTTTCAGTTCATCTTTGCTTCAAATGATGGACTCGAGAAAGTGAGATAAACCACTGATGTTGAGGTAGTCGGTGGTACACAAGTTACGTGTAACTTGCAACGAATCACATTAAATAACTTCTAGCTACGTCCTTTAAAGTCTCCAAAAGAACCAGTATTCTTGCTATGATTCCATTTAAAATAAGCAGCGTGTTATCCTTATATGGACGCTCCCCACGGCAACCAACAAGTCACATTGGGGGCTGCTGTCAACATTTACCACGCTGAAATCTCGCAAATTGCGACAGACACGCTGATGGGCTTCCTGGATGAAGCAAGCAAGAGACACGTTTAGAAAAAACCGTATCTAGATACAACCTCATGTAGGTTTACAAACAACCAGAAACGCAAAGGTGACAACAATCCGAGCCTGGAAGCACAGATCAGTTGGCACCACTACCGGGTATATCTTTTGCTTTTTTGTAACTATTTACTCAACCCCAGCACTACTGTTGCTCTTTCATTTGGACTATTTACTATTTTGTGAGCACTGTATTTGCTTTTTTTTCCTGCTCCATCATCCATTTTGCTGTCTTTTTAGCTTCTGGCATGCATTGCAGGGGAAAATAAATCTGGCTGAAATATTTAGCATACCATCGGTGAAAATTTTTGCAAGCTTTGAAACGGCGACTGCGGCACTGTCAGAAAACCAAATACTAAAGGCATCATTTAGGTCGAATGGAATACATTACCCCCGAAAAGAATACTAAGTGATGGAGGTAGAATTTTTCTGTTGAAAAGAGGACGAAAAAGCAACATTGCGGCATTGCAACACCTATCTTTCTCCTTTTGCAATAAATTGTTAAATATTTCTTAAATGAACATTCCTAAGCGTTCTTTCCAATTCTTAAGAAACAACAAATTCACTTCCTCATTTCCTTCAATCACGTTGAGCTTATTTTGAACGGAATCCATTTTTTTTAAAGAATTCGTTCAAGTTAATATCAATATCCGTAGGCATGTTTCCATCAGCTCAAGATAAACAAATCACAAAGCAAATTGCAACTTTTTGCTTCGGAAATAATCTTGTCCGATGAAGATGGGACCAGAAGAAAAAAAAATCTAGGAGCAACTAGCTCACCAGGGATCCACCAGCCAGTAGATGAAAGAACGATTAAAATAAATAAGCAATTGGAAAATAAACAGCAATCTGCCAGAATAAATACTGAGCCAGGAACCAACATCAACAACAACGACGACACCAGCTAAAAAGCTCTTCAACAACCCACAATTTCCGTTCGGAGAGTCGAGTCTTTTTTTCCTATCCTTCATCTGTCTTCATCCCCAGATTCAGCTTCGGTATTCCAGTTTTATTTTCCTTTACATTTTTTTCCTTCAGCCAGGAGCCAGTGGAAATGTTTATTGGAATCTACACCTAGCCACGTATCCAGTAGTCTTTCTGTGCCGCTAGCTTATTGGGAATCCGGAAAAGCTGGAAAAAAGGTAAAACAGGAACGATTGGGTGCGGGGGAAAAAAGCTGAGTAAATCCAGAGCCACACTCAGTTGACGGAGGTGAAATCTGGTCCGAGGTTTGCCTTTTGCGAATCCGTCGAACAACCTTCCGTGCCGACCGTAAACAGGTTGAAAATGGTCTTGCCTCTTGCCAAGAAAACAACCTTCAGCGCCAGTTTTGAAGCAACAGCGAAAGACAAACTCTGTGGATCATCTTGCACTGTAGAAGGTTACCAAGTTTTTGGAAATCGACTTCGAGAGAAAAATAAATTTATTAATTACATAAGCAGAACTTTTGTTAATGTTTAAGTAACTTATAGAATTAAGTTCGGAATACAAAAATATTCAAAATCTGCTTCAGAATTATTACTGAATTATTTCCGGAACGATTGAATATTTTTGAGGCTCTGTAAATTAAAAGGAATATCGGCACCAACATTTGAAAAGGGTATAAAAGCCAAAGTAAACAGTTTTCAGTTGATTCAAGCAGCCCAATATATTTAAGCTCTACTTTACACAAAAATCATTCTAAGTATATCCGTCTCCATCAGCGTCCATCAGCAAAGCTTTCAAAGGGGAAAAACGTAATAAGTTTTTCACTCACTCCTTAAACGGGGAGAAACAAAAAAAAATGGGAAAATTTTATCTCCATTTCACCCAAACACATGAGACACAGCACAAAGCAAAGGGTGTTTAAACCATTTAGTCGAAATTAATATTCTAGCTAAGTTCTACAAGCAATTGCGAGCTATTTGAAAATATCCGTTTGTCGAGAAATAAGCATAAGAAGAATGCTCCAAAGCACGGTTTTGGTAATATAAACTTAAAAATCCACGTAAATTTTAAATAGCGATATAAACATGGCTTTTTTCGCAGATCAAAGCCGGACTCATATGGGTTGTTCCTCATACATTTTCAATTATTAGTATAGTTTTTGTAAAAAAAGTCAACTTTTCTTTAAAACTTTCTTATGAGAGTTCTAGCAAGCCCCTGTTAATATAAAACGATAATTTTAAGATTCATTTTGGTTGATATTATAAGCATTTTTATTAGAGATGTACCGAATAGTGGTATTCGGCGAACGGCCGAATACCGAATATTGACCTTTCCAACTATTCGGCCAAACGAATATTCGGCCGAATATTCGGCCGAATATTCGGTCGAATATTTTTTTTAGTTTTTAATGAAAAAAACTTAGGCGATTATTTCAATGCTTGTTATTTCTTCCATATTAATGCCCCTCATGTTTTTAGTCGATTATTTTCAACCAGATGATATTATCGGATGATGTATTACAAGATATTTTTTTTAAGTTGGAGTCTTTCTGACTTTAAAAATATCACCAATAAATGAAAAGCCGTCAGATGACTAGTTGCTTTTAGTATGTTTATCACCAAAGAGATTACGTTTCTGTAAAATTTGGGATAAAATATGTCGAAACAGGTGCCAAGTTATTTGAAATTGCTTCTCTAATATTGAATTAGATAAAGGTCGAGTTTGAGCAAGATATCTTCAAAATAGTTGTTGAAAAGGGAAGACGATCTTTAACCTTCAGCATACCAAACTCTCAATCACACTTATCAAGGTCAGGCATTCAGGACTATTTAAAAAAAATGAAAAAAAGGCGAAATTTATATATATTTTGAAATTTTCGAGCAATCGTTATTGAACACAAAATCTAAAAATTTAAAGAGAAATTTGAGTTTTTTTATTTGATTTAGCAAATAATCTGAATAAACCCGTGCAAAGGAAGTTTTAAACCAATTTTGATGTTATGAAATCGCTTTGGTACATCTTTGTACCTGAAAATAATCACATTTTCGTAGGTGATGGAAAGAATTGAAGAAACATAAGCTATCAAAGAACGAAAGAACGAATATTTACGGCTTATGTTCTTTCGTTCTTTGATAGCTTATGTTTCTTTAATTCTTTACATCACCTACGAAAATGTAAAGTTTTAATCAATATTTGGACATCCCGACCAGTTTTGACTTATGTGGATTTTTTACTGGATTTATAGGCTAGCCTGAATATATACAGAAAATCTGGAATAAACTATAATCAAAGTATAAATCGATACCGTTCAGCATTATTCTGAACAATGTACAGTGAAAGATAAGCAGATACACCTAAGATGTTTTGCTGAAACCATAAGTTTTTAATGATTGTGTAGCTTTTACAACATTACTTTTGGATATTTTATAAATTATCCAGTATTGTTTGAAAAGTTTACAAGTCTGTAGTAGATATTCGGCCTATTCGGCCTATTCGGCCGAATACTTAGCTCAACTATTCGGTGAGCCGAATATTCGGCTTAACGGTTTTTCGGCGGTATTCGGCGCCGAATATTCGGCCGACCGAATATTCGGTACATCTCTAATTTTTATAGATCTGCTTAAAAAAATCGTTCAAAACAAACCGAAAAATTTAAAAAAATCATAAACTACCAACTTGTATAGAAGTTTTAAAAGAAGAAGGTTTAAAATCTGCAGTAAACCCAAAAAATATATTTTTCACAAAATATTTTTTTTTTGTAAGATAGCCCTGTTAATAACCATTCAATTAATGTTAAAAATGTATGTATAGCAAGAATAGAAACAAATATTCATGCATCAGTTTTTAAATCTTAAATGTGTTCCTATTCAAGTTTACCACCATGCAACCTGAAAAATGTGGCATAAAAAGGACTTGCATACAACTTGATCGAAGCGCGCGCATTTTTTAACTTCTGGCCCAGTCATGGAGTACTCGATTGAATAGAACATCAATGCTAGTGCATAAGCTGGTGTGAAGAAACCTTGAATGAAATATATTTTATCAATTCCAATGCAACAAACATCTGTAAATAACTTGACCGCTATATATCCAATTTGTTTATTTATTACATCAAAAGAAAGGTAATAAAAAGGGCTAGTATTACAAAAAAAAAGCTTACGGGAAAAATATTTTTCTCTGATTAACTGCAGATTTTAAGCTTTCAACTTGTAAGTAAAATTCCTGTACAAGTTGGTAGTTAATGATATTTTAAATTTTTTCCGGTTTGTTTTGAACGATTATCTAAAACAGATCCACAAAAGTGCTGATAATATCAACCACCATGCATCATAAAATTATCTTTTAATTTTTACAGGGGCTTTTGAGAACTCTCATAAGAAAAGGTTAAAAAAATGGACTTTTTTCACAAAAACTAATTGCACAGAACAAAGATTGGTTCAATATATCTCAAATTGGGTAGAGGAACATGAGGAAAACCCTATATGAGCCCGGCTTTGATCTGCGAAAAAAAGCCGAAAAGTGAACTAGTCACTATAGAACATAAATGGAAAATAATGAAATGGTAAAATTTAACAAGATAGAAAGGTGAATGCTCGAAAAATTCATAGCAAGGTGAAGTTTACCTGAATAGACCAGAATACTATTAACTGATTCAGTATTACTATCTCATGTATCCATGAATATACCAGATGGATATTTTTAAAGTTTCATTATAAATCAATTAAAGCATATTTTGAGTAGCAAGACTGTATTACGTTTTTATCATAGTCCTGATTAATATCTGAATATTTGATTCAATCTATTGTTACAAAACTGTTGTCGAAGAAGTATAGTGAAGCTTTAACTAAATTCATTGTAAGTTGCTTGAAAACGTTCAGAAATCTCAACTCTTATAAAACATATCCTTCTAAGTTCGATCCTAGCTTTTTCTGCATGCTTGTGCAAGCAGTGTATAATTTTAACAGCCGTGATCAAATTTACTCAAAGTTCTCTATCAAAAAGCACAAACAGATCATGTTTGCTCAGGTTGTGACTTTGGAGGTGTTCTTTTTGAGTGGAATAAAATATCCCATTCTTATGAATAAAGCTTGTATTGTGAATTTTAATAAAAACTTTAGTCGCTGGTGAACTGCCAACAAAACACAGACTTTCGACAATCTAGTACTTCACTTTTCTTTGTCGGAAGTCGGAAGTCTTTCGGAAGTCCGGACTTCCGAAGTAAAATTTAGTGCTGGCGCTATTATATCATTTAGGATCGAGTCGTTTTATTTTATTTACCGCAACGCCTCAAGTTGTCGATCCGAGAAACCAATGACAGCATTTTGATCTGTAATAAAATTAAGTGACAGTTTTCAAACAAGATGTCAAAACAGGACATGCTCATTTTAGATGGCACATATTTGAATTGAAATTCTCATTTTTACACATTTTTGATGAGTTATGTGTGTTGCTTTTGAGTTTATTAAAAATATTTAAATATCTTTGAAACACTTCAAATCAATGAAAGTGACATGAATATTTCTACAATATGAACATTGAGTTAAAGAGCTCAACTAGTAGGAGTAAAAAATTACTTGATGCCATTATGAATCCACGATGGCGTACTACCGTGTTTTTTTTTAATCTGTAAATTAGTGAAATCGTATGAAACCTTCATTATATGAGTATTGAGTGAAAGGGCTTAACGAATAGAAATCGCATTTTGGTGTTCAGCGCCATATTTAAAACCAAGCTTTAAAATGCTGTAAACTGCTGAAATTCAAATGCAACCCCCACAATATGAGTATTGCGGGAAAGGGTTTTACAAGAAGACGTCAAATTTCACTATCAGAAGCCATCTTGAAATCCAAGATGGCGGTTTAAGCTAAAATTTGAAATGCTAAATGACTAAAAATCGCACGAATGCCCCACAATATGAGTATTGTATACAAAAGTTAAACGAGAAAAAGGCTATGATCATTTAGTATCCGGGCAGTTACAAACGTGTGTATTTTAAAAACTATTCATTTGATCGAAAAACTTTCTGTGGAAGAAATGAAGGTGTTAACATGACATTTAATGTAAAAATATAATAAAAAATATTTTTCAATGATTTTAAGAAATACTCTAACTTTTTCATAAAATCTGTTTTTTATCTTTGCACACTTTTTTCAGTCATGAATTGATTTAATTTTTTTCACTACAGAAGCAACACATTTGCAATATCAAGATATTTTACACAAACTCACCTGGAAAAAGCAATTTGAATCTGGTTGGAACCTTTTCATGAGTAGGCATCTCGAATAATTTGATCTCTTACATCCGGTTCTAACATAAATTTTTTGTGTCCATCAGAACACATCTGTCATACTGCGTAAAAACCGGATGCACAGATTGCGATCTTTGGAACTGATCATTATTAGTTATTTACTTGGTGTCTACTAGTCAGGCAACATTTTTTGCCTGCCGGAAATGGATTTTTTGCATTTTTAAGGAGTCTGCATTCAGTTATCCCCAATAACCATAGACTTTTTACCATATTTAAGATCAAGGGTTGCACTACGATGGTTGATTCGAACTTCGTGTGGATCCTAGAGTGGCTCCTTATATTTCTCAACCATTTGATCCGAAAAAAATCAGAAAAAATCAACAGTTCATGAGCTTTCAAATTAACAATGAAGAAGTTTCGAGGCGCAACATGCGTAAAAGGAGCAAATTTATGCAAATTATTTTTACCATGCCTTTTTGCATCGTAAATATCTCAAACCTACGTTAAATTAAAATCTATCAAAAAAGGGCAAGATAGTCCTTTTCATAACCAACACAACGCTACTAAAGTTTTGCATATCCTAGCCCTAGTAACGTAGCTATCACCGAAATAAAGTGCCCGGATACTAAATGATCATAGCCTTAATACCCCTTTAGCTCCAAGGACCTCATATGATATAAGTAACTCCCTGAAATTATTGGACTAGGCAGTAGATAGAATGAAACAACTGTTTTCAATAGTGGACTAAAGAGAACTAATTTTATTTTTACTAAAACTAACATCTAGTTATTCCAAGGCTTGCTTGATTATCAGTCGCTTCAACGGGAAGAAATTGAATTACGAAGATTGATGCAATCTTGAAATCCATGATGGTGGCTTCCGCTTTTCTTTTCAGTGTTTCCAATCACAAGAAATGGTTTGAAACTCTAGCAACATGGATATTGTAAAAATGAGCTCATCGATTAGAAGTCGAAAATTTTCGTCCGGTACTATTTGAAAATCTTGCTAACTTGGATAACTTTGTATGAATCGCTTTAAATAAGGCTAGAACAAATTTCAAATCCTTCTTCGGTCACTTGGGGGAGTTGGAGGGGGGGGGGGGGGGATTAATATAAATAAAGCATAATTTAGGCCCTAAGGATCAGAGGGGTGCAAGCGCCTCAATTATAATAAATTGATAAAAAAAAAATAGAAAAGCTTGGATGCCACGAAATAGAATACAAATCTAATACAGAATACAAAATGAAAACATCGAAGTATTTATGGTTGAAAATTTGTGACAAAAGAAGTATTTTATATTTGATAAGGCCTTATTTACAAGTTTGAATTCGTTCTAGCTTTTTGTTTCTGGTAAATGTTTGGAATGGTTTTTAATTTTTTATATAATATTTTTTTATAATCTAGGTTGAGCACTTTCAATTTTGTTTTATTTATTTTTGATTTGTGCATCATGATTTATTTCGTTAAGCATTGTTTTATCATGTTTTATTTTATTCTTTCAGATATAACTTTGTATATCCTAGATTTTGCTTGTTTTATTGTATAATGTTATGTTTTATTTTTTTTACTATTTAAGTCGCATTTAACCTTATTAGACTCGTTGATTTTTTAATCTTGTTTATCTTATTATATTTTGCTTTCTTTGTTTATTCATTTTTAAACCTTGTTTATCGAGATTGCTGGAAACGAGCTATTTTTTCAAAATATTCGGATGTTTTTGGTATCAAATTAATATTTCTTTCGAATTAAAGTATTGAATACTGGCTGTTCCTATAATGAGCAATAAATAACTATTATTTTCTTCCATTTTTCAATTACGTTTTTATTTCCAAAACTATATGTTTTTATTTTTAATATACTAATATTGGCTCTGGAATAACAGCTTTGTAACAAAGTGTTAATCATCCGCCACCTGAAATAGAGATTTGATTAAATTCTTTCTTGAAATATCTACCTATCCAATAAAAACTCACCCTTGATTTGATGTCTGGTTGCTAGAATATAGAAGAAAATATGAATAATTGTTATAATCTATTCAAAGTTCGTGAAATAAAGTCTCACCTTGCTTCAACATACGAAATCAAACAGACTCTCACTT
The DNA here is from genome assembly GCF_029784155.1 of Uranotaenia lowii. Lineage (NCBI taxonomy): Eukaryota > Metazoa > Arthropoda > Insecta > Diptera > Culicidae > Uranotaenia > Uranotaenia lowii. The sequence goes on from NC_073693.1 coordinate 130,807,742, forward strand.
GTCAAATCGATTACTGATTTTCCAGATCAATTGCTGGAAAGTCCAGCAACTTGAAAACCGTTTGCTGATTTTACAGCAAAAATTACAAGAACACAACCAAATGCTGATAAATCCAGCAATTAAAAAACCGATTGCAGGCTTCCGCCAAAAAATTTGGATTTCTGAACGTTTCCAGCAATTTTTTCTGCTGGAAGTCGAGGAAAAAATTTACTGTGTAGATAATTGAGTTTGTTAAAACTCCGTTCAATTGTTTGGTTATAATCTTTGAATAGAAGCGTGAGTAATCAACAATATTGTAAGAAAACAGATTTCAAACTAAGCTTTATCATTATTTATAGTTGGTCATTCAGGCAGAACGATCTCTGAAACACACGAGGAAGTGATATGTTGATATTAAACTGTATTGGTGAGATTTTCCAAAGAATCTATATAACCTAAGGTACTTTAGTTAATGAAAAATAGCTAATTTTCCTAATCAAATCACCTAGCAATAGCTGATTGACCCTTGTCAACCTATTCGAAAATAATAAATATAACCAATATTGATAACCGCTCTGCCGCTCATAGCAAGTCCGTCCCATTTGCGTTTTTGTTGAAGTGAGAAAAATGGCATTGAAAAATCGTAGAAAGTCCAACGCTAATTCGGCACTTATATGCGTTTTTTTATCAAAGTAATCAACAAAATCTGTCACTGCTACGGCCAATGAAAGATTTTCGCTTTATAAGGATTATTTTTTTGTTTTGATTCTGTTGATAATCATTTGCTGGGCCCTTATGGCTGTGGGACCGACTTGCGATGATTTATGTCATATGGGACCGACTTGCGATTATTTGTTCAATGGGACAAAATTTCTTGAGGTTTTTTTCGATGTTCATCAGAACAAAGTACTAAAAAAAAGTTTTCTCTTGAAACTACAGATGAAACTAAATTGTTTCCAGCGATAAACTGAAAAATGATGAAAACGCAAATGGGACGGACTTGCTATGAGCGGCAGCGCTGGAATTTCCCGTGTGTAGAAAGGCATTTGAATTTAAGTTTTAAAAGCTCTTCTCTAACAACAAATCTTAAAATTCAATAAAAATCTATGTTTTAACTTTGAAGCAAATTGCTATAAAAAATGACATTTTAACTGCCTTGAACCGAGCAGCTTGTTTTATTTAAAATTGATTTTTTTGAAAAATTTTACCTAGGTTTGTCATCATTTGCCATTGCCATTATCTTGTGTAATTTTGTTTTGTCTAGTTTTATTCAGTTCATCGTAATTCTGTCTTCTGCTTTCGTTTTCCTTGTTTTATCATTTGTTGTTAAATATTAAATGTTTATTCTAGGTTCAAAATTTGGTGTTTTTTTTTCCTTGCTTATCTTAATTTATTTTATTTTATTGAAGTAAACGTTGTTTTGCCTTTGTAAACCTTTTTTCATCTTGTTCAATCATTTTTTAATCATATTTTATACTGTTTTTATCTTGTTTGGTGTTTTTTATTATTTTATTCGGTTCTATCCTTTTTTATTTTGTTTCATTCAGTATTCCTCGTCTTTTCTTGTGATCTTGATGAACCTTGCATTCTCTTGTTAAGTATTTTTTTATCTTATTTCTAGACCTTTCTTTCCTAATTTTATAGATTAAACGTGGATTTGTTCCAGTCTAGTTGGCAATGTGGCTCTACATAAATAAGAATAGTTGATTTTATAATTTCAGCATCTAGGAATATTTTTTAGGGGTCTTTTGATTTTTGTTCATTGCAATGTCTTACAATGTCAATGTCTTAAATCGAGTTATTTCAAATTGAACTAAAATATAATTTCAACAACGTATCTCACACATACAGTACCGTTCATAATTGTATAGAAATTGGAAGCAAGCGCACTGTCACTTCGACTTTGAACTTCCATAACTTTTTACTCTGATGATATTTTAGATCAAATTTTTTGCGTTAGATAGATCAACTATCACACTATTATAACACAAAATATGAGCTTTCTGGAGTTTGTGTGGCCTGAGAAACAGTAATTCTACGAAAATCGGACTTTTTGGACTTTTCGCATTCAAACTGCAATATCTCTGAAACTACGCTACATTTTTTAAAGAAATTTTGCAGAGTGATTGTTGAAATATAAAGCTAGCAGGTCTGAACATTCGTCCAAAATTCTATAGAAATCGCATTTCAAGGTTCATGCCTAAAATATTGCACCTCACGTAACTTTTGATCTCATTGATAGAACTTTTCGAAAACTTCAGACATGCTAGTTTAATATTTCAACAATCACTGTGCAAAATTGCAATAAAAAATGTTGAGTAGTTTCAGAGATATTGCAGTTTGAATGAGAAAAGTCCAAAAAGACCGATTTTCGTAGAATTACTGTTTCTCAGGCCACACAAACTCCAGAAAGCTCAAATTTTGTGATATGATAGTGTGAAAGTTGATCTATCTAACGCAAAAAAAAATGGAATTTTAAAGTCGTAGTGACAGTGTGCTTGCTTCCAATTTCTATACAATTATGAACGGTACTGTATATTTGGGATCTCAGTTATATTTTACTTTTCTTTGAAGAGATATAGGTACTTAACACTAAGTGAATGTTTTTCAAGAATATGTTGACTTACATCTGTCAAATGGTAAATGCCGTGATTCGAGGTTCTCTTTAAGGACTGTTAGCATAGAAAACTCAACCGCTATCTCCTACGCCACAGTCGACATCTTTATTAACACCCCCTATTAATTCCCATCATGTACAGATCAAGAGCTTTCTATTCATGAGTCGCAATATAAAATTCATGAATGTCATTCCGACAGTCAGAGAACCTACAGAAACTTCGACTGTTACAATTAAAAAATGTTTTCGAGATGAATTATTCGATGACATTTTTCTGAGCGACTGTCATTGCAAAACTGAATAACATTTGTTCCAGTCGTGGAGCATTGTTTGGATGACCGTTAATGTCATTGAGATCTCTTCGAATGTCATTGAAAAATGTTATGCGACTGTTACGATCCCGACTGTCTTTTTGACGACATTCGCATCACTGCTCCCCATCGATATCGGAGAAGAGGTTGCAACTTGTTTTCTTTGGTAACAACAGGATTGATCTTTAAATGTCTTTATGATGGTTGCTTACATTGATGCTGTACTGCATTTTTCCTACAAATCAAGAAGTGTTTCGTTGTAAAAATTTGAGCTTCATTTTGCATTTTTCAGGGGTTAAATACCGTCAACTGGGGCAACATGCAACAATTTTCAACTTCAATGGCATCTAAAAAACTTATGTTCACAGTTAATCGTATCCTTTATGCATCAAAAGTTTTAAGGATGCTGGGGCATCAAATTGGCGTGGTTAAAAAAATTATTGGTTTCTTCAGTTATTTTTAATTTTCTAAAAACATGCGATTTTCACACTTCTTAGAAAATGGGGTAACTTGCAACAAACAATATATTTGCAATGCCTTAAAGACCATTACGCATGACAACACCAATTGCAGTAGTTTTTGGGTCTGTAAAAACAAATTTTCACATTTTTTCTGAAAATAAGGATGCTGCATACATTTAGGGGTTAAATAATACTACGAAAAATTCTACAAGCTGAAATCATAAAATACATGTTTGGATGAATGAAATTTAAATGTTTACAAACGCGTGATGCAAAACATTCATATTCCAGCACATGGAAACGAGATTTACAAGGTATTTCTTTGATTTGCATTTTGTTGCATTTAACCCCAGACACCTAACTGAATTTTAAAAATATTCATTTAAAAAAATTGGGTGATTGTTCGAAAAATATTTTTACACCAACAATGTTGGTATAACATGAGGAAACCTGTAAAAAGTTTGTAGGTAATTTTATCAAGCCGATCCGTCATACTGGGTAAAGTTTTTTTCGGCATCAAAAAATGTTAAAATTTGTACATTTATTGCTCGATTTTTCAAATTTTACATAAAAATTAAAAAACTTAAGACAACTAGCTTAAGATGCGAGAAATTATGTCATCATCATTTTGTTATCATTAAAAGATAACTTTATTACAATACATTGAATTAAAAATTGATTCAATGTAGTGTTATAGAAATGTTGCATCGAACCCCGCTGTTGCATGATGCTCCGTTTGACGGTACTATTTACATATCTCAGTTTTTTCTACCAGGTTTTCAAAGAGGCTCACGGTTGTGTTCAATAGGGAAAGATAATTCTGTTTTTGATTCATTATTTGTATGGAGGTGTAGTTGTTCTACTATTCAAAAGTCAAAGTATTTTTAACTCTTCGTTAAATTTCTAGCAATTCTTTTTATATTCTAAAAAAAGTTAAAGTTGTTGTAGGCGATAGAAGTGATTGTTTCTCGTCCAAGGGTAATCCGGCAGAAGGAACATTCGACACTGGATAGTCGATTCCTTGAAATTCTCAGGAATATTATTTGTCCTCTGGAAACCCTATGGACAGCATCCTGTTATCATCATCATCATCGGATTCACCGTCGTCAACCAAGCAACACGGCTGTATGAGTAGTGGCCGCAGCAACAACAGCAGCAGTGTTTATTTCCGGTAGAAGGAAAAATACGCGAGACCGAACGAGCGGAAGTAAAATCAGTACGATCGCTTCCTCACTCCTGGCATAAGTTGCTCAATCTAGGCAACGACGACGGGTCACGAGCAAGGTTTCTTCTCTGTAGAGCGCCATCAGCAACAACCAGAAACCTCCACATTACAGTTTGCCTATTTTTCATGCAAATATTTATTCAACTGACTGTTTTGATTTTCCTTCACCCTCCATTTTCTCGGCTTGAGCGCAAAAAAAAAGCGACGGAGAAAGGAAGTCCTGTAGATTTTTGTAAAAATACCGAACCGTTTGACTTCGTTCCGGCGGGCGGGCAGCCGCTTTTCCAGTCATCGTTTTGGGTCAAAGATTTTTTCGATGAATCTTTTTTTCGGATAGAAGAGCTGGCATACTTCCGTTTTTCAACACGAAAGAGAATGGTTATATTGGTGATCTGAACTCGGGCTTTAGTCAAGTCGAAGCCCCGTTACTGTTACGGTCTGGTGCAACAACCTTATTTTCCAAGTTTTAGTAATTGATGGTGGAAGTTTTGTCAGGATTTGGGGTTTCCTTTATTTCCATTGGTATTTTAAATACCAACCATTGTAGAACGAATCTATACCAAGCAAATATTCTCTCAATTTCTCAGTCATATAGGATAGTTCTGTATTCCCCTGTTAGAGCAACATTAATACCGCCTCCTTATAGTTTTTAATTGCATAAAAATAAAAAATTCTCAAATGAATCCTTTACATAAATATTTTGTTTAAACATATAACTCTACAATTTAACTGTCTTTCTCGGTTTAATAATCAGCAATTAGCCAGTGACAGTAAAAAGGCCCCTGGTCGGACAACAATTTTCTTCCATTTTTTATTAAACATTAAAATATATCGATGTCTCCGAGAGAGTTGATTTTTTTTTCAAAAATTTAGATAAGAACACCTTATTTAAAAATGTTAAGTGCTGACAATTTTTATTAAATTATTGAAATGCGTTCTTAGAAACTTTAAATAGCAATCTTGGGATAAGTTTATAAGAAGCTGTTAGGGAAAAAATAATTGACAATTCAGATTCAGCGCTCTTAAATTATTAAATTTAAGCTCTGAAACTTTTTGAATTTGTAAAAATTACATAACTTTGTTGTTCGTTTCGGAGAACCAATAAGCTATCATCAAAAGTAAAAAGTTTCATGGAAAACGTTAAGCCTAATAACTTACGTGTCTGGTGTATAAGCAAGAGGTCCAGTGATCGAATCGCATGACCCTAGCTCTAGGTTAAGGAATTTTTGTAAATCTTCGGATGTAAAATGAACACAAATTGTGAACTCTACGCAGAGACAAATCAGCCAAAGGCTGAAAATCTCTATTATAAAATCAAAAAAAAAAAATGTTTTATAAAAAATTATCTTCATCAAATTTCCTCGGTATCGTCTTCGGTAAGTAATGTTCTGAATTTCTGACGATTGTCTATCAGAAGTGGCTCCAGAGACTAGATGCCTCAATTTTTGCACCATAACCATTTCAATTAAATGATTTAAAACATAATTTTTGTTAACCGAAATCCATTGTTTAATGTCTTGAAATAAAAATCTTTCCCATTACCTCTGATCATCTGATATCTTTTTTTCGCTCGATTATTGTGTCTTGATAGTTTCCGCTTAAAAATCATCTCTTCCGAAAGATTTTAAAGATTATCTTGAATTGACGGATTGTAAATTAAAAAAAATGCCTAAGAGTTCGTTACTCATAGAAGAACATAACTTTAAAATTTGAAACAGATAAGCGTAGAAACTGATGTCTGACGTTGTTTTTTTTTCGCAAAGATAAAATCCACTACCTCCTCTCACGAAATAGAATCCCATATATGTACACGTATTTTTGGTTAAATTGTGCAAAACTTAGTTCTGAAAAATCTTTAAATTTCAATTGCATGAACGTTTCAAAGGTGAAAATTTTCAAAATGATGTTCTACTCGGGCTGAGTTTCAATTTCACCTTGAGAGGGGTCATCAAATTAATTTTAATCCTTTATTTTGCTCAAACATTTAAGACTACATATTTATGTTGAAAGTAATGATCTTGGCCAATAGTACCAGCTGGCTCAGACGGACATTTCACAAGGTGGAAAAATCTCTGGCGGACAAGACAAATAAGTAATATGGTTAAAAAAAATTGGATGAATTAACAAATAAAATAGGATTATAGATTTGATTGAATTTGCCGTTTGCTGCCTGTTAAATTTAATAAGTATTTGATCAAAATTGATTGATGCAAATCATATAAGACATTCATAAGACATTATATAACATAAAAAAAACAATGCTTAGCTTATTTTTTAGTTTCACCAAATTCACGGCCCCACCATTTTTATTTGGTTCTATACAATATAAAACCAAAAAAACTACTGTAACTGAAATATTTATTCCGATACATCATTTTTTGGGAAAAAATATGAACTTCAGTGTTTTAAGGAGTCTATAATCGTGTTTGGAAACATTTTTTGGAAACATGCGAATAAAATGTTCGCTTTCCCTTTGTGGGATTTTTTTTCACTATTCTGTACTGAATTGCAAAATTGTTGTTTATGCAACTCGTTGCAAAACTCGATTTTTCTATCACTTGTCATTAGCAATTAACCAACAAGGTTAAAATGCCCTTCTTGCGGGCTCATTAATGCACTTTCAAGGAAATTTTTCGAATTTGCAAAAAATATGTAAACAACTTGTTGCAAAATCTAATTTGGTCGGAACTCGAAAAATATATAAAATATTTACGACTTGTGCTGAAAAAAAAACCACGTTTTGCACGTTATTTCATAAAAAGTTGTTCCAAGAGTTTCTCAATGTTAAGTTTTTCGAGAAAATTAAACCTAAGATTGAAAAAATAGAAAAAGGACAACCACAGAGCAGCAATTATCCTACTCTTTATGATAGCTTGGCTTAGTTTAGTTTGATTGACCACCCACATGCACCTGTGCCATTGAACTCGAAATGCTGTTTACTATTGATAATTGATAATATTGTTAGTCTCTTATTGCTTTTAAAATTGCATTTATTGCATTTCGAACAACATGATCGCAAGCGTGACTCAGTAGAACAAATTTCACATCGCCAATGGTTGCTTTTCCGTGATTGACCCAGGCTACCCAAGTAACACAAATTAAGCCAACTAGCATTAGAACGTTTTATTTTGGTTTTATCATAGCATTTTACTTATAGCTAGTTTTATAAATGCTTTATTATAGCCATGAGAAATTCTTAGATCCTTGATTCAAACATTTGTTTAAAGGTAGTTATGAAAACGCTTATAAAGCTTTTACTAAATACCTACTTCGTTTGAGTTGTCTGGAGCGAGTTCTGACTGCTGTATTAAAACTCCCATAAAATATACCCTAAGAAGTTTGCACTAAAATTTTATAATACATGTTTTATAAAAGCACGCAGTGCTTGATTTTAAAACTAGAATAAAATTAGGAGACAAGATGTCAAAAGAGGACACTCTCAGGCTAGATTGCACAGATTTTAGCACATTTTTGTTAAATAAAGTTAAATAAAAAAAATATGCTTAAATATTTGAATTATTCAAATCACCAGAAGAGATATGAATATCTCTTCAATATGAGTATCGAGTGGAAGGGGTCAAATAGTAGGAGAAAAAATGTGTTGCCAAATCAATCCATGATGGTGGCTCCAGCTTTTCTTTTCAAAGCTGTTAATTACTGAATATCTCATGAAACATCCACTACATGGGTTTTGGGTGAAAGGCCTTAACGAGTAAAAGTCGAATTTCGCTGTCCGACGCCATCTTGAAATCCAAGATGGTGGCATTCGCTCAGCTTGAAAATGCTGTTAATGACTGAAAGTCGCATGAAATCACCGGATTATGGGAATTTTTTAAGTGGACTCAACGAGTACAAGTCGAATTTTGACACCACCATCTGACATCATTTGGAATTCTTTTTGCTTACCTGTATATTACCGATAATCGCTTGAAACACCCATAATTTGTTGGAAGTTGGAAGGGCTTAACTAGATGAAATCGAATTTCTCTACTTGACGCCATCTTGAAATCCAATATGGCGGCTTCGTTGAACGATTAATTATGTTAAAGAGTAAAAATAGCTTAGAACCCCCACAATATGGGTATTGGATGAAAGGACTAAACGATTTGAACTCGAATTTCGCTAAATGACGCCTTTTTGAACTCCAAGATTGCGGCTTCCCAAGCTACCTAAAGTTCGTATATCACTTGAGGAATGAACTCATAAGTTCACATACAAAAGTTCCGCAAAACTGTTTTGCTGTTTGAAATGCTATTTCGAGCTCCATGGAATTCCATTCTTTATCTAGTTCAGTCTAAAATCATAAAAAAGCTTCCAAGTATTGTTTTGGTTTCTGTTTTTACTTTTTGGAAACTTAAAAGTAAGTTTTAAGAAAAACAATCTACTTCTAACGTACTTCTCATTTTCTCATCTATCAAAAGACTACAAGCATTTTTGTGCAGCTCAATAATTATCAATAATAATTCTTCTTCAAAATCTCTGTTGTACTCTTTGTAAACATGAAAGTTTTTAATAAGCTTAAACGGGCGTTCAAAAGCAGCTTCGCTTTATAAGGACTTTGGAGTACCCAGCTAACATGAAATCGTAATAGAAATGATAATCCAAATCGAATTTAAAGACATTTTTAATAACCATCGTAAACACGTTGGTATTGAGTGATTTTCCATCATTCATTTACGACAAGCTTTGCCTAAAAAAAGTTGAATCGGATAGCAGTTTAGTCAATTCGTAAATATGCCTCCAAAACATTCTGAATATGCTAATTCAACATTTACGATTTGAGTGAACTGATTTACGATAAATGGGCGGTCCTTCAATTAACACTCTTTCCGGTCTCCTCTCATAAAAAGAGAATCTCACCCATAGAGCTATAGCGTGGGTCATATCAGTTGATGATTTGGCATCGTGGTAAAATATCGGACAGCCAACTCGGAGGACTGGAGTTCAAATCTCCGCCGGGGAAATTTTTTTTCGTTTATTTTGCTTTTTGTTGGAAAATCGAATCGATGGAATCTTGTCATTGTAGATATATCGCCTCCAATTTTGAAGGTATATGCTATTTTGGTAAGTTAAATACAATCTTTTCATCTGGTATATTTGTTTGAATAATTCTGTTGTTCCTGTGTTATACCTTCATAAATGTTTGCTGGGTAGAGGCTTTATTCTACTTGTTTTGAATTTCAACACGTGTTTGCAAAAACAACGATGTTACTAGGGAAACGACAAAGTGATGTACACATTTAGTTTCGGAAGATTTTTAAAACAACTTGAAAGTGGGAATAAAGTAGAAATTAGGAACCAGAATGTCGTTTTGAAGAAAATCATCACATCAGGTAAAATTGTTGCTAACTCATAATGTTCATATGAAACAGCAACAACGAAGTTCACTTTTCAAGTGGTGAGCTGGGGTTCGAGGCTTGTTATATCAATGTGAGTTAGAAACAAATATGGTTGATAAATAAGAATTAAAAAAAGCTGACTTGAGAAGGCATTCGAAAGAATGAAAAAGAAATTTTCTAGATTTTTTGTGCTGCTTAAAAAAAATTTCGAAGTTGGTAATAAGTTGTTTGGCAATTTATCCGAACTTCTTGTCAACTTAAAAGTTCGTTTAGCTACTTAAAAATTGACCTGGAAAGAAATTGTATAAAAATTAAAGATTGAGCTGATCAAATCTGATAGAGAAATAATAAAGATAACATAAAACAAAACGAAGCTTGACATAACTGATTGAAACCAGATACAACAAGATACAACTTGGTGATGATCAAAATAATATGAAGCAAACTTAAACAAGATAAAAAAAATAACTAGATGATTGAAAATAAACCTGAAAAGAACAAAAGCGAACAAGAAAATGCGTAGACATATTGAGATCAAACCAAATGAAAAAAAAAATGAACCATGATAAAGAAGACAAAAAATAAGCCAATATTGAACTAGATTAAACAAGGCAAAATGATTATAAAACAAAAATAAACAAGATGAGACAAGGTGATGAATAAACTTAATGAATGAACTTAAATACTAACATAACTTAACTTAAAGAGTTAAAATATAAACATGCAGAAAGTTCTTTTGAAAAAATTAACATATAAAAGTTAACGGAAGCCTCCATTTTGGTTTTTCCAATTTTTTTGTTATTCTGCATCTTTTTTCATCTTGTTTTTTTTTAAGTTTGCATCCAGTTCTATTTTATTTCACCTTTTATATAACTAAATTTTTGTTTTTCCTAGATAAGTCTTTTTGAACTTTTATTTTTATTTTAAGCATCAATTAAACTTGTTTCGTTTAATTTGATATTGTTTCATAAATTTTATTTTGTTCTATCAAGTTTTGTCTTGTTAACACCTGTTTCTTGTTTTATTCAACATCGTATTTTATTGTGTTTAAAAAAAACCTATTTCTACTGGTTTTATTTTAAAAAATCCTGTTTTACCTTGTTTCATGATGTTTTCTGTTGTTGCTTTTATTCTTCATGATCTTAAATTTTGTTACCTCCTTGTAATTTTGTTACCTCCTTGTAATTCAATAATAAATTTACCTTGAAAAAGGTAACCAAAACTGGTCGAAACGTCGGATATTTCAAAACATAGTTGTTTAATACTTGAAAGAACGAAAATAAAAAAAAAGGTTGATTAAAAATTTCGTTTAATAATATTTTCAAAAACTTTCGGCAGACCTAAATGCCATTGTTAACCTAAAAAAATCGAGAGAAAAAAACCTCCGAAAATACTGAAGCAAAACAGACTTCCCAAAAGTTAGTTAAACCCACGTTGAAAGTGTATGATGGCTTATGGCACTTTTTTCGGAGAGCTAAAATTTTGATTCCCAAGAACCGCCCAGAGGCTACACCCGTAAAGGCAGAACCAAAAGTTGAACAAAGTTTTCTTTTTTTTTTGCTCATGAAAAGGAGACACGTTGTCAGCAAATATTTTCTCATTAGTTTTGAAGTTAGCCTATTCATTGGACGCTTATTCGGTTCCGATTTCCGGGGAAAGCAATGGAAGATTGAGTTGAGGAAAGCGCGGGAGCAGGGAAGATTTCCACAACTTTTCAAGTGGATATTCCTCGACTTTTGGCTCGTGGCGATGGGAAAAAGTTTGGCCTCTCCCCTTCGATTTCACTTCCGGTTTGCTCAAACTGTTAGTGAAGGAAAAAAAAAACGAAAACACCACCAAACGGAGGACGCTAACGATAAGCCATGGCGATATGCGGCCAAAGTGGAAAATGATCATATCGGAAGTTTTGAAATTGCCATGAAGTCAAACAAAAGGAAATATGATGGAAAGATGTTGCTGTTGCTTTTCCGCGGAAAAGGGAGATGGAAGGAAAGCAAACAATGAGCTAAAAAGTTTTGCCCGAGGGCGTGGAAAACAGCGAAATAAATAAATCATGTCATTTCTTTTCAGTTATGTTCTTCCTGCATTTTCTTACTTCTGGAGTTGTTTTCAACAAAACTCTTAATATGACAAATGATACTTTGAAATGTATCTGAGAAGTAACAGTTCCGGCAATTAATTGAACGTATCAGACTGTGTTGAAAAATGGATTATCTTTTATTAAATCACTGTTTGTTTACTGACTACCGAGCTGAGAGAAATACAGTCTTGAGGGGCCTGTGATATAACTAAGTTGACAAGTCAGTTGTCTCCTGAGCCGATGTCCACGAGTTCGATCCAAAGAATAAACATCGAACACAGTTGAACCGGTTAAGTTTTTCTATAACTGTCCATCAACTGCATCGTTAGTATTAAGTTACGAGTACCATAAAGATGGTAGAACGGCTATAATCGAAACAAAAAAAGACTCTAAGAAAGCCCTTAGTTGGACTAATGTTCTAGTTTTTTCAAACTCAAACATTCATCCCTTCTAAAATATTTAACAAAAAAAAACTTCAACAACCGAAGGTTGTAGTCGTTCAGGAAATATTTTTCACTCAACCCGGTCCGTCACCCATCTTTATCATGATAAATTTGTTTTTAATGTACATTTTTCCGTGGGACAGGTCGGGTTGAGTGAGGGAGAGCTCCAAAAGGCAGCATTTGACCGAGGAAGCAAAAAGCAAAAGCTTCTGTCAGCACCCGTCGTCATCGTTCGTCGTCGTAGTTGTAGTCTATGGAGCCGGTATCTAAAATATTCATTTTTATTTTTCCAAAACGTCCCGTCCCAGACAATGGCTACGACTGGTTTCCATTTTCATAACTTTTGACCCAACTGTTCTCCACAACTCACTTTTGCTCATTTTTTTCCCTCTCTCTCTTTCATTCGGCAGGAATTGAGGCGGATCTGTTCTACGTGCGCGATGGAGCCATTAACGACTACGCCATCAGCTTCGTGGTCCCGATGAAGACCGGCATCGACGAGCTGCAGTTTTCCTGGCAGAGCCGGACGGCATATCCGGTAAGTGAAGAGTGGATTAGGCGAAGATAGGGTGAACCTAAATGGTGGAACTAAATTGAAGCTTTTTTTTATTTGCTGGTGTTTGTTGAAAAAAGACAACAACTACGGGCAGCAATATTTGAAATTTAGTTATACATCTATTCACAAGTCTATTAGCTTAGCTTAGCTTGATTGACTACTTACATCCACGGTGGATGATCCACCTTAAGTCATTGAAACCGAAATGTCGTTAAAAATTCGGAATTATACTTTCAAAATGATAAAAAGTTCAAACGTTTAAAATGATATAAAGTTCTTGCTTTCCATAGTTCATTCCATCATAATAGTACTGAAGCATTTCGAATTCCATAACCGCTGGTGTGACTCAGTAGAATGAATTCTAAATCACCAATGGTTTCTACTCCGTGATTGACCGAGGCCATCAATTTTGCCCAGAGGTCAAAAGAACAGTGTCTGGGATTGACAACACATTCACAATGAACAAAACTGATGCTCTCTCTTTATACATCAATAACGGCGCCGGCCACGTCCTAGTAGTCAAAAGATAGAGAGGAAAATAAGAGAAAGGGATGATACAATGTAAAATTATGCTTTAGGACCGAGGTCACTTCTGCACCCTAGCAAAAAATTTTTTTTAGGGATGGGGGAAAAGGGATATGATCAGGAGACACCTTCGACAAGTGTATATAGCTTAGTAAACCTATTCTCTGGTGCTTTCATTGTTCCTAACAAAATGTTTTTTTTAACACTACACAACAAAACAAAAATCAAGAGACATGTACATCAGTTAACGGAAAAATCATAAAACTTATTGTGAATAACATATATTGGCCCACTAGCGTAACAATCTCTCTATAAAAACAATGTAGATTTGTAGATAAAATAAAAATAAAAATTATTTAATTTAAAGTTTTTCTTCGGCTGATATTTCTAAGTTCTAATAAACCCAATTTTTTTCTAAGAGACCGACTTTTGATAACATCAAATTCAACAAGATAATTTCTGAAAGTTGCAGATGTATAGTTAACAAAAATGTAAATTCTTTAACTCCTGTTTCTTTTTTGAAAAATAACAGAATATTTTGAATGTAGAACAAATTATACAATTCATCATTGATCAATTTCAATACATTATTGTAAATTTTTAATTGTGCACATGTGCTTTTCAAAATATTTAAAATTGTTCTGTAAATGTTAACTGAAAGCAGTGTTTAGAACTATCAGCCGACCAAATCCAAGTTCGTATCTGAAAAGCTCGAATACCTAGGCAATTCCAGATACAATAGAAAAAAAAATATAAAACTGCTCCCTCCTCGACCTACTAATTATAGTCTTAAGTCCATATGGCGCCCTCATTAAATGAACTTTATGGGTGGAATTACTATAAAAAGAAAAAAAAATGCAATCGAGCGTACTAACTCGTAATCAACAAACTATTAAAATTATGAATGAACATTTCGATTTCCTTACGATTTTTCATAATTACGTTGGATTCATTATATTTAAAAATTTGAAAATAGATCCTTTTGAAAGATTTCAATAGTAATTAATAGGAATTTAGCCATATCTTAAAAATCTGATAGTATAGAGGATTGGAATCAGCTCCAGATTCTGTAATCAACCGGAAAGTGAATCCGGATCTGGTTTAACCGTTTTATGGAGAGTATAAACCAGTACAATTATATCCGATATTGCACCAGCGATAAAAAAGGAACGGACTCACCAGTTTCACAAATTATATTTCAGTTTCCCAAGGCAAGATTCCTCGATTATCCCTGGACTTGCTACTCTCAGGATTCGCCGGGAAAAAGATGGCCATCTTTTCTTGATTTCACTTATTGTGATCTGCTTTTGGGGCCCGGTTTTGTAGTAATTTTCGTAAAAAAATAAAATTTTGAAAAAGCGAAATTTTCCAGCAGTTAATAAAACACTCCTGTCACCTCCAAGCACAGCCTACCAAGTCTTATACATATATTCACAAGTCTATTATATAAAAACTGTTTTTCAATACAATAACAGGAAAAATAGAGGCTAAAAATCATGTAACAAATACCGCAAAAGATATCGGAATAAAGGAAGGAATAAGGCGTGGAGTTTCCTAAAAACGCTTGATATCGGTTTTATATTGTAAAAATAATTCAATTTAAAATCTGATACTGTTGAAAGTTTAGATCTCACCAAATAAATTGTCATCGGGAGGATACACTTTTAACTGATTCGGATGTATTCGTTTTTAGTTCGCAAGAACTGCTTCGATGTAACATTAATTGTATTATTACTCTTTTTTACCTGTGGAAAAACGCTTATTTTACGCGAATTTTTTGACGTCCTTGCAAGGCAACGCCAACTCCCTCCTCCCTCAATTTGCATGCTTCAATGCCTTTACAGGAATTTTCAAGCTCGATGCACCAGGAATGGCTCTATGGTAGCGTGCGTGCATTTTAACCGATAAGTCAACGTTCCAATCTTCCTGGTTGAACCGTATCTTCTAAAGAATTGGGCAATTTGAAACAATGTACAGTAGGCATTTCCGTGCCAAAAAAGGTACCGTAATTCGGGATAATATTGACCACTTTTTTCAATATTTTTCGATTAATTTTCCTCTTAAGGGGAATGTGGCATGATTTATATTTTTAAACCCAGTACTGGACTCCTATGAATGTAAAACATGGTTGAATAAATGTTATAGACTACTATAAATTTGATTCAAAAATCGATTTCATCACTGTTCAGGAATTGATGCTTTGGGGTTACATTGATTAGTCTCCATTTTGACGGTTTTAACGATTTTTCTTGATCATAAAGAATACCAAACACCTTCATAATTGTTGACAAATTCTAATTCATCAATTTTACCTTGCTTTTTAACGTTTTCTTTTAAAAACATTTATAATCTAAAAAAATGATGATGCTGCATACATCTAGGGGCAAAAATTAATTGCTAAATAGTTTTAGCTTCAAAATACAAATGAAATTTTACCTTCACACATTCCCCTAGGCCCTCCTACTATTTCGATTTTAATTTTTTCTTCAAAGTTTATCATTTGATAGGATTCCTATCGATTTGACCAATAAGGGCTTACTCTTGGAAAATGTCCTTACTTTTTAAATATTAAAATTTAACATTAAATGACTGTAAAAATAGCACTATTACGATACATATACAAAGCATAAAAGTTGTTATTTCACATTCAACCACCCGTTTGCTTCTAAATACTTTTTGGTATCATCAGGAGAGCTGTTTTCTTTGCGAGCCTTGGAAAAATAGATAATTTAAGATTTTGAAATTACATTTTTACTAACAGAAATCATTATCAAATACAAACCAATTTTTTTTTCGATTTGAAACTCAATTTATAGGTTTTTAAACGTAGAAAATAGTTTTCAAAAATTCAAACTAAAGACTGAGTTATTGATGATACTGTGTCGAAATTTATTGATGGTCAAAGTTACCCGGATGATCAAAGTAACCCCGTTTTACGGTACCCAATTCAGTCCATTCGTTCTTGCTCAAATAAATCAACATTTCTTATACTTAAAATGCAAGGAATCGAATGAACCATACTGCTTTCAGATTAAATCACTTTCAAAGCCTCATTTTACCCGATTTCTCCTTCATTTTTCATGTGCACCGGTATAAATCCCGTTATAGCAATCCACATCGATGAAAAAAATCAAACAGAATATCCTATTTCATGTAAAACTGTTTTCTGAGTCGTCTGGCGTAGACCAAATTATTCTGTATTGAGCCAAAAAGTTAGTTTTGCCCATTTTTCCCTGAAACTTAAAGAATTTGTTATTAAATGCAGTAAAAAAAAATTAAATGCAGCTGTAAACCCCTAGAATGACGATTTATTGTAGACTTGTTTTTGATTGATCTAGTGGTATCTTTTTTCTAAAATTCGAACGATAATAACCTCTATTTCCCCATCTTCTCCTAAATTCATAAAATGTTTTATTTAATTCAATGTAACAATTGAGAACATTTAAAAAAATTACAAATAATGTTTTGTAACGTCCTGATTTCTTTCGAAAGTCGAAGCTGAAACAAGATGATAAAACTCTCAAAAACCAACAGCCACTGATTTTCATCTGGACTGAATCCTACTTAGTACTGAAGGAAAGTAAAGATTTTATTAGCACTATTGCGTAGCTCAACTTAACAACACTTAACACAATTTTCAATTCCTGGACAGAAAATCTCGATTTTTATTGAATTTTTACGATGCATGGAAAAACAATGCAATTTATTTCCGTTGAAGGTCAAAAAATGAAGAATATTTGGATAAATGGATAATTAAAATTATAAAATTAGTATTAATGAATCTCTGGTTTGGATCTCAATACAAGTTTGGATAAAAAATCGATCTTGGTAGATATGATTTTTTGTACATAAATTCTACATAATCGAACCGCTTATATTCTGATTCATCCCATAAAAGTTTTAAAACTTGACTTATGTTTGCTTTTTTGCAGCAACAAAACAAAATGACAACAATAAAATGTTAGAATAACAAAGCGTCAATTTCCGAGAAAAAAAACTTTTTGCAAAAACTTTTATCGCTCGTAAAAAAACTCGAATAGATGAGCTGAACCAGTCTAACGCGCATTACACGCAAGGTTGCCGAAAAAATTTTGATTTTCTGTGATTTTACCCAGAAATTCTGTGATGAATTTCTGTGATGCTATTTCCTTGAATTTAATAGAAAATCCATGATAAATTGGGTGTTTTTCACATTTTAGTTGGGCAAAATCAATTACCATTACCAATCATATCACATTTTTCTAATTCAAAATAAGAAATCTTAATTTGATGATGTCCAAAAAAATTATAATTTCGGAAATCCAGTCAAAATTTTAAAATTCTGTGAAATCTGTGAAAATTTCAAAATTCTGTGTTCTGTGACACAGATTCTGTGATGAAAATTTGCTCAAAATTCTGTGTAATTACAAATTTTTCTGTGATTTCGGCAACCTTGATTACTCGCATCAACGTGGCGTTGCTATGTTTCGATATCCTTCGCCAGGGTTCCCACATGGATAAGAATACAAATGTTGACAAAACGCATGTGTGATTATGCCTGTTCTCAAATCTCTTACTATTCAGTCTCATAACGTAGAAAAACGTATAGTTTTTTTTTAATGTTGATGTTCTTTAAATATGTGCGGTTTCTGTGTAAATTTGTGAAAAATGTCTGCATGATCGTTAAAATAATTATTTTACAGACGAATCCGGGCTCATGGCAGCTCTGCCCGTTGAAGAGTGTGTAGGTATAAAATACATTTGCAGGATGGATTCAATTTTTAAGGTCTTATATTGTGCTGCCTACAATTGCCTTAGCTAAGCAATGGTACCTAGTACAATAAAGCTACCTTGAGATTTCATGGCAAGACCATTTTATTGCGAATTAGATCTCATCTGAACTTTACAGTTATCCTGCGCCGTTGATCCGTGCGAAGTAAATTATATCATTTGCATGAACCTCAATCGCAAAATTTTAAAGGAGGGTGAAGTAGTTTGAGATGAATTCGGTAGAATTTAATGGAAGCATGGAAGGTATAAGGGGCCGTTCACATACCACGTGGACAACTTAGGGGGGGGGGGAGGGGGGTATGGAAATGTCCACGCTTGTCCACGGTGAGGGGGGTAGGGGTTTGGGTCATGTCCACGTGGACATGCTTACTTTCAAAATATTTTCTAAAGGTGAATAAATATTAGAATGTTTAAATCAAAATCTTAAAATGGCATACCTTTCCAGTTTAAGTTTAAACAATAAGTAGTTTTTTGAAAGCAAGTAATAAATTTGGTAATTAAGAAATTTGAAATTTTTAATTTTTTTTATATCAGAAAATTCTTATTCCGTTTTACAAAATCAGCCATTTCTATAAAATAAAGGCCAAAAGTGGTGTTTTCTTACTGTCAAATTATAGATATTTAAAAAAAAAACTTTTTCAAATGTGTCCAAAGGCCGTGGTAATAGCCGTAGAGCTCCGTAGCATAGAAAGAACATACACAATGCTTAAAGAGAACTTCACAATGCACACTGGTACAGAACATCAATCTAGCGGAACTAAATTAATAGCGCCCAGGGTAAAAAGATAGACTTTTGGTGTGTTCGACAACATTGCATAGTTTTACAAGGCGCATACTTTGAAATAAAATACAGAGTCGAGGGGTCCACCAATAGCAAGATAAAAATGCTAACTTTTTTGTTAAGCATTTTAGAGCTTTGGTTTTTTCTACAAAGTTGTTTATCTTAACAAAATACATAACTTTGCTGAACAAGTCAAAGTTCTACAATTTCATTCTAAGGAGTTACAATAAAATTAAGAAAAATAACTTGAAAAAACAGTTTTTTTAAATCTGAAACGTTGTAGGTAAGACAAAACAATTTTCAGTCTTCGAAACAAAGTTGTAAAATGTTAAGTTCTACAATCGCTTAGTACATTATGATGTGTTTTGAAATTGCTGAAGCGCTGTAGAAAGCATTTAGTGTAATATATTAACGATTTTCAAAGAAAAGTTCATCGAATTGCGCAAATTTTCGCACCATCAGCCAATGTGGATTTTATTTTTGGTATTAAGAGGAATCATTTCCATATAAAACTAGCGTGGAACTCGGTGGAACTTGAAGCAATTTTAAGATTGAAAATCTAGTATTTTGTTCACAAATATCACTTTTTTTAGACACTTTATTAGTTTCTTAGTTTCTTTGAGGCAATTTACTTGCAGAATTTGAGAAAAAGAAATAATTAGATGATTTAACCGGTTTTCCGTTTCAAATTTATCAATAGAATCTGTTCTAGTACATCATTATATAAATGATATCTGTACCAACACGTGAAAGTGAATTAATTCCAAAAGTAAACTAGCTTTCAGCTTTCAGTAGCTGGTGGCAGGCCATCTTTGGCTCTATTTAACGATAAAAACACTTTTGAGATAATAAGTTTTCGTTGGATTACAAACTCAATTTGAGTAAAGGATTTATGACCATTTTGAAACCAGAGCTGACAACACGTTGATATACACCATTTATTCCTGACCGAAGCAAATGTTGTAAAAACAAGAGTCTAAAAAAGTGATATTTGTGAACAAAATACTAGATTTTCAATCTTAAAATTGCTTCGAGTTCCATCGATTTCCACGCTAGTTTTATATGGAAATGATTCCTCTTAATACCAAAATAAAATCCACATTGGCTGATGGTGCGAAAATTTGCGCAATTCGAATCACTTTGCTTTGAAAATCGTTAATATATTACACTAAATGCTTTCTGCAGCGCTTCAACAATTTCAAAACACATCATAATGTACTAAGCGATTGTAGAACTTAACATTTTACAACTTTGTTTCGAAGACTGAAAATTGTTTTGTCTTACCTACAACGTTTCAGATTTAAAAAAACTGTTTTTTCAAGTTATTTTTCTTAATTTTATTGTAACTCCTTAGAATGAAATTGTAGAACTTTGACTTGTTCAGCAAAGTTATGTATTTTGTTAAGATAAACAACTTTGTAGAAAAAAAACCAAAGCTCTAAAATGCTTAACAAAAAAGTTAGCATTTTTATCTTGCTATTGGTGGACCCCTCGACTCTGTATTTTATTTCAAAGTATGCGCCTTGTAAAACTATGCAATGTTGTCGAACACACCAAAAGTCTATCTTTTCATCCCTGGGCGCTATTAATTTAGTTCCGCTAGATTGATGTTCTGTACCAGTGTGCAATGGTAACTCATATGCAAACTTACCGGTAAAATCGTCCTTGCACACAAACTACTGTCAGAGAACTTTCTCGGACTGGGATTGGCCTCTGAAACGATGAGATAGGCCGTTAAATCTCGAGATAGTCGCAGAATCGAAACACTTTTTGCGCGGCGCGTATTATTGGGAGGTCGATTATACAGGCGATAGTATTTGAAGACAGCACACATATCAATTTCTACGAAGACAGCATAAAATCCACGCCTTACAAAATTCTTAAATTCGCAGCTAACTTCAACGAACGTCTTTCAAACTCAAGTACCAGATGGCTAAGTGCGCGTTTTTCTTGTTGTATGTCCCAAGAAAACTTCATTTTTCAACTTCCCAAAGGAAAGTCTCCATTAGTAACTTATGATGACAGTCAGAATAAAAAGAAGTTATTCCGTAGTCATTCTACATTTCGGTACACAGCGATCCACTCGCAGTAAGGCTTACATGATACATGTGCTGATTATGTTTTGGGAATTCTACAGATACTACCACTTTGCCTTCTACGATCCGTTACAGTGAAATATGTGCCGCTGAATCGAATGGCGCACACTGATTACTTAGCGCTCAGTAAAGAAAAGCCAAGAATCGAGGAATATTTTTTATCCAAAGTTATATTTTTTTGGAACTTTCAGAACATCTCTGGCGATTTTTGAATGAAAAAAAAAAATGTTTTCCCATACAAATTTCCATACAAAATTAAAACTCGTTGCGCTAATTCAGGACTGGATGGATCGCTTTCAAAATTGTTATTGCTATTTCTGGCAGCAAAAACAATCAAAACAAACTTTGGGAAGTGTAAAAATTTAAGAATTTGAAATTTCCATACAAAGCTTGCAGCGCACAGTGGTTTAAAACTCGAAAAACGTGATCATAGGCTTTTTGAAGGCTTAAATGTCAAAATAGCTTTATGGTATGATCTGCAATGTTTCATTATTTTAAAATGCACATATTTTATTGTAAATGTTTTCCTGATCAATTCATCTATAAGTGAGATGGTCGATCCACAGCGAAGTGGTCGATCCACAACCGCACCAGCGGCCCTGATGTAGGCTCTCCCAGTATCTTTGAGGATGATGGGATCCACTCGGCCTCCTTTTTAGCCAACGACGATGACGAGATCTCAAACCTCGCCGAATTGTTTTACGACGTTTCTTCAAATATTGGAGGAATAGCCAGCGCTGATTGGGTTTCATCACTGGGACGCATCGAGCTTGGCACTTGGGAGGCCTCAAAGCCCCTCGACTCAGTCGCGCAGTTTCCAGCCAGCGTCTTCAGCCGTCCCAGCCCTGAGTTCGATAGTGGCAATGAGGTCCTCCAGCCTACTTTTCCAGGCAAGTACTCATATTCTTCTGGAACACTTTCCCTGGGTGATGAAATTTAAACCTATCACAGATTCTACAATGGCCAGCTACACTCTCGAGTTTCTTCATGGGCTTCGACACCAGGACGCATCGATTTGAGCTTTTTGGAAACCCCGGAGCCCTTCGACTCAGTCGCGCTGTTTCCAGCCAGCGTCATCAGTCGTCCTGGTCCTGAGTTCGTTGGAGGCGAGGGGGTTCTCCAGATCACTTTTACAGATCAATCTTGCAAAATCATCCACACGACGCTCCTGCTACGATCGCTACTGGGTTTTCAGCTCCGGGGCGCAACAAATTGGGAATTACGGAGACCCCTGAGCCCTTCGACTCAGTCGCGCTGTTTCCTGCCTGCGTCAACAGTCGTCCTGGCCCTGAATTCGTGGCGAAGGGGTTCTCCAGCCTGCAGTTTCAGTGATGGTCGTTCCCGTCTTACACCCGAATCGTCTGATCCATCAGTTTCCTCTATCAGAATGTCGGCAGTGTTAATTCATGTGTTGTCGATTATCTGCTTGCTACATCGTGCTCCAGATATGACATCATCGACTTCACTGAAACATGGCTGAACGACCGCACGCTTTCCAGTCAGATTATCAGTCAGGACTATGCAGTCTTCCGATGCGACCGTAATTCATTAAACAGCAGAAAGTCCATCGGAGGTGGTGTGTTACTTGCTGTGAAAACTGAACTTCCATCTATGCTAATCGAAGACAACTCCTGGGAAGATTTGGAACTTTTATGGGCCCGCATCGATCTCGGTGACCGAAAACTTTACTTGTGCGTAGTGTACGTGACTCCCAATCGTTCCGGAGACCAGGTGTTAGCTGAATCTTTCTCGCGCTGCCTTACCAAAGTTAGCTCTATGTGCTCTCCTGTAGATGAAATACTCGTTATTGGTGATTTCAACTTGACCGGTCTGAAATGATGTTCTTCGCGAAGTGGCTTTCTGTTTCCGGACCCCGTACGTTCTTCGTTTTCGGCATCCTCCAACATCTTCTTAGATAGCTTAAGTACAGCGACTCTGCGTCAAATCAACAATATCGAAAATGAAAACGGTCGCTTGCTCGACCTCTGCTTTGTCAACGAAGGGTTTAGCAATCCAACAATCGATTTAGCTCCTGCTCCCCTTGTTAAGCCTGTTCCACATCACCCCGCCTTAGTGATCTCACTCGATGTTGCCATGATATTAGCTCCCGCAGAGAAAACAAGATCCTTCTATCACGATTTCAAGAATGCCGACTTTGTAGCTATCTACCTCGTTCTGGATTCTATTAATTGGGCAGATGAACTAGATTTCTCTGATCCTAACGCAGCTGCCGAAAAATTTGCGAATATCCTTAGCTACACTATCGATCGCCATGTGCCTAAACGCAGCGTCGATGGTGATTTACGAACTCCCTGGGTTACTAAAGAACTGCGGCGACAGAAAACTGCTAATAAGTGCGCCCTCCGAAACTACCATAACCACGAGCATTTTCACAAGCGGGTCCATCTCTGCAGAACAACTGACCAGGGCTGTGAGTAATGTCTCACCTCTAGGCTCTTCTCTAAATGGTATTCTCGTCGACGATGCAGCTATCTTAAAAGCAAGCAGTCTTCAACCCGCACAACGAAGACATTTTTCTTTTTTCTTTCTCGTCCTATTCGCACTAGGACGTCTTTCCGTCGCGGAACTCGTCAAGTGAATGCCGAAACACTGAAACAGTGTTGTGAAACCTATTTTCCTTTTTCCTTTTTTTGTTTTATTTCATCAAATTACACGTTACATATAAAAGAGCTGTAGTCGTGTTTTTTTTAATGCTATGTACATTCATAAGCACTGGTTTTAAAAGATCGAATTTATTACAAGCTAGTCATTAATGAATGAGTATTTAAAGCTTTTCGTTATTTGTCGTCTATTTAATTTATTCCTCTTGGTTTTCTAGAAGTTTTTCAATAACATAAATAATATATCTTCAAGGACTATATTTTATATTTAAACATTACTTTAACAGTTTCAATATAACTAAATTATCCCCACACTATTCTACCACAGGCTTCTGTGGACCATTACTGGAGTGGTTTCGGAGTTACTTAACGGGACGAAAGTTGTCCGTTCATACTGGCGAATCCTTCTCGAGACAGTTTCTTGGCTCTTCCGGAGTGCCGCAAGGAAGCCATTTAGGACCAATAATTTTTATCATCTATTTTAATGATGTTCTGTCGCTTCTCGATGGCCCAAAACTCGCTTATGCCGATGATTTGAAACTGTATCACGCCATCAATGGTAGAGACGACATCGATTTCCTGCAACGGCAGTTCAACATTTTTGCTGACTGGTGCGACAATAACTGCCTACCGCTAAATCGCAGTAAATGCTCGATCATAACTTTTTCTCGCAAGCGACACCCTCTTTATGCTGAGTACATTCTCGGGGATGAAATAATTTCTCGGGTTGACCAAATCAATGATCTGGGTATTATTCTCGATCAACGGCTTGAATTTAAGACTCACACGAACTACGTTGTAGACAAAGCCTCCAGAAATCTTGGTTTCTTGTTTCGCGTGGCTAAAGAATTTAAAGATGTGTACTGCTTAAAAAGCTCATATTGCAGCATAGTCCGTTCCGTTCTTGAGTATGCTTCCGCTGTCTGGTGCCCTTTCTACCAGAATGGAGTTGAACGAATCGAGGCTATCCAGCGGCGCTTCATGCGATATGCCCTTTGACACCTGAACTGGCAAGATCCTTTTCGTTTGCCCAGCTATGAGAATCGTTGCCGCCTGATAGACACGCTTCAAGTCCGAAGAAACGCTACAAGTGCTTTGGTCGTTGCGCATCTCCTTACATCGATGATTGACTGTCCCTGCTGGAAGCTATTCCTCTCAAC
Source organism: Uranotaenia lowii (assembly GCF_029784155.1). NCBI lineage: Eukaryota > Metazoa > Arthropoda > Insecta > Diptera > Culicidae > Uranotaenia > Uranotaenia lowii. The sequence goes on from NC_073693.1 coordinate 130,832,706, forward strand.
ATGCGACCGCGAGGATTAAGAAACCAGAATCTGCAACTCTATGTTCCCGTTCGACTGAATAATTATGGGACTAACAGCGCTCTTATAGGCATCCTAAAAACCTTCAATCGTTCTTCGGAGTACTTTGAATTCGGCGTTCCCAGAAATGTTTTCCGTAGAAAAATATTGGACAAGTCAAGATTTAATTAGATGTACTTAGATTTATGTCAATTTATATATGTAACCTACAATTAAGTTATCATTAGGATCTAAATTTGATCCGTTGATTTTTATACAATAAACAAGAATAAACAAGAATAAATATGATAATTTTTCTATTTTTTGTATTTATCATTTTATCACTATGATGTCTTCAAAAAAGTTGTAGATCATCAAATTTTTTACATTTTTCTCTGAAATTTACAATAAAGTATGCGCATTTTAAAATGATGAAACATTTTAGAACATACCATAAAGCTATTTTGACATTTAAGCTTTCAAAAAGCCAATGATCACGTTTTCCGAGTTTTAAACCAGCGGTCTAATACCCATCCTATGGGTCGCTTCTTGAATAGTCGTTGGCGTACTGACAAATAAAAATTTAAAAATTGTTTGATTCATAATAGCGCGAACCTTATAATCCATTGAAAAAATATATTCTAACCATCCTATGTCACATCTCCAACACCCGACTAATCACTTCTCTATGATTGGAGCACGTGGTGGTCAATCCATTCTATCGAGGGACTACCGCTTGGGTTCCATACATCGAAGGCTAGAAGTTCCCTTTAGTATGGATGCCGACATGTGAGAAGCCCGACGATACCAGACATCATCATTTATCCACCGGGAGCATTGTTAGGAACATGGGCCAGGAAGTTGGGAAAGGGCCTGGGACAAGAGGATCCAAAACATCGGTACGTTGATTGTAAAATTATTGCTTCCGGGATGTAATTGATGTACCACACCGGGTGACACACCACAAACCATGGTATGGAAGTCATGCCTCTTCTGAAGATGATTGATTTGAAATGGTAAATTATTGTCGGCGGTTGATAATAAATTGAGCGTCGGTGTCGTATGCCTCAGCTGGGACTTTTAGATAAGGGCGACTGATATGTACTCTTGATTGGAAAAACACCGTTTCAAACAATTATCGATCCAGTAAATGGAGTTTTGGAACCAATTTTAGGGATAAAAGCTTTAAAACAGCGCCTCTTTCGCTTAAAAACCCATCCGCATCTCATCAGAAATCAACTTTCAAGCATCGAATAGCAATTGATTTGCGGAAAGCCACTTGCCGGATTGGGTCGAATTTTCAATTTTCCACCATTAATCACTCGCCCTCGACCGGAAGTTAACAGCAAGCTTTCAAGCGTTTCGGATCCTGTCTGCTGGCTGGATTTCGACCCTTGTGCCCTTCATATTGTTCTAGAGACAGCATCGGGTATCTCGAGAACGGCAAATGGCTTTTCACGGAAATACGACACTCCGGTTTTGGCTGCTTTCCTCGACGGCCGGCACAGATCGGCCAACATCGCACAGTGGTCCAAAAGGGTCTGAAATGGAACTTTTTTCCTGGTGCTTTTGTCTTTCATTTTAGCTATAAGTTGTCTTCAGAACATTTACTAGTAAGATTGTTTCCCACAACGTGAAAGTATCAAAAATTAGTCACAGCCTACTATGATAAAAATAAAAACACTAACTTTTTTGTTTGAAGAGATAGAGACCAAATTTGTTCTACAAAGTTGTAGATATCATCAAAATATGAAACTTTGCTGAAATAACAAGAGCTCTATCTCTATTCAGTGCAGAGTTACAAAGCTTTTAGTTTAAAACATACTTAAAATTTGTTTTTTGTACTTAACTATTGTGAATTTTGAACTTACATAAATATGATGTTCACAACATTTATTGCGATACTCAATACGCACATTTTGCACTAGGTCTTAAGTCTCTACGACCTTGTCTTCCGAAGTTATCGCAATTTTAAGTTTTATTTTTCCTTAATTTTAAGAATTTCTAGGGTAAAATGGGGCAAGTAGATCCATAAACTAAATACCACATCTTGAAGTATAATTCAAGTACTATAAACTAAGCTAGAAACTACTTGTCTCCACGCGCCCGTTTTTCAGAACGGTCGGCATAAATTTGTTGAATTCTTAGATTTTAACGAGAAAATAGAGTTTTATTGTCATCGTTGAAATAATAACATGCTTAAAATTCACATAACTTTATCAGTTTTCAACTGAAATCATCAAATAGCACATCAAAACGCATTGAAATTTTATCACCTTTTCAAATTTAATATTTAAAAAAAATATCAAAAAACATCATCATCGGCCGGTTCTCTCGGAATTAAATTTACTGAACAAATATTTGCCCCGAAAAGGCGTCCGATAGCGAAAAATTGTGTAGGGAAGAGAGAGGGTTGACCCGGATCCGGAAACAGGGAAGAACAGCCAGAGCCATTGAGAGGATGAATTACGATGGCGGCTACATTGCTACAGGTGAAACGTTCCATTGGCGGTTCCGGAAATCTACAGGATGATGAGAAGGCAGGAAAGGAGAGCAACAAAGCTAAAATCAACACTTTCGTGTGCCAAGTTTGGCTTCGGATGGTTTTCGAGGTTGAGGTATGCTTCCAGGCCGGGGGTGATTATAGTCGTTTGCTCTCTTAGAGAACCAAAACGGATGCATCCTGATGAGTCCGGCCGTTTCGTCGTAGCTTCGGTTTTGCCCTATTTAAATGGTGCAGCAGCTTTTGTTCCAATAATGACACTAGGACGACTGGCTGGTTGCTAGGCATTTGAACCCGCGTTCGTGGCCCAAGTTATGAATAAACACATCGTCAACGGACTGAGCGCAATCTTTTAACCGTGGCTGCTGCTGCCTGAATGGCGTTTTGTGTACATTGTGGAGGATTCAGCAACTGTACCAACTATGTTCCGTTCACGTGAACGAATAGGTAACACACACCTGCATCTAGATATGTCCTTTAGTCGAATAGCTTCGAGTATCACGATTTTGGTTGCTTGGAACGACATTCAACAAATTGTGCTCCGTACCGTAGAATTTCCTGTTTGCAGAGCTATCTACGAATTTGAGCGTTAGGATGATTCGGACTGTTGGAAAATTTGAACTTTCTTGTAATTTTCGTGCTTAATCTGTTATTCAAAGCATACCTCAAGCTGACAAACCGAAAATTGTTGTTTTTTTTTTTCAAAGCAATAGCATTTCAAAAGTCACCAATTCCGTTTGTCAGAGAACAATAAAACACAGTTTAAGTAAAACGGCATCAGAGAGTTAATTACTATTTGTTAGTATTTAAATTAATTGGCTGAATTTAAAAGATTTTATTCCAAAAAAATTGGAAACTTTTAGGTGAAATTGAAATTGGCCGTTGATAGAGGCCGGAACCAACTGTGTGAGGTATTTCTTGGCCTATGCTATCTGCAATATGGTTTTTTTTATCAATTTAAAAAATCATTTTGTTTGCATTCACATATTTCATTTGATTTTTAAAAAATGTACTTCATGGTTTACTAAAAGAAAGAAAAACTCCAACGAGTATGAACTGAACATATGTTTTGAATATATCTGAATTTGATTGGATTTACAAAGAAGTTTTAATTTTGATGACAAGCAGGGCCGGATTAAGCCATCGGGGGGCCCAGGGCAATTTTTCTCGGGGGGCCCCTATGATTCATTTTTTTTCAAATGCTATCCCAGAAAATACAAAACATTTTAAACGTGTAAAAGAACTGGAGATGTGTTCAATATATTCTCTTCAAATAGCCATGTTTTCGTTGTAGATATTTGATTCTGGTATCTTCAAATAAAAATTGTTCATTTATCAAGTGCAAACATTGCAGAAGAGTTTTGAAATTTCTCAAAAATGAAGTTCTGAGTGAAGCTTCCAAAAGCATTTTTTTCAATTTTTTTAATACTCTTATCACCAACTAAAATTCACTTATTTTATTATATTTTAAATGTTTATCATTTCATGATTGACCTCGAGGAATTTTCACCTTATGACAAATGGAAAGTATTATGAAGATTTGAAACATAGAACACAAAATAAAAAAATAGAGAAATAAAAAAATTAAATTCAAATTTTATAAAGATACATATATAAGAGTTGAAGAATTCAAAACTTCAAATAAGGCTATTTTCACAACAACAATTCAGTGTCTCATATCTAAATCATAATTTCAAATCAAGTTTTGAGAAACGAAATATTAATTTAATATAAAAAATGGATATTTAAAGTTACAATCACAGCCGAAATTGCACCAAATGTATATTTCAATTTTATATCTTTGAAACACAAAAAGCGTTTTCATGAGATGTTAATGAATATGATTCTCATCAGATAATAAAAATGTTATCAAATTGTTTTTCAAAATGTGACAAAAGTTTCATTCGATGCCCTCAAAGCCAAAAGGGTAGAAGTGAAAAAAAAAACAGAATAGACATTAAATGTTTAAAATACAGAATCAGTTATCATTGAAAAAAATCAGATAAGAAATCCAAATGAGTTTAGCACCTTAAACAAAGATTGTTATTTCTCAAGATTCAGAAAAGCTATAAAGACTTGACTTGAAGACAAGACTTGAAAATCTCAATGAATTGAATCTGGAAAAATATAAGATGGAAAAAACAAAAAAATATTCATGTTAAGAGAATCACTCAATAATATTAGCAACTCAACTATGAAATCGTTTGAATGATAATTTGAGAATTATCATTTAAAAATGATTCAGGATATTAACTTCATTAGATGGGAAAATGTTGGTTAAATCAGTTGAAAATGTTTAAATACGAATTTTAAACCTAAGACAGAAACTGGAATACAAATTAAATAAAGAAACTCAGTACTGTCGATTGGTGCAATTTACGTAACTACAGTTTTTTTTTTATAGATTTTGTGCTCATAAATATAGAGGAAAATAGAATTTATCAACCAACGGTTATTTAAATAAAAATGATTGATAAGTGAAAAGTTTTAATAATACCCGGTATTAACCCGGATATTGCCCGGGTAAAAATCTAAGATGTTTTTCATGAAGCTTCTCTGTACTCTCTTAGCACAGTGAGCTAGTTTTGACGAAATTAGCTGCTATTTCAGAGCAGTAACCATCACTTGGAAAGTTAACGTAAAAATAAACATTATAATTGTGAAAGACGTTTGTATGGAATGAACATGAGGATATCCTGACAAAATATCCTGACTGACATGTTTCGGTCAAAAAATAAAAAATTTGAGGTATTTTCCTCATATATTTATTCGTATTCGGTTTACCTTTTCTCCCAGATTTTGAAAATTTAGTATTTCAATACCAAGATTTTGGTGTTATCAGCCCGAAAAATGCGGGAGAAATTCTTCATTGTTTGCCCTAAGGGATCCCCTTAATTTATGTGAAAGGAAAACTATTCAAGGACTAGATATTAATTCACGGGGTCTCATTTAGTTATTATATTTCAAGTTTTGATTCCGATTTTCTAGTTTTGATAACTTTTCATTTTTTGTAGAAATTTAAGTAGTATGATTTAAGTCATGTTTAAACTTTTTTTTCCCTCGGGGGCCCCTTCAGCCGGGGGCCCGGGGCAATATTCCCTTTTGCCCCCCCCCCCCCCCCCCTTTAATCCGGCCTTGATGACAAGGAAAAGTTTGACTAGAAACCCAGTTTTAAATTCAAGTGAAAATGTTCGCGAAAATAAATCTCTTGCGCTTCTTTCCCGGATTAAATTTGCCGTGTATTCAGATTAATTCTCGACAACGAACCACTGAACATTACTGTTCCATCGTCGAAGTTTAAAATTCACGTTAAGTTCGATCGATCGCAATCATAAGTCGACGTTATTTTTGATTGAAAATTGTACAATTTGCTCTTGAAAATTGACAGTTTCAACGCCATAACAGAGGATCTCATCGCAGCGCTTTGTGTTATTCACTGCTATCACCATGTCCCGCAACCGCATCAAACGACAACTCAACAACGGTTCCAGTGAAGAAACTGTCTCACCGGGGACTAACCAAAATCACCAATCCAAGCATCAAAAAATCGCCAGCCAAGTTGCAAACACTCAACACCGTGAGGAAGAAACGACTGATCCCGTGAGCCAACCTATCATCTCACTAGCTGACTTGCACAGGATGATAAAAAACGACATACAAGCCGCTTGTAACCAAACAAATGCCCGCATCGATGAAGTAGCTCACACTATCAACCAAGCCGTTGCTAATCTCCGGACTGAAGTGGACGAAGTTAAAGTTTCCCAGCAGTATCTTTCAAACGAATTTGAGGAAATGAAATCAACGCTATCGAATCAGCAAACCGATATTGGTCATCTAACCAAGGAATTTCTGCAGGTGAAACATGATCATTCGGAATGCCGCCAAATAAATGAGGATGTCATGTGCGAGCTTAACGAACTGAAGCAAGCAAGTATGATGAACCATTTATTAATTTCCAACGTTGTCCGAATCGCTGCTGATGAGAACCTTATTGTTCTCTTTCGAACGATAATGAACGGGTTGAAGATTGAATACCGAGACGATGAAATACAAACCATAACTCGTTTAAATTCAACTAATTCGAAAGGTATCCAACCGATTTTAGTTTGCCTTACGAATTCCAGATTGAAGGAAAAGATTTTGAAAACTTCCCGCATACGGCCGATCAACTGCAACACTCTTGGGTTGGGATGCAACCAGCCTGTATATTTTCATCATCGCTTAACTGCGGCCAACCAACAATTCTTGGGAGCTGCACGGAAATACCAGAAGGAAAACACCTTTAAATACGCTTGGTACGCGAACGGAATGGTTTTACTACGCAAAAGTGATACCTCTAAAATTATTCGTGTGAAAGATGTGCGCGATTTCCCTTGCTAAAATGATTTTTTACACCGCCTATTTTTTCACCAAAAAACGTTTATTAATTGAATTGAATATTGTATACCCTAGAATACACCCCAAATCGAATTATTATTTATGATTAGGATATAGTAATGCTTACACACTTTATAATTCCACTTTTAGAGTAGTTGGCAACAGTTTGTAAGACTTCTTTAGCTGCAAATAAATAAATAAAGCAAAAAAAAAAAAAAATATTTTATCAATAATTGAAAAAACGTGTCACAAATAGTATGATAGTATGATAGTATGATGGAAAAGATGAATTCCAGCTAAACTTGTTCCTTAAAACCTCCTAGAACTGTTTTTATTTCGATTCCCCCGGTTTTCACCGTGAAAATTTCATTATTACGGGGCGGGGGAATCCTGCTCTATCAGGTTTTAACCAGTATACGTCCAAAAAAATTTTACCCGTTACAGTCCCTGGAGTGTCAATTCGACACTCCCGATTAAAATCAATAATTAAATTAACATATTACAATTTATACAAAGTTTAAAGTTCATTTAAATAAAATACTTCAGTTTTTCGTTATCAGAGAAAACATGATTCGGAAAACAGACTGTAGATCAGCTTCGAAATGCTCAACAAAATTTCACTCAGTTTTCAAAAAAGCTGAAGTTTGATGCTATACGTTGCACATAAAGGTATATTTTTTTGAAATTTTATTAGAACATGACCACAAAAAATGTAAAAAAGTGGTGTAAAATCCGAACTTTAAAACGAACTAAAAAACATATGCAGGATCTCAACGAAACAATGATGTTTCCTCGAAAAGATTCTTTTTTTTTACTTAACTCTAAGCGTAGGTTTCCGAGGATACAAATGCTAAAACTACCAACCCACAGAAAGTGTACTATGAATGCCGTGACCGGGATTCGATCTCATGATAATTGGCTTAGAAGACTTGAAGGCTATCCTCTACTCCACGGGCTGAGGCTTTTAATTACTTTGCAATCAATAAACTGTCAAAATTGTTCAAATCTCACCAGATAAATTTTGAAAAAAGGAATGGAAAGTTCATGCATTTTGGCATATTTTTACATTTTTAGATTGTCACACAGAATTTTTTACGAATTATCTAAGGTTGCTTTTCTTTTAACTTTTGTCAATTTGTATTATTTCATAATTTCTTGCACAAAAAATTAAATTTGCTCTGGATTCAAAGTTTATAACCGCAATATTTCCGCTATAAATTTATATTCACCAGAAATCCAATTTCATACCAATTCCAGTGGTCTTTTTACATGAGCGCTGCGGTACTTATAAAAAATTTCATCTTTCAACCATTCCCCATAGGTTTTACAATGTTACAAGACCTTGTTTCGTTGTGTTGTTTAGTTGTCGACGAAATAATATTTTTCACTTTGAATTTTTACGTGAATTGTGAATGAGCCTTTAGTGCAAAATAATGTATGGGATGCTTATTTAGCCTTATAAAGCCTCTTCCCGTAGGAATGCAACATTGATCTATTTAATGTTAAAATAAATCTTCCTTCATTTACAATTTCAAATGGAGTAGGATATTGCCAGTCGAGGAAAGATCAAATCCTACCGTTTTCTGTTTCAAGATAAGGAAGTTTTTTAAGCTTACAGACATGTAAATGAACCCTCATGCACTTGAATGAAACATGTGAAGAAGAATCCAAACTAAAGAAAATTTTAACTTTATAGCACAACATATGGAACAAATGGCCACTTTGCGTACAATTGTGTTCAATAAGTTGAACAAATTTTGTCCCAGCCGCATTCCAGTGTCTAAATTTTTTTTCCTAACAAACTAAGGATTAAAATATTAGAAAGAAAGTGCCTATAACTTCAGAAATTCTATCAATTCGACACATACCAATGAGCAATAAAGATCTAAACAAACCTTTAAGTCGATAACTTAAAGGTTCTGTAACAATTTTTCCAGGTTTAAAATTCAAGTTACTTTGACATTTTTCCATTAATTGTGAAAATAAGCCAAGTGAAAACATTTATTGAAGATTTTAACTGCAAATTTTAAAGTGCTTTGAAGCAAGTTTTTAAAAAGCATGCAAAAATCCCATCTTTTTACTTTTTAATCAATCTAAGTTCACCATTATTTGTCTCGCAAGAATTTACAAACAAATTTTGTACAGAAAGCATATTACCAAATTCTAAAAAAAAATTGACCATGAATGTGACTTACAATGCTGGCAGTGAATCCGTTCTATTTTGAATTTGATGTGGAGGCCAGGGGTGCCAGGTGGTTTCGTAAAAAGTCAGGACAATCAGAATTTTTCAGGACACCTCCTGATGCATAGAAATAACAAGCAACTCGGATTAGATTGCATAAATAAAAGCAAACTATAGGTGCTGTAAGTGCATTGATTTATGCAACAGAAGTAAGCAGTTATTTGGCTGACCGGCAGTTCATATCGCAAAACATCATTTAAATATCATCTTAATCTATAATTTCCATAATTAAAATGGGTTTTACTGTAAAATTAAAGATTTATTCGAATTTTTTTGAAGTTTCACTTTAAATTCTATTAAATATGACAAGTTTTTAAGAAAATCAGGGCATTTTAGAGACCAATTTTAAAAAATCATTATAACTCGAGAGTTTTTGAAAAATCAGGACGGTCTCCCGAAAATAAGGACCAATCCTGATAAATTAGGATACCTGGCACCTCTGATGAAGGCATGCGACAAATTCACGCTTATTTTAAATTAAGCGATTCTACGTGCACGGTAACCAATGATACTTTGTTTTGTCTGGATAGATTTTCGGATAAGAAATTGACAAGACACCTTCTCTTGTCGACGACTAAAACTTAAGAGGATATTTTATTGTCATTTAATTCTGATTACAGTTTTTACCGCGCAAATCTCATCAAAGTTCATGAACAATAATTCAATGCCACGGATAACATTATAGCAGCAGTCCAAACGAAGCAAACAGCTAGCAACAGCTAGTATACATCGTTTTCACTATCAACTCAGGGTGACCAATGGTGATGAGATTCATCATACTTTATTCTGTATAGAAATCCAAATAGATTCAAGAAAACTGTCTCCACTAAAATTTAAGTTTGGGCGCTTTAAGCAGAGCGTGAACAAAAAGCTTTAACACATTTTGAGCTTTCAGCCAGTTAGTCAATTCAGTATATTTTGAAGGGGTGCCAGCATTCAAACAATTTCTTTCTTCATATTAATTTTAAATTTCACCAAGATACAATGAAAAGTCATTTCTGCTTGCTAATTCTTTATATTCAAAAGATGCAAAGTTTATAAAAGACGAGCATGTTCAAAAATAACACAATACAAACGTGTTTGTGATAAACCAAGTGCTCTTTAATATGTACACAAAAATAGTACTATAGTTATGATTGTGTGAAATTTTTTCTTTCATGTGGGTGCCCGTTAGTTTCACGATAGCTCGTAGATAGCGCCACGAAATGAGCGCCAAAATCAGCCTTCAGTGGTCAGTCTGAGTTTCTGGTGTTTTTGGTTTTTCGCTCTTGAAAAATGTTCAGTACGAATAAAAAAAATGACGGTTGCTCTCTTTCTGAGGGTCGCAATAAATAAAATTTAAATACGGAATTTTCATAATAGTTACGAACATGCCCGAATATATCCTTGAAAATCTGAAATGAAAACTGCTACCAGTGCTGATCAGTGAATTTAAAAAAAAAATCAATTCTTCACGGCTCTATGAGATGACGCGGTACCATTAAGTTAAGTAAGTAAGTATATTCTAATACAGTAGTAAATATTGGTGGCATTTATTTTTAAATCAATCAAAAATTTTAGAGTCCTGGTATGCATTTTTCAGCTTCAATTTAATGTTAACTTTTTAAAATCAGCTAACATACAAGTGAGATAAAAAGCCATAATTTTACAAAATGACAAAATTTTAAAGTATGTATGTATGTATGTATGTATGTATGAATCCACCTTGGGTTTGCGGCAGCGCCGCGGTTATGGCCAAGAAAATAACCCACAGGCTTCCGAAAAAAGAGTGCGTCCTTATTTTACAAAAAGTAATCAAATAGTATCTTTTTCTCAACCATGCCAAATTCCCTTGACATAAATTGAGAAACGTCCAGTATTCGAAACGGGTAACGAGCACATACCGCTACCTGCTCCTTCTGCAAAACAAGGATACCCTGATGCCCCTAACCCATTTTTTCGTTTATTAAATGTGTATTTTTAAAATATAATATATTTTATCATAATGTAGCATAATACAATATAATAGAAACCAATATTAAATAACATGATATAATATAATGTGAAATAAAAATATGATATAAATAACAAGATTCATTTTTTTTCCTGAAAAAAAGTAGATTAAAAATAAGTTAATGCATTCATCGCCAAAAACAATAAAATACCTAGATATCGACAAAAAATAATTTAATAATCTGTTGAAAATAAGATAAGTGACTTCCTGAACATAATAAATCCAAGCGAACGAGATCTAAAATAAATTGTTGATTAATATGGAATACTAAACCTTAAACTAAGCTATAGAATAAATGGTAAAAAGAGACTTTGACAATCAATAAATTTCTTTGTTGCTTCAATTGGAAATTAAAATGTTAAATATTTCAATTATTGATGTTATGTTTTGGATCCGCTGCTTCCGCTTGTCTGAAAACTATAGCATTTATTAATGTTAATTTTGGCTGAAAAGATAGAATGCTGTGCTGATCAACATTACAAAATAACTAAAAACATTTTTATTTTGAATTTATTGTTTTATTTTATTTATCATGGGACTTCGGCATAGAATATTCGTTACTTGCAGCGAAAAAAAACTAGCTTTATTATTTACTTGATAGCTTTGAAAGAAATATGATATTTAAGCTGAAATAATAAAACGGATAAATAAGCAAAATATAAAATAGTTTTTAAAAAAAATGTGTCTTGTGTTGGATTTGATGATCTGGAAAAAAAGACAATCGCAACGCAAAGCTACACCTTAAAAAACAAAACATTTAATAAATTAAACTTTTTTTTAACACCTTGCGGCTTTGCAGACAATTACATGCATTGGATTATCAAATAGAAATATGCATGTTATTATTACTGTTTGAGGGTCAATCACTGAAAACAGTTAACAAAGTTTCAAGTAATTGAAATACGCATATGCTGTGATGGTGTGTGTATGTGTGTATGTTTCCCCATCGGTAGCAAGGTCCAGCCTATGCCTGTGTGACTTGGCCTTCGAACTACTTCTATGGCTTCCACGGCCGATGGTTCGTCGAGAGAAGGCATCCAACTATCAAAAACCTACAATGGTTGCCAATCCACTCCGCTTGCAAATTTCCTTGGGTTATCATTCTCTTTTGTAAATTAAATACAGCTGAATAAGCATATATAATAAATATGAAATGTAATACTAATAAAATATGATAAATTCAAAGTTTTATGAGTATGCAATAAATCAAATATGGTGAATATGAAATATAATAGGGTTAACATAAATAACAATAGTGACTTCATTTCTATTGAAGGAATCAACAATATATTCAATGTAAGGATAAATTTATGAAGTTACAGACTGAGAAGCACCATAAGCTAGCAAGAAACTTAATTATGAAGAAACGAAGAGAGTTGGGTTGATATCGATAGGCCCATCTTGAATTCATTAATCAGTAACTGATTTTAATAAACGCATATTAATCAAACAAAACTTAATAAAAAGAAATGTGAATGAGTGTATGAGTGTGGGTTTCATAAAATGAATTTAGCAATGCTTCAAATCTTCTACAGAAATACTGAAATGAAAATAAGTAAAATCCTGAAAGGAAATTTTGATGAAATATGAAAATATCAGGAAAATTGTGTAAATAATCGGTTTCAAATGAAATGTATCATTGTTATAGTACGATAACCTGTAAAACAAGTATAAATATATTTGTCTGAAGAAATCCATAATGATGCTCGATGATGATTTTTTATAAAATTTCAAGCAAAGTAATTAATATGTTGCTCATGATACCCTCTGTCAGGACTACTACAAATTATTGGAATAAAAATAATAATAAAAAAGCTATAAAGTTGGATGACACACAAATATAGCCACATATGATAATTACAGAATAAACATATGTTAAATAGTAAAGAATATTTGAAAATCAAGATTTCTAAGAAACTATTAAATATTATAGCTTTAAATTACAAATGTCATTTTCAAAAATTTGTGTAACAATGTGAGATTTTATATTTATTTCAACTCGAGTTCAAAGATAATATTAAAATTGTACTTAGCTGAATTGGTAATTGCTTGTTGACAGAAATAAATGTACAATACTTCTTCCATAGCAATGCAGCATTAATCACACACATGCGCGAACAAAGAAATACGAACGGTTCAAAAACATCAGAGTAGGCCACGCGCTGCAAACGCTTCATCGCATTAGCATACCATTAAGACAAACGCACACAAGCACAAAGAAACATAATCTGAAGCAAAGTCCACTTTCGATTGCCGCTATTTTTTCGCATGTTTTCAGAACCATTTCTTTTTTGTTTCACCATTTGTATTTAACTTGTACTAACATAAATTTTCGAATAATAATATCCCGGTATGACTTATCCTACTCCCTAGTTCTAAGATTTCGTTCACTGCCGATAGCTACAAATGAAAATTATCCGAACGCGAGAAGGGAACGATCGATACGTCTTTCACTGATAATTTAATTTTGAACTTTTTCTCTCCTTGTTTCACGCATTATTGAAACGGAAAACCCTTCTAATCCACAAATCCTAGATCTATTATATAAAATTCTCTTGTAACGGTGTTTGTAGTACTACTCCTCCAGAATGACCCAAACGAATCAAATGAAATTATTTTTAGAATATTCTGTAGCCACGCGAATCGGTTTATATCGAATAAAAACAACACAAAGTCGCATCAATTGTCCGTATCAATTAAATTTGTGATAATTTGAATAAAATAAAAGTCATGACATCCATTTTCTCGAGATTTTCTTTCCTTTGGGCGGTTTGTTTTTCGTCTCCATGGTCGAGGCGTCGCGAATCAACGTCGCGAATCAACGTCGCGAATCAACGTCGCGACAGGTTAGTAACCATGGCATAGCACACTGATCAGTGAGAATATTTTGGCGCGTATTTCTCAGCCAAGCATATTTTCAATGCAAGTGGTGGCGATATTAAGCCTTGATGTGATTTTTTCTCTTCTTGATTCCTAGCTCATTTGTACAGCACATGGTTATAAATGACGCCTAGATGTGACTCAGATTGACATTTTGCCGATCGTATAAAACAAATAAATTTTATTTTGCTAAAATCTGAAATTGAAAAGTCAGGCATTCATTTTTAGAAATTTTCTTTCCTTTGAGGGGTTTGTTATTCATCTCCATGGGCGAGGTCGCTAGCAAACGTCGTTGCAAGATAATAGTAACCGAAGCATACTGTTTATTGATCGCTGGAAAAATTTAAAAATTAGGCATCTGTTTCTCAACCAACTACCTATATTTCGTATGCACGTGGGGGCGATATGCAACCTAGATGGGTTTTTTCCTTGCTTATTTGTACACAGCACATGGTAATAAATGACGCCTAGATTTCACACGGATTGATATTTTATCGATCGAATCAAAACCATATAAACGATTTCAAATATTTAAACCATTTTTAATTCGTGTTAATTTAAGCAGTAAATTGTTGTTCAAAAGATATGAATTTGGTCATGATAAATATGAAATAATGACACTTTGCGGATATCCCGAGTGTTGAATCTGAAGCGGACATTCAAAATTATTATAAAGGTTTTTGTAAATCAAGGTCTTTTGGTTGAACAGCATTCAGTGAAATGGAAGTACCATGCCCCAATAAATGGGACAAATGTATACTGCGATATTTCTTTTTGTCAACATAACTCATATTTTGTTGAAAATATTATTTTTTTCAGAAAATATGAAAGTAGAACTGTGGTGATATTCGTTTGCATTTGCCCCAGTGTTTTATTTTTTAAATTTACTCACGAAACCATCGAAGTCTGAACAGATTATTCAATTTCGATCTATTAAATTTTAAAAAATCTGCTTCTCAATAAAATGTTATTAAATCTTAAAAATATTACATAATCCTAAATGAAATCACAGATCACCACCAACAATGTTCAGGAAATTTTGAAATCAGAACATTCCGATGCTTCAATTAGAATCTTCGAAATAATTGGTGAATATATCTAAACATATGTTTTCCTCTTTTCAAAACCATTCGTTTCTTTGATTCATTGGGTTAAAGTTCGAAGGAATTAATTTGCATTTTTTGCTTGGATAAAAAAAAGGAATTTGCAGTATACAAATCGTCAGATTTAATGCCATGACAAGTGCTGTTTGGGAACATTTTAAGTTGAAATGTGTAAAGTCTATAACTTAAGTATCAGGCGAAACTTTTTGGGAATGATTTTGGTGAAAATATGGATTTTAATTCAAACTGCTTCGAAGCATGAGGATGGTGAATAAAAAGCTGTTTGAAAATAGTTAGTTAAACATCTTTTCTTATGTGTTTCATTCCTCCAGCTCTAAAAAATACACCATCCAAAGCTAATTGGGAGCTGAAAGCGCTGCGTTAGGCAAAATATTCAGCAAATACTCCAAAAATTGTACCGATATTCAAAATTCTATTTTTAAAAAGATTCATATGCAATATATTCCAATCAATCAGAAATATTTTATTTCGGTTTAAACCTTAATGTGAACTCGAACAAAACGGATAAAATCTACTAAATAGAATACAGCAAATTAAACATACATATTATCGACATACAGTAGTTTTTCGATTTTATCACGGTCAAAAAAAATTTCACCGTGAATATGGCGAAACCGTGAATTTGGCGAAACTAAAAATTGAAGTAGAAAAAAGTATTTTTACTGTCTTTAATCAATAATTTATAATGTTTCAGTATTGGAAACGTTTTGTATCAATAAATTTTGATCATAAGGCGTAGTTATCAAAGATTACTAAATAAAAAGGATCGTTTTCAGTTCAAATTATTCTTCTCTAAAGCAAATTTTTAGGTTTTTTCTTGAAATAAACCATGTTGTTTATCCATTCGATAGTCTACATCTAATCAAAGCGAATTATTTTGTTTTGATGGAAATTTAACAGTCGTTTTGAAAAAAAAAATCAAAAAAATTAGCATCAAAAAATTTTTTGCTGCTAATTTCAATTTTCAATATTTTAATCTTAACACCTTTGATGAACTAAAAAGAATATTTATTCGAAAAATATTTTAAAATTTGCTCAACTTAGACTTTTACAGTGTGTTTCTCGAAATTTGTTTTATGGGCAGATAATCTTTTGTCTTTATATGTAGAAAAACAGAAATCTTAGTCATATTTTCAGACAAAGCTAGAAAAATTTCATTTTGGTCTTCCAAAATTGTTTATTCAGACAATACTAAAGGCTATTCAATAAGGATTACGCACGCCACCCATTAAAATAAACAAGTTCAACAAAGAAATCAGAGACACTTATCTCTTTTCAAAAACGCTTGAATTCACCCACATTTTTATATGATTCGCATAACCAAAAAAAATTGAATTTTTCAAAGCGACTAACCAACACAAGTAACAACACTAGCATCAGCGTGACGTTTAAATACGTGTGTCGATTATTACAAGCGTTTTTAAAATCCAAATGACGAGTTTAAACAATATACAGATAAAATAAGTAGTTTAATGGCATTTTCATATTATTGGATACCTATATACTATAAAACTATATAATTGGATACCTATAAACCATAAAAAATATCATAAACAAAGACGCTCTATGCTTTTGAATTAAAACTAAGGACCTGGAAATGATTTCTGAATGATTTCTAAAAAAGCGTGATAAAATCGAAACAATAACCGTGATAAAATCGAGCGTGAATTTGGCGAGTATTGATAAAATCGAATAGTGATAAAATCGAGAAACTACTGTATAGTTGTTTATGAAACAAGTTACAAAAATAGGATTTTATAAGACCCGTCGAGTTTAAATTCTTAGGTTTAATTTTGATAGAATTAAGCGGGACGATTCGAGTAAAGGGAAAGAAGGAAAAGGTAAAAAAAAACTAGGAAAAATGGAAAATGGACGCCAAGTTGAACATGGTAAGACGAAGTTTACCGGGTCTGCTAGTATTATATAAATTTCACACGCGACACCATTCAACTTTGACGAAAAACGAACGCGAGGGAATGAAAAAAATCAACCGTTCATCTCCACGAACAACGCGAGACTGTACAAAATGACAAAATTTTAAAGAGGTAAAAAGGACCAAAAAAGATCGCAAAGTAGGATCTGTTGATCTGTTAATGGTCCGTTTCAGGTGATTTTGAGGGTATTTAAAAACTCGTTTCATGAAATTGCAATGTCATTTAAAACATCTTATTCTGTGAAAATAAGGTCACCAGAATTTTTTCTTGGCAAATTAAGTCAAAACCCACTAATTACTCAACGAAATCAATTGAAAAACATAAAAAAATGTGTCCATCAAAATTCATCGACAGATTTAAAAAAAATCCTATTTCTGGGTAATAAAAGGCAAATAACACCTCACTGAGATCTCTCCGGTCAAATCCGACGGCAGATTTGAATTTATGAGAAAATTTTGCGTAAGATAAATATTATTTTAGGTCCTAAAACTCGGGGCTTCGATTTTTTTTTGCGATTTCTGGGTAAAATTTTTCCATAGGTCGGTGGCCTGGAATTTTCTCGATTTTCCTTATTCATCAAAAAGAAAAACGCACGAAACAACCGATGGGAGTTTATAAGATTGGAACCATGCCTCAGACGTTTGCTTGAGGATTTGAAACCTTCTACAGTTGCTGAATGTTTTAAAGATAATTCCTTCCAAATACTAAACAAGGTCGCGGAAAAAAATTTGTGGCTCCGATAGAAGGTTCAGAGAAGTTAAACTGAAAAAAACAGTGTCGTATCTTTTAGTACTGCCAGAAATATTTATAGCTTTTTCTATGCAGATTTTCTGATCAAATATGGGGTTCAATTTTTTCAAATTGATGTATTTTGAAAACAAAGATACATAGGAAAATATATAAAATAATTAGTTTTAATATTTTAAAATTGATATCATTTATCAAATCAATAATTAAGGTACAATTAAATATTCTACGCATCTAAAAAATAAATGTATTCAATTTAAAAACGAACACACACATATAGGATCTCAGTGAAACTTCATGTTTCTTTGAAGAGATCTGAATTCTACTTAAGACTAAAGCGTACATCTTTCAAGGATATAAGGCACCGTACACAAATTACGTAACGAAAAAAATCTAGAATTTAGACCCCCTCCCCCCCCTTTGTAACAATAAGTAACGTTTGATAAGACCCCCCTTCTATAGTTACGTAACGCAAAATACCACCCCCCCCATATTCAATTTTGAAATTAAAAGTAAAAGTATACACAAGTTTATTTGATGCATTTTTATTCTGAAACGTTCTTATACTGCAGTGAAAAATATTAAAAGAAAAAAAATTAAAAAACAGCATCGGTCAAATTTCGGCGAGTTGTTCAGAAATCACTTGTTGCTGCGTATCCGGATTTTCTTTTGATTTGTTCCAGATAAGCACCGCCTCATCCAGACACTTCTTCTTGCTGCGCTCTGGATTGGCTTTAACTGTAGCGTTGAAGAGGCGTTGAAACAGGTCGTTTTTATCCATTTTGTGGTCTTCAGGAAACTAACATTGAAAGAGATGCAATTAATGACGCGATAGTATTATAACAATGAAACTCACTTCTTTCTATTTGAGGAAATTGCACACAGTCAGTTACACTGCATATAAACACTGAATGAGCTGCAGTCGATGACGTGACAATAAAATAAACAAACCCGCAAGGCTAACTTCGATTCATTCGCGCAGTGCGCACACAAACACATAAACGGTTTTTCTGAATCAAATTTTTTTTGACGTAGATTTGCTCGCAAAAATAATCCAATTCTTTTCTTTATGTTTTTTTTCCATTAATTTGTTACGTAACTGAACCAAGTACCCCCCCTCACCCCTATGTAACAGCAAGTAACGCAGACTTAACCCCCCCCCCCCCTACATGCGTTACGTAATTTGTGTACGACGCCTAATGGCTAGCATCTTACTAATGCTAACACCACCAGCCCACAGAAAGAGTACTAAATATGTATGCCGTGACCGAGACTCGATCTCATGACCTCTGGCTTAGAAGACTTGAACGCTATCCTCTAGGCCACGGTCGGCGGCAATTAAATTCCACAAATTTTAAATTCCGATCTTGACTTTCCAGATTTTTTTCCAAACGTAAATCTAGATATTAATCGTCGGGACATCGTCGGCGTTCAAATTTTACATTACAATATCATGTTACCATGTTTTCAATGAAACAAGCTCATTAAAATTTGTTATTTGAAGTAAAAATTACAAATAAAACCATCTTCATTAGACTTTTTGGTTTGTATTTTGCTGATATTGTGAATAAATTGGAGCAAAATCTGAGTTTTTTTTTTCGATATTCGGGTAATCAGGCCGAACCAGGCTTTTCTCATTTTTTTATTTGCTTATGGATTTTATCGACATTTTTCGGTAAGTTTTAAAAAAAATCCATAAATTTACCAATTGTCCAGACGTTTCGAGCTACTCTGGCATTCGCTCCTCTTCAGAAGACACTAAAATCACATTTTCATTAAACTTTCAATCTTAGTTTTTATTTTTCATAAGAACTTACAAATAACTGGTCATCATCTAAACGTCTTTGATTTTGAATAGTTTGTTCTATTTTTCGTTTACATTCGTTTGTCAGTGTTTGTGTTAATTTAGCAATAACACGGTCGTAAATAGTCTTAAAATTCATTGCAATACATTATCGTCCCTCGCTTCTTAGCTTTATATAAAACGTTTCGGTTGATATCGTGGCGTTGTATCCAGCAATTATTTCCAAAATTTTGATGTTTTCAAAATCAAACAAAAATCCATTCTCAAGACTATGTTGTGCTAAACCTGTGCTTATTTGTTTTGTTGTTTTGTGCGTTTGTCTACGAACTGGCTAGTTTCGCTGATGTATGATTTTCTATATTTTCCACAAAGGGACTCATTGAATTTTAAGACAGCTGATGACTCTGTCATTGCTAAATTAACACAGACACTGAACACTTCCATCTGTACCGTTGAGCCGTCAACACGTACGCCGGAGCATCGTATCGTTGCTGTGTACCTGCAGGAACATTTTACATTATTTATTTTTTCCTTACCTGTATTTCAATCAGCACTTTTCAGTGCTAAAATTATTTTCATTTTCTTTTATTCATATTTCCTCTTTTCTTTCCAGCATGGGGAAGTCTTCGGCCGGCTCAAGGGCCGGAAGAAAACGGATTGCTGAACCTAATCCAGGGCCATCTGCCAAAAAAGTTGAAATTTCCAATTCATTCGATGTCCTTCATAACATCGGTGATGAGGAAATATTCATATTTAATTCTGATAAGAGTACTAAGAAACCTTCTTCTTCTTCTTATACTCTTAAAAACGAAAAGATTCCACCAATAACGGTCACGATTCCTGACTTCAATGCCTTTCGAAAAGAAATCGTCACTTCCGTCAAGGATGTGAAGATTTCTTTTCAGATCGGTCGAAGGGGAACTGCTCGTATATTGGCGGAATCTTTTAATGATTTTCAAAAGGTTTTAAATTATTTGAATAATAAAAAACACCAATTTTTTACGTACGACACTAGAAGTGATCGTCCATTTAAAGTTGTACTTCGTGGTCTCACTGGCGATCAGACACCGGATGAGATCACAGCTGAATTAAATTCTTTGTTAGGTTTTTCTCCAATTCAAGTAATTCAAATGAGGAAAAGAACCAACACGAATAATATCAGTAGTGTTGGTTTTGCTCCTGAACTTTATTTGATCCATTTTAAAAAGGATCAGGTTAATAATTTGCAAATTCTTGAAAAGGCTCGTCTTATGTTTCATTGTCGAGTCAAATTCGAACCTTTTCGTAAATCTTCTACCAATTTTCTTCAAAATATTACGCAATGTCGTCGTTGTCAAGCTTTTTGTCATGGCACTAAAAATTGTAGAATGAATGCCAGATGCATGTTTTGCGGCTCATTCGATCATGAAAAATCTAAATGCCTTTTTGGTGGTGATAAGCCAAAAACAGAATTTTTTAAGTGTGCGAATTGCGCAGGTAATCATTCCTCGAATTCTCTAGACTGTCCCATCAGGGCAAAAATTATTGCTTCTAGGAAAAATCCCAAAGTTTCCAGAAAAGTTTCTTCTCCTCCTTCCTCTTTTTCGTCTTCACACGTCGGGCCACAAACAACCTGCCTGTTCGCATTCAGCCTCGGTCTACATTGGAATCACGGCTGGGTAATACCCGAAGTGATTTTAATGTTACCTGGGCTGATTCTGCGCCCCAGACTCGTTGTTTATCGTTCTCAGAGGTGGTTGAAAATGGGTTGCCCTCTTCAGGTTTAACTAATAAAAATGGGAAAAAACCAAGTCTCAACGTTCATGCGAAGGCTTGGGAAAATCCCCGAAATTCAAATACTTTTTCTTCTCCTTCCTCTTCTGATTCTAACAATTTTGTTGATTTGGGTGAGATTACTGAGGAAAAATTAAAATTTTTGCATCAAAATTTAATGGAAATGATGCAACTTATGTTGAAAGCAAATTCAATGTTTGAAGCTTTCCAAACTTCTTTTAATTATGCTAACAAAATTATTATGACTTTACGATTCCCTCATGGATCCAAATAGATGTTTAAATATTATGAATTGGAACGCTAGATCTTTGCTGGCTAACCAAGACGAGTTCTTTTTATTTTTGAAAACTCAAAACATACATATTGCTGCCATCACTGAAACTTTTTTAAAGCCAGACAATAACTTGAAAAGCAATGCTTTCTTTAAAATTTTACGAAATGATCGACTTGATCGACAAGGTGGGGGTGTAGCTATTGTCATCAATAGTCGTCTCAAATTTAGACTTCTTCCTTCTTTCAACACAAAAGTCTTAGAAACAATTGGAATTGAATTAGAAACTTCTATGGGGAAAATTATAATTGTTGCCGCATATTTGCCTTTTCAATGTAGCGGTGAACAGAAAAATTTTTTGAAGGGAGATTTACAAAAACTCACCAGAAATAAATCTAAATTTTTTATTATTGGTGACTTTAATGCAAAACACCGATCTTGGAATAATATTTCATCAAATTCAAATGGGAATATTTTATTTAACGACTGCTCTGCAGGTTATTATACTGTTGAATATCCTAATGGGCATACTTGTTTTTCTTCAATTAGAAATCCCTCCACAATTGATTTGGTTCTAACGGATTTAGGCGAGCATTGTAGTCAATTAGTTACTCATGCGGACCTCGATTCAGACCACCTTCCAGTAACATTTTCTTTATCCCAAAGTCCCATTGAAAACCCTTTAAAATCAACTTTTAACTTTCAAAAGGCTAACTGGGAGCGATATATGAATTTTATTGAACGTAATTTAGATGTAAACGTTCCATTGAATTCAATAGAAGATATTGATTTGGCTGTAGAAAATTTGACAACTGCAATAGTCAATGCTAAAGCCGCTTCAATACCTAAAGTTAAACATAAATTCAATCAACCTTTAATTGATGATGATCTTCAGTTTTTGATACGACTGAAAAACATTCGTCGACGCCAATATCAACGTACTAGAGATCCTTATTTGAAATTAATTTATTGCGACCTTCAAAAAGAGATCAAACGTCGTTTAAATTTCATTCGTAATGAAAATTTTGCTAAAGCAGTAGAGGACATAAAACCCTACTCAAAGCCATTTTGGAAATTAACTAAAATTTTGAAAAAGCCCCAGAAGCCAATTCCTACTTTGAAAGATGGGGATAAACTTCTTTTAACTAATTCAGAAAAGGCTCAAAAATTAGCCCAACAATTTGAGTCTGCTCATGATTTTAATTTAAACGTTGTAAGTCCAATTGATGCTCAAATTTCCCTAGAATTTGATGATATTCTTTCTAAGCAAAATGTGTTTGAAAGTTCTTGTGAGACAAATATTGATGAACTTAAATTGATTTTCAAAAAATTTAAAAATATGAAAGCTCCAGGGGAAGATGGGATTTTCTATATTCTTCTTAAAAAGTTGCCTGAAAGCACTTTAAATTTTTTAGTTAAAATTTTCAACAAATGTTTTCACTTGGCCTATTTTCCCAATAAATGGAAAAATGCCAAAGTAACTCCAATTTTGAAACCTGGAAAAAGTGCTTCAGAGCCTTCAAGTTATCGACCAATTAGTTTGCTTCCATCTTTAAGTAAACTATTTGAGAGAGTTATTTTGAATAGAATGATGATTCACATTAATCAGAATTCCATTTTCCCTGATGAACAATTTGGTTTTCGTCATGGACATTCTACTACACATCAACTTATGAGTGTAACTAATATGATTAACGCTAGCAAATCTGAAGGTTATTCAACTGGTGTTGCTCTTCTTGATATTGAAAAAGCTTTTGACAGTGTTTGGCACAAAGGTTTAGTAGCTAAATTAGCTCGATTTGATTTTCCTGTATATCTCACCAAAATTATTCAAAATTATTTGACTAGCCGAACCTTACAAGTAAGCTATCAAAATTCATGCTCTGAAAGGACTCCCATTAGAGCTGGGGTCCCTCAGGGCAGTATACTTGGGCCAATTTTATACAATATTTTTACTTCTGATCTTCCTGATGTACCAGAAGGAAAAGGTAGAAGATTATTTGCTGATGATACTTTGCTTTCAGCCAAAGGTCGAAATTTACGGGTGGTACGCAGTAGATTGCAAGAAAATTTAAATTCCTTTTTGAGTTACTTGAAAATGTGGAAAATTTCTCCTAACGCTTCCAAAACTCAACTTATTTTATTTCCCCATAAGCCAAGAGCAAATTTATTAAAACCTAATGAAAATCATTCCATAACTTTTAATGGGGTTTCATTAGAATGGTCTGATCACGTGAAGTACTTGGGACTTACACTTGATCGGAATCTTACTTTTAAAAATCACATTGAAGATATTCAATCTAAATGTAATAAATACACTAAATCTCTTTATTCTCTCATCAACAGGAAATCCCGGTTGTGTCTGCGAAATAAGATGCTCATCTACAAACAAGTTTTCCGACCAGCGATCATGTATGCAGTTCCGATTTGGTCTAGCTGCTGCGCGACGAGGAAGAAAGTCATCCAGAGGATTCAGAACAAAGTTCTGAAAATGATTTTGCGGCTTCCACCTTGGCACAGCACCGAAGATCTTCATCGGATTGCAGGCATTGAATCTATCGAAGAGATGGCCAACAAAATCATCTCCAACTTCAGCGGCAAATCGATGCAGTCTTCCATCGCAGAGATTCGTTCTCTTGATGTTTAGTTTAATTTTAAGATAGTGTTTAGTTTTAAGTATAAAATATTTTTGCTATTACAGGATGTTCTCCTACATTAAAAACTTGATTGCGCTCAGCAAATTTAAATCTTATAAATAAATTTTTATAATCTAGTTACTTATAGGGCTATGAACAGTTCATTATTGAGCTGAACACCTAGTTTAATGCAATAATGTAATATAAGTGTAATCATGATTTGATACAAATAAAGACATATTTAAAAAAAAAAAAAAACACAGACACTGAAAAACAAATGTAAATGAAAAAAAAACTGTCCAAAATAATGGTAATTCAGACAATGGCCAGTAATTAAATTATCAAAAATTAAGATTGAATGTTGAAAGAAAATATACTTTTAGTGTCCACTGATGAGGAGCGAATGCCAGAGTAACTCGAAACGTCTGGACAACTGGTAAATTTTGTTTTTTTTTTATATTAAACTTAGCCGAAAAAATTTGATAAGAACCAATAGCAAACATTCACTACGATAAATCAAAACACAATTTTTTATTTCAAAATCCGTGAAAACTCAGATAAAACCGGACAATCTGCAATGCTTATTCTAATGAATCTATTCGAATCCACTTAATCAAGAGATTTATCAAATTTAGAAAAAATACAATCCAACAAAACATCTTGTCCACTACTTTTCAAATAAAACATTCTAAAATTTTTTTTTTTTTGTTTCGATTATAGTCGTTTCACCATCTTTATGGCATTCGCGACTTATTCTAAAAATGAAACACTCTAAAACATCGTATATCTTCTATCACGCGTAAGATTCGCTTCCCGGAACATCGGACACGGAGTGCGAGTCGCCATCTACCGGTGTGCCTTCGACCCTAGGAAAAGACGACGCTAACGATGATTTATTGCTCCAAGACCTCTTCACGTACATTATTCGAATGAAAAGGAATCTCTTTTGCCCTTTCTGTATCGCAATTTGTATGGCGTTCGTTCACACGTGTTGGGGATACAATTTGACTCGAATGTGTGTCATTCGGTGACATCGAAGCTCTTTAAATATTCTCCTGAAAGGTTTCTGGCCATTATGTATGTTTCTATGATAGATAATGCAAATACCATTCTTCAACTTATAGTACGCGAATTCCACTCAAATATTTGAACTTAAATTAATGTGTTTTCATTTTGTTGAAATTTTTTTCAGGTTAAATATTTTTGTGAGGTTGTACATGGATTGTTAGTGACTAGATATTCAAAATAATAACTCAAGAATCTTAAATGAATGATAGCAATTCATGATTAGGATTTCAAAATTTACTACTCAAATTCTTTACTTAACAGTTTTGTAACCTACTCAAATAACAACTCACTTCCGCGTTCTTTCCATTAAACAAACTTTCGCTTCAGCGAAACAACCTTCTCCTTTCCGATGCAATTAGGCATTCAATTTGGTCGCAGGAGGAAAATTTCCATAAAACAAGATCAAACGATTCCATACCCCGTTTAAATATTGTAAACTTTCGCAAACGGAATCGGATGGCTGCCAACAGCCATATTGAAAAGTGCTGCGAAGTATTTCCAAATCGAATTACACCCCTCCAGGGGGATGCGAAAGCGAGACCAAGTTTTATACCAGGGGACGATTTTTAAGGGTAGGTCCCTTCTAGCGGGCTCATCCCTCTCGATTTTACGGAAACACAACTACCTATAATACAATGAGATAGGGAACCGGTAGTTTTCACGACAACATTTCCGCCCAGCAACAACCGGAGGGAATTGTTTCATTTTTCATGACCCATTAGTTATTTAAAAATTTTATTCGAAAGTTTTCGGGAGCAATGATGCCAAATTATAAAGAAACCATGAAATGTAAGATTAAAAGTTTATTTGAACTATCCTGTTCGTGAATAAATAAGTTCAAATTACTTTCAGATAATTTTTTTTTCCTTGTAGGGGAGAGCCCACTGCGACCAGTAGTTGATCTATTGCGGTAATTACCCCGCGTTAATATATGCTATCAGGCTCACCTGTACTATGGGTTGAGCGCGGTCCTATGGGGGGGGTGATCGGGGTGATCACCCCCCCCAAGCGGCAAAAAACCGTTACAAAATACCCGTAAATGCTCGAATTTCTATAAAAACTTTGAACTTTCCCTAGTAGATATGCAATTCAATTTTCAAAAATTTTCCACTCCGTGGGGGGTTTAATCAACGAAAAAGTTTGTTTATCACAAGTGCTCAAGATTGAAGAAAAGTGGGTCTACCAAACTCAAACAGCTGCAACTTGCAATTCCCTGGACCGAATTACACCAATCAACTTCTGTTGAATTATTCAGAGTGTTGACTTTGAATTTGCTAACCATTTATCTACTTAGCATTTGAGCTAGGTAATAAAATGTAGGGACATTTTTTTATTTGTCACTACTATCCCTCATACATATGCCTAAACTTACATGGGCAAATTGTGATGAATTTTGTATTTGTTTCAAAATCTGAGCTTCTTAATTCTGCATTATGTTTTGAATTTTAATGGAATGACAAATTTTGAAAAGTCAAATAGGGGAGTGAATATTGTTGTAACACTGAAATACTTGAATATTTTTTTGTCTGACCTCATACATTGATTGCTTTTACTTAGCAGTTTCTTTTTTATTCGGTCAGATAGAAAAAAAAAATAATAAAAATTTAACTATATACATATGTCCAGAATCATAAGATTGGCAATTTTCTTTAATTTTCAGAAATTACTGTCATGTTTAATAAATTTACAAGTCTTGGTCATTCTAAGAAGTGAAAAAATCTTTCTGTTTGACACAAATATTACACAACATAAATTACATTGTAATATACAACATGTTGAGGCCGCATGAAATCCATTTTCAAGGAAGATTCGGCAACGGAAAGTTCCTCATTAGGATTTTTCTTTGTAGTTTAAAATATTTAAAAAAAACCGAAGGAATCAAGACAAAATATGATAATATAACTTTACTTCAAGAATAAAAAGCTAAGACGAATCTAAAATTCAAATTTAAATAAGAATTTTTTTTCTTTTGTTTACAGTTGGTTTATTGACAATTTTAAATCTTTACAAAGTGATGTCTAACTCATTCCAAAATCCAATGCAGTACTATCCTCACTTGCGTTTACAAGGAACTAGATTCCAAATAACAATTAAATTTTTGAATCACAGTAAAGATTCTCTTGCGCGAATTCATCTTTCCCTCGATTTAACATCATTCAATATGAATTATGAAACTTCAAACTAACTTAAAAATGAAATTGTAATAATAAGAGTTTAAGTTTTAAAAACCTTTTATAGATTTCTAAATTCAAGTTAATGCGTTAAAAAACATTCACATTTTCTGATGTGCAAAGAATTTGAAAACTGACTTTGACTTATTTAGGGGTACTGAAAGCAAATTTGATTTTTTTCTATCTGCTCTGTTTTTCGGTATGATTTTTGAAAATACAAGGTTGAAATTCATTGAAAAAATTTGTGCCATTTTTGGCAAAAGTGTACAATATCAAAAAGATTTGATCAGTTTTTCTGAAGACTGTGAGAAATGTAGTGACTTCTGAACGACAAAATTAAAGAATAAAAAAAAATAAAATTTATTTTTTTCAAATCGTTGTTTTTTTGCAACAAAATCTGTATCGTTTTTTCGGAAATTTGCTACTTAGTGACATTCTACCCTAAAATCTGCATCGATGAATGAATGTAAGATAATTTATAGATTCAAAATAATTATTTGTTGTTTATGTAGGTCAGTTGTTTTATCAGTTGTCATTTATCGATAAAACTCTAAACTAATTAGTTTTCTGACAAAAAAATCTGTCAATAGTAAAGGAGGGAAAAATTTTCCAAAATCAGTTTGCCTATGTTTTATTTTTGCCTTTATCGATTAATACTTTCCTGTTATCAGTCGATTATTTTTTCGGCAACGAGGCAATCCATCAAGCTAACATTCGAAAGAGTTTTTTGTTACTTTTGACTGATACTGCTGGATTTCAAGATCTACACCAATTTAATCGACGAAACTACAATTAGTTCGTCCACATAAATATTTTGAAATTTCAAGTTAAAATCCAGTTTAAGGTTTGATACTCTACATCTGAAAGTTTGACTATTTCAATTGCAATTGATAAAAACTCTTCACCAAAATCACTCCTTCATTCCATGTTTTTTAATTATAAATCAATATTATTTCAAGAGTTTGGAATTATAAACAGGTACCGACACGAAGAAAAAAAATGATTTTTCATATTCTTTATAACTTATTTGTTGCTATTTCATTTGTTTCAGTACAACTGAAATTGAAAATTTTGTATTATAATCTGAAATTCAAGAGAAAATCAATTATAAAATTAAGTTCTAGAAGCTGCATACTTCAGTATCTGATCTCAAAAATCTTATTTTAAACTAAATTTATTTTTAGAGTGTTGATTTTTTATTTTGAGAATTTGAAAAATCATAACCAGAACTTTGAACGATGATTGTATTTCCAAATTGAAAATAATATTACGAATTTTCCAAATTTATTAATGTTACTACTCAGTAAATTTTTCCAATGAAAAATTTTATCACCGTTAATCAATTTGAAATTCAGAGCAATAATTAACTGAAACTTACCTCAAAACTATACTTTTTGTTTGGCCTAGTACTCAACAACATGTGTATAATTTTCATTTGTAAAATGACATTTATAATAAGAAATTCTTTAAAGATCTTTGAAAGTGACAATTTCAAACTAGCAGATGTACAAATTACGACAATTTTCTTCTTAACTTTTTTGCAGTGAATATTATAGATTTGCTGGTTAGGCCATACATATTGAAAAAGTTTGTTAAAAGATTTAATTATTTTTCTCTTATTTCATGTTTTTCGAAATACATACATCTGATTATTTTCAGTGAAATAGAAGTGGGGGAGGACGAGAAATGTGCAGCTTATATTGTACTCATTTGAAAGTGACAAACCTCAAACCAGCCATCCATCCCCCCCCCCCCCCCCCCCCGTCACCACCCTTCTTTTCGCTTTTTCAAAATGATTGTTTTCTCACCAGATATTACGTTCCTTCATATTGACTGATTTTTGAAAATTTGGAAAATCACCCCCCCCAAGAGCCAACTCTAGGACCGCCCCTGGGTTGAAGTGACAGTTGATTGCTGACTAAGCATTTTATCCCAATCAGGTATGATATCAAAGATGTATGATATAACCTTCTTGGGGCTGATATGCAACCATATTTCTTGTGCGCTTATTAACTTTGCCCCAAGTAGACGCTCTCTCCTATTTAGGAGGGCGCAGCAGTTGCATAGAAGATGCTCTGCAGTTTCTTTTTCGAGCCCGCAGAACCGGCAGTCATCGTTTTGAATAATGTTTATCCGTTTGAGATGTTGTTTTGTTGGACAATGTCCGGTCAAGAGACCTGTGTAAATACTTAACTCATGCTTACTTAGGTTCAACATGTTTTTGGAGAATCGTGCCCTTGGTTCAATGAATCTTTTCGCCTGAGCTGCTCCCTCTGCTGTTCTCCAATTGGAGACAAAAGTGGTGCTTTCCCAGTTCTTGAGTTCCACATTCAAGGCACTCCTTGATCCTCCGCAGAAAGGTTCAGGTCCAATTAACAGGCCCTGAGATCCTTCCCTAGCTAGCTGGTCTGCTTCTTCGTTCCCTAGGATACCGCAGTGGCCTGGAACCCAGAATAAAAATACTCTGTTCCGTATGGCCAGGTTTCTTAGTGCAACAATACACTCCCATACTAGCTTGGAGTAACATGTGAACGTACTTAGTGCCCGGAGAGCGGCCTGGCTGTCAGAGAATATATAGATATTTGTGTATCTGTATCCTCTCTTCAAACAGGCTAAAGTGCATTCAAGAATTGCTTGAACTTTTGCTTGGAATACTGTTGGCCAGTTTCCCATCGGAATTGAGAACCTGAGTCTAGGTCCGAACACCCCTGCCCCAGTTCTATTATCCATTTTAGACCCATCAGTAAAGAATTTTATTGATCTGGAAGGAACCGCAGGTCCACCTGACTCCCACACGTCCCTATCGTTGATAGTTACATTGTATGGTAGGGTAAGTGTTCCTAATTTGACATGTGTACCTAATGTTAACATATCGTTCGATTTTGGCTGTTTTTGACCTTATTTTTCACTAATCACAATTATTGAAAAAATGATAATGTAACGGATAATGTGAACTTTCATTTTACTTACAAAATAGTTTTCTAGCTCACAGGATTTTTCGTAAAATTCGAATTGTTTGAAAGTATGACCAAATTGAATGGAATTGTTAGCAAATTTCTTAAAAAACACCTATTTAGAAATGGAAGATTAAAGCTGATTTTGTCATCCGATTTTTTTGAAATTTTTCGTCGAGTGGTTTTTAATCATGATTTTAGTAATAAGTATGTTAGAACCATGTTTTTTTCGTGTAAAAACTAAAAAAAAGCTTATGTCCACAATTAGGAACACTATTTTCAATGTGTTCCTAATTATGGACATAGTCAAAGTTCTCCAAACTTTATCAAAGTCATAGAATGTATTTGAAATAAATTTGGTTGGTTGAATTGTGTTTTAACTTAATTTTCAACGATCTGTTAAAATCAGCTGTTTTGAGTTAATAAAACATGATTATATTTTGCTTCAGTGTATCTCAAAGCTTTAAATGTTGAAAAAATATTTTCTCCAGGTTGTAAAGGACGCACCCTACGCAACAGAAAAGGAAACTATCAAGTTACTGAGAGCTTCTCAACGAGAACAGAATCGAAAGGAAAATTTAAAAAAAAAAATCTAAATAAAATACGTTGTATACAGCCACCTGGGGCATCATGCAACACTTTTCCATTACAATGGCTTCTAAAAACCTAATGTTCACAGATAATCATACCACTTGTACATCAAAAGTTTTGAGGTTAATGGGACAACAAATTGACGTAGTCAGAAAAATAATTGGTTTCATCAGTTATTTTTAAATTTTCAAAACATGCGATTTTCACCCTACTAAGGAAAAGGGGTAAGTTACAAAAACCTTTGTTTTGAATGAAAAATTAAATGAAAAAGTGTGAAAAGTAATAGTTTTTGATATATTTGTGTTACGCATAAAACACGATCTGCAATTATTTTTGATTTTGTTCGAATTAAATTTGATATTTTTTCGGTCAAAGTTTTTTTTTAAAAAGATAGCATGAGGATGCTGTATACAATTAGTGATAAAAATACTACAACAAAATTTAAAACGATAATTCAGCATATGGAAACTGTAAATCATTGATTTGCATGTCGATGCATTTTAGCCCAGACTGCTATCCGAATTTTAAAAATATTTATTTAAAAAAAATTAAATTATTGTCCCAAAATATTTATACACCAACAGTGTAGATATAGGATAATAAAATCAATATAAAGTGTGTAGGTGATAAGCCAATCCATCATACTGTATTAAGTTTTTAACGGTGTCAAAAAATATAAAAATTTCGATTTTTCAAATTTTCTATGAGAATCAAAAACTTCAAAAAACTATCTCTCGACGTGAGAAACTTTGACATCATCGTTTTGTTCTCATTAAATGTTAATTTTATTACATAGGGTAGCGAACTTATTTTGGATCAGGGGACCTATTTTGGACCACCATGTCTAGCTCTCTTATAAAGCAACTAATAATAAAAAAAATTAAGTGCCTGGGCTTCAACAATGCTTGCTAAAAAAATTCATGATTATTTGTTTTATAATCAATCAAGTTTAAGAGAGCTAGACAATGTGGTCCAAAATTGGTCCTCTGGTCCAAAATAAGTCCGTTACCCTAATACTCAAACAAAATTTAAATAAGTGCTGTGATACACAAATGTTGCATCTTACCATGCTGTGGCATGATGTGGTTGACTGTATCTTATTTATATCCATTACAATGAATTTCATTATTTCTCTATTCATATTTTAAAAACGTTGTAAAATTTATAAAAAGGTGAGTTTTGAGATTGTTCTCATTAAAGTATTAAAAACAGACCCATATGCAAAATCAGGAACAAATATTGGGTACGCGGATACATCTTTCCTCATATGTAAACATTAGGAACACCCTTATGTTAACATTAGGAACAATTAGTGCCAAATTAGGAACATTGTCACACCTTTTAAAACATGTTATTTTTTGTAAATTAAAGCTTGAAATGATTATTTTAAACCATAACAGAGTTCAGAAAAAAATTTGGAACTTAGTTACCATAAAATTGTATATCTAAGAATTAATGATTCGGCCTACTAATATGAAAGCTAAAATCATCTTACATAATATAGCGAAATTAGGCTCACTTACCCTATGTCTAGATTGAAAACGGGTTCCATCCAGTCATCGTTCTTTACAATAAGTGATTTAATTTTAAATATCTTCAGGTTTTGTAGGTGTCCTGTAAGATCCCCCTCATAGAGAGTTTTGTTTTTGGAGAGTCTCAAGGCACTACGTTTTGCCTCTTACTCAATAAATGCAGATAATGGAGAACAGTTTTATTTTATTTAAAAAGGCTCTTGATATTTTTTTTTAAATTTTAGGGTGTGAATATTTTTAATTGGATAATCAAAAGACACGAATTTGGCGTTTTTTTTTAAATCAGCTGAAGTAGTGGAGGATAGGAAGGGGAATAGAAAGAAAGAGCTCTCATACGCTTTATTTAGCATAATTCGAGCACTTATCAATCAATGATGAAAGAGGTTGATAACGTACGAATAATTTTGGATAAGTTTTTTTTCATATTCAATTTGGCATAATCCGAAAACTAATCAAACAAATGGAGCCAAATGTGGAATTTGACGTTATTAAGATACTTAAAATATTTTTATGGCAGTTCGTGAGCTCTCCACAATTTAGAAAAAGGAAAGTGTGGAGAATTCATACCAAAAAACATGAATTTTGGCATAATTAACCTTCCAAAGCTGTTTGAGACAATTTGACCCGAAACGCACATTCAATTTATTCAATTTTCAAAACTTTCAAAACTTTCAAAACAAATTACAATGAATGTCTCAAATCATTGATTTTTTGATTATTTTTTCAAAATTATGTTTCTTATTATGGACTAAAAATTTTCTTCTAAATCATTTCTTAGCTGTCTAGTTTTCAAATTTGAATTAAATAATCACAAAACACGCTTTAAAAAAAAATTATGTCTTGAACAAATTTCAGGCAAGGTAAAAAATAATCCATAATTAATTATTAGAAAATGATAATATTTGTTTTTTATTATTCGTCTTAATTTACAATTCTCTTCTTCATTTTCAACTGTAGGGTAGATTGAAAAATTAACTGTAGTGTTATGAATCAGAAAAAAATTATCGCGATTTGAAATGTGAATGTTTGATTTGGAAATAAAATCAACAAAGGTTTTTGTTTTGAAAATACTAAAAACTCAGAATTGAAAATTATTAACAAACTTTATTAAATTCGATAAATTCATTTGAAAATTGGAGCAAAATATGATAAATTCATTTAAAAATTTGAAGCAAAATAAATACCATTTCAAAAGGTAAGCTTTTTAGCATTTGAGAGGCCTTTTTTTCAATAAACACGTCTTACCATTATGCAAATGGATCTATGGACTTTAATTGATAACTCAAGGAAGAAGCATTTTAATGCTTAGGTCTTGATAATTGATTTGTTAGTTTTAAGCGTCCTGAACTCGAAGCTTTTATCAAATTTGAACTATCACATTTATTTTTGGTGAGATGGAGTTAACTTAATTAACTACCAAATATACAATTTGAAAATCTTGTTTGATTTTGTTTATTATACTTCATTAAAAAATTATCGCTTTATTATCATCATGCATGATTTACAAAAGTACATTTCAACAGATTTTATAAATTTAAAAAATATTATTAGGTACAATTATCTGTAACATTACTGCAGAAAGTTAAAAAAAACTTGGTTTCATTTAACAAATTTCTTGAAATCTGCAAAATGTATAGATTTATGCTTTAAAGAAAATCTTGAATTCAATTTGGTTTAAAACTTCTTTTATATTCGTTTTATTAGGTTCACAAATAGAAAGCTTTCATAACTTTTTTAGCAGAACTCAAAATTACTTGAAGCCTTGAAGAAAATTGATAATTGATTCAAATGTTTTATTTTGAAATGTTTGTTTTTTTTTTAAAAGTTTTTTCAGGAAAAGGCCAAACTTTCGTAAATGATTTTTACCTTTTTCCAAATGTTGTTTCTATGACAAAAGTTGATAAAAAAATTTGCATATTTAGATTCTGTCCAAAAATTAAAAAAAGTCAAAACTATCTTTTTAATTCATTGCACCTTGAAAAAGTAGAATTTTTTGGCCTCTATAATTTATCAAAACCTTTTTACAAATGCGATATTAAGCATTGAAGAACAAGGATTTTTTTTTTACTGAGGCTGAAATTGGTTTCTTGAAGAATATTTCATATCAGCATAACATTTGTAATAATATAAGTGATTTCTTTAAATCAAAATTTCTAGTAAAAAAGTAGCCTAAAGGTCGGCAACCTGCGGCTCGCGAGCCTGGCTCTTTTGATGTAAAGCTGCGGCTCTTTAGTTCACTGCGCAAATAATATATTAATTTTTGAATCAAATATTTTAAAAATCGTGCTAAGGTCTATTGCGATCTAGCACACGGATTTTCTCAGATTCAGAAGAGAATATTAAAATGGACAAAATGGCAAAATAGCACTATTTTTGTAGCAAAATTATACAATTTTTAGTTTCTTAGTGTTATTAAAGCATCAGCATATAAATCAAGATATAATTTATCATTAACCGTAAATGCAAAGAAAAACTGTTGTTTTAAAATAGCAAAACTTAAATCAAATTTTTTTTTTCAAAACTTATGTAAAAATAAACATCATAATACAATCAATCAATCGAACACAAATACAGGAACTTCAAAGTTTATCATTTTCAAAAAAAAGTAGTTCTTAGACAGCCTCTGTTAAAACAACTTAACCCTCATAAAATTTTACATTTTTAGCACCCGCAATAACTTTTTTGCCTTCTATGAAAATAAATCAGCTGAAATTTCTGAAATCTTGTTCATCTCGTAAAAACATGAAAAAATATTGCAAACACCACCTCAATTCTATCATATTTATCCATCATCATATTAATTTTTATTGAAACGATAATTTGAATGTACCTGATTATTCAAATTTTAATGTATTGAATATCTCGTTAACATTCCAGATTGTCCGGTTTACCAGTGGCTAACCCAAATTTTCAAAGAAAAATGGGAAAATGCCAGCTCCGTTCGAGTAGCCGCGATATCGAGGAAAAAGATCCAGTTTTTTAAGGATTAGATATTCACAATTTTTGCAAAATTCCAAACTTTCAGCTTGTTTTAGCGAAATATATTCGCATGTAATTTTTCGCTAATGTGCCTTAGAAAAAATCATTTTTCGTGTGTTTATTATTCAGCTTTTCTCTTGCCTTTTCATGGAACATATCTAGATTTTGGCTGGATTTTCCCGTTTATGGTAATAAACGGTTTTGAGTTTAAAATTAAGAAACCAAATGCCTGGATTTGCCGGCTTGGATAAGTTCAGAAAAATTCTGGAAGCCTTCTCAATAAAAACATGTAAATCTTTGAGTCTTTGAACACATTTTAAATTTCTAGTGTGATGCGTGCAACCAATATTTACCAAAAGCGCACCAATGCGGACAGCGGACATATTTTTTTCCTTTTCGATTGAGAGTTTATTAAAGTTGATTTATTTTTATTAAACCTTATTAAACCTTATTAAACCTTATTTGTAATTTTTATGAAACCTTAAAAGTGTCCTTGAACAAGTTTTGCCAGTTAAAATGTACTGTTTCTTTATTATTTGTCAAGAATTTTCTATGAAGGCTACAAAATCATATTATTACAGATATTTATACTGATCAAGCAGCAGCAGCTTTAGCTAGCATTGATGAATAATAAACAATGTATTGAATTTCATTTTTTATTCAATTGGACGCACAATGCTGAAGAATCCCATGTGACATAAAATGAGATTTTTGAATTTTTCATATGCATAAAATTCTCAAGACACGTTCGCTTGATGCCATGAATTTTGAAAATTCTACTAAATAGTTGTCAACAGCATAATTTTTGAAGATTTAAATTTTCGACTACAATAAATTTAGTTGTATTTTACTTCACATTTCTGAACTTCGGAAAGGATTAGCTTTATCTGAGGAATGCTTTAAAAAAGCACGATAATTTGAAGAATACTTATTTCTCTTTACTTTGTTATTTTCACAGCTTTTCTTTGCTAAAGAAATAATAAATAATCTGCTTTCGGAAATATGTTAAAATTTTTCATTTTTACATCATGCAAAGTATTCATTTAAGCTTAATATGGATTAAAAACTTTAATTTCTTTACAATCAAATCATATAAGAAAAGATTACAATTCCGGAGAAAATCCATGTACTTAATAGTAATCAGAAACAGATTAAAAAGAAGAACTCAAGAGTTGGATAAAAACACTAATGGGTTTAAAGTTATTTTAAAAACCTAATGTTCATTGAGCATATGTTTTGATTTTTTTATATTAAAAACAAATACAATAAATCTTTGATGTGGCTCTTTCAAACTCTGAAATTTTAAAAATTTGAGGGTTTTGGCTCTTCCGACTAAAAAGGTTGCCGACCACTGCCTTAGTCCCATCCGCTACGCGACTGCGTGAAGAACATACTTTTTTCCATGTTCAAACGCGCAGCGTCGGCTACTGAAATGATTTTTGAAAGGCCCACTAGTAACTGGTTCGAAAGTAAATTGAGTTGAAAATTTTCAAACAATTGTGAGTCAGTAAATAAGACTAAATTAGAGGGGAAACCTCAACAACAGGGAAAATATCCAGGTTTCGGGCATGCTAGGAAATTTTTCCATTCTGGGAAATGGTGCATTCTGGGGAAAACATTTGGAATATGGTCCATTCTGAGAAAAAAAAATTTCTGGTAAATGGTGCATTCTGGTAAAATGAAATCTGTGAAATGGTTTATTCTGGGGTTTGATTTCGGGTATTTGTCATTCTGGGGAAAAATCATTCTAGGTAAATGTTTGCGGGCTTTTGGGATACAATCATTTCAATGTGATGTGATTGTTTTTTGAAGATTGATGAAACACTACAGAGGCTACCGGGCAATACAAATAATCCCACTTTCATGAAAAAGTTATTTAAATAAATTAGCCTTTTGAAAAGATCAATTCTTAAAATGATTGAGACCATTTTAAGCTTTAAATTGATATCCATCATGTAAAAGTCGATAGACTTCTAAGTGAGTCCCAAAGCAATTATTGTATAAAATCACATCTTTTTCGGGGTAAAAAGGGCATAACAGATCGCCACCTTTTATCTTTAACCTGTGTAAAGGCACTTTAAAAAAAAATAAGAATCCAATACCTTTTAGTTCATTCTATGGAATTTCAATGAAATGAAATTTTATGTTGGTGTAAAAAATGAAGAAAAATGTTCAATATTGGGCAAATAAGGTCAAATAACGCTGCACGCTGCACAAGAAACCTACAGTTTAAAGCTAAGTATAACACATTTTTTTTTATCGATTTTAACTTAATTATTAATAAATCTTAGCCCCTGGAGAAGATCCAATGCCGAAACGTTGAAGCAAAAAACAGTTGTTTTTACTTTACAAATCCGTGTCTGATATACATTCAAAAACTTTTAAAAAATCAACCGAAACGTTCATTAAGATGGAATTTAAGGAATTTTTGCTTCATATATTTGCATTCAACTGTTTTAAATATGATTTAGGTTTTTTTCCTTCAAATCAGTCCTTATGTTCACAGAACAAAACTATCTTTCCTTCAATAACAGCTTGGTAATCGGTGGTGGTAACATAATTTTTCTTCATTCTTCAATATGATTTTAAGGTAGAGTTTACTTGCAATTGAAAATAAAAAACATACTATGATGGATCAATCTGGATGTATATGATGATGGAATTTTTAATTTCAAAAAGAAAACTTATAAGGATTAAAAAAAAAAATATTGAAAATTTGTTGTACGATTGTCGGATCTTCAGGGAAAGATCAACCCCTAAGAACTATTCATACAGGGTTCTAAAGATTGATCCATCTGAACAAGCAGAGCTTGAGTATCGACCTCTGATACAAGAGGCAAGAGGAAGATACCTTTTGTTAGAAATAGAGCATAAAAATTGACACGAAATAAGAAAGTTGTTACCGCCAAACGGGGCATCATGAAACAGCGGGGTTAGATGCCATATTTATATAACACCACACTGAATCAATTTTTAATTTAATGTATTGAAATAAAGTTATCTGTAAATGATTACAAAATGATGATGACACAACTTCTCGCATCTTATGCCATTTTTTTGAAGTTTTCTATTTTTTTTATAAAATTTGAAAAAAAACGAGCAATAAATGTACAAAATTTAACATTTATCGATGCCGTTAAAAACTTTACCCAGAATGACGGATTAGCTTGATAATATTACCTACAAACTTTTTACAGGTTTCCTCATGCTCCACCAACACTGTTGGTGTAAAAATATTTTTCGAACAATCACTCAAATTTTTAAATAAATATTTTTATAATTTAGTTAGGTGTCTGGGGAAAAATGCAACAAAATGCAAATCAAAGAAACACCTTGTAAATCTCGTTTCCATGTGCTAGAATATGAATGTTTTGCATCACGCGTTTGTAAACATTGAAATTTTATTCATCCAAACATTTATTTTTATGATTTCAGCTTATAGAATTTTTCGTGGTCTTATTTAACCCCTAAAGGTATGCAACATCCTTATTTTCAGAAAAAAAATGTGAAAATAAGTTTTTACAGACCAAAAAATTACTGCAACTGGTGTTTTCATACGTACCGGTCTTTAAGGCATCGCAAATATATAAAAGCTATAAATTTTCGTACGTGTTCATAAGATTTTCCATTAAAAACAAAGTTTGTTGCAAGTTACCCCATTTTTTAAGAAGGATGAAAATCGCATGTTTTTAAAAAATAGAAAATAACTGAAGAAGCCAATAATTTTTCTAACTTCGCCAATTTGATGTCCCATCATCCTTGAAACTTTTGATGCATAAGGGGTAGGATTAACTTACTTACTTACTTAATGATCCCGCGCCGATCCTCCGGTGCATAGGGCCGTGGTAAAAGACCTCCACTGTTGACGATCCGGAGCCAGCGTCTTCACTTGGTCCCAGTCAAGATTCTCGTCGACAGTTCGGATTTCAGCGGCTAGGCTTCGCCGCCACGAGTTTCTGGGTCTGCCTCTTCTTCGATGACCTTCTGGATTCCAATCTAGCGCCTCTCTGCAAATCTCGTTTTCATCTCTTCGCAGCGTGTGCCCAATCCATCTCCACTTACGTTCCCGAATCTCGATTTCTAGCGCCTTTTGATGACACCGGCGATGTAGTTCCTCATTCGAGATCCAGTTGCCAGGCCACCAAGCGCGGATGATATTCCGCAGGCAGCGGTTTACAAATACTTGCAGTTTTCGCGTCGTTACCGCATATGTGCACCAAGTTTCGCACCCGTATAGCAATACGGATTTGACGTTTGAGTTGAAGATTCGGATTTTCGTTCGTAGAGAGATCTGGCGTGACCGCCAGATGTTTCGGAGACTCGCAAACGCAAATCGGGCCTTTCTGATCCGGGTTTCGATGTCTTTTCTGGTACCACCATCAGGCATTATCTGGCTACCAAGATACTGGAAGCACTCCACTTTCTCAACTTGTTGCCCAGCTACCATGAAATTGGAGGGATTTTCTGTGTTGATCTCCATCGACTTGGTCTTTCCGACATTGACTTTGAGACCTGCTGCCTTGGAACTTTCGGTGAGGTCGTCGAGTCTGCTCTGCATATCTGGTTGTGTTTGGGCGAGCAAAACAATATCGTCAGCCAGGTCAAGGTCGTTCAGTTGCTCCATTGTTGAAGGATTCCACGGCAATCCTCGGTTCGGTGCACAGTCAATCGATCCAATCAGAATCTCATCCATTACGATTAGAAAAAGTAACGGTGATAGAATACATCCTTGTCTCACTCCAGCAGTTACCGGGATTGGATCGGACAAGACACCGTCGTGCAAGACCTTGCACGAAAATGCCTCATACTGTGCTTCGATGAGATGGACTAGTCTCTCTGGGACCCCTCGTCGCCTTAGAGCCGCCCAGATGTTTTCATGGTTAAGTCGGTCGAATGCTTTTTCGAAATCAACGAACACCAGCAGAAGAGAGTCCTGGAATTCGTTGATTTGTTCCAGTATGATTCGTAGCGTTGTGATGTGGTCCACACATGATCGTCCGGATCGGAATCCAGCTTGTTGCCGTCGGAGTGTAGTGTCGATTTTCTCCTGGATCCTGTTCAGAATCACTTTGCAGAGTACTTTGAGGGTTGTACAGATCAACGTTATGCCTCGCCAGTTACCGCACTCTGTCAGGTCTCCTTTCTTCGGGACCTTTACGAGGATACCCTGCATCCAGTCGGCCGGGAATGTTGCAGTATCCCAGATGTCAGCGAAAAGACGGTGCAACATTTGTGCTGATAGGGCAGGGTCGGCTTTCAGCATGTCAGCAGGGATGCAATCGATCCCAGGTGCTTTGTTGGATTTCATGTTTTTGATTGCCGCTTCTATTTCAGCCAGCGAAGGCGCTTCCGAGTTGACGCCATTTATGCGACTTACTGTTGGCGCTTCGAGCTGCAGATTCTGTTGGCCATCGCTATTCGTGACTCGGAAGAGTTGTTCGAAGTGCTCAGTCCATCGTTTGAGCTGATCTGTTCGATCGGTCAATAACTGACCTGCTCGGTCTTTTAGCGGCATTCTTGCATTAGTCCTTGCACCACTGAGGCGGCGAGAAATGTCATAAAGTAATCGGATATCTCCATTGGCGGCGGCTCTTTCTCCCTCTTCGGCTAGGGAGTTTGTCCAGGCTCTCTTGTCTCGTCTACAAGCTCGTTTAACTGCCTTTTCCAGCTCCGCATATCGTAAGCGGGCGGCTGCTTTGGCTGACCCGGTACATGCCTGCTCAATTCCGACTTTCGCCTTTCTCCGATCATCGACCATCCTCCAAGTTTCATCCGACATCCATTCACTCCTTCTTCCACAAACTTTACCGAGAGTACCATGGCTCGTCGTGATAAAGGCATTCTTGATTCCACACCACTGTTCTTCGACTGTTCCGTCTGTCGGCAGCTCCGAGGCTCGGGATTCTAGCTGTTCAACGTAAGCCCTTTTCACCTCTGGATTCTCCAACCGGCGGACGTCGTATCGACACTCGACTTTCTCCTCGCGCCGTTGGACACGTGCAACTCTCAGTCGTATCTCGCCAAGGACGAGGTGATGGTCAGATGCAATGTCTGCGCTTCGCTTGTTGCGGACATCAAGAAGGCTCCTTCTCCATTTTCGGCTAATGCAGATGTGGTCAATTTGATTTTCTGTTCGGCCATCTCGGGATACCCAAGTGACCTTATGTGCTGGTCGATGGGGGAAGAGCGATCCACCGATCACCATGTTGTTGTTGCCACACAATTCTAGAAACAGCTCTCCGTTCTCGCTCATCTGTCCTAGACCATGGCGCCCCATGATGCGCTCAAGGTCCTGATTGTCGGAGCCAATCTTTGCGTTGAAGTCGCCCAAATGGATTTGAATGTCACCCTTCGGAATTTTCTCTACCACGCTGTTCAGTTGACTGTAAAACTGCTCTTTCTTCTGCAAGTCGGCAACGTCAGTTGGCGCATAACACTGGACCATTGTAAGGTTTCTAACCCGTGTTCTAAATCTGGCTACGATTATTCTTTCGTTTATCGGTTCCCATCTAATGAGGGCCGCGTAGGCCTGCGGGCTTAACAGGAAACCAACTCCTCGTTCCCGAGTAGCATGTTCTCCTCGTATGCCAGAGTAAAGCAGGACTTGCCCGGATTGTGTCTTGTGTTCTCCAGTGTTAGGCCAACGGACTTCGCTCAGTCCCAGAATTTCAAGTTTGAGGCGGTTAGCCTCTCTAGCCAGTTGTTCCAGTTTGCCTTGTTGGACAAGGGTTAAAACGTTCCAAGTTCGAATTCGTGTCCGTGTTTTCATGCTAAAAGTCGTCGCCAAAGTTCCAGGTCGGTCATTTCCTTCGGATTCCGTAACAATTTCTGAATCGGGAGCAGTAGGTTGTTAGCCTAAAGTCCCTATCCCGCGATGGGGCTGCCATCTTGGACTTAGCTGGCGGGAGCCGCATTTCATAAATTCAGCCGCTCGCTGCGAGACAGACGCTGTTTGAGCCGCCCCTGACCTGGAGAACAGACGCTCGGTTGTTGTTGCACGCCGCCCCTGACCTGGGGAACAGACGCGTGCGGCCACCTTCTCAGTCTGCATGTGACCAAAGCATCCACCGGGGTTGGGTACCCGATTTCCGCTTAGGTTACTCGCATCCCAGCCGGCACCACGGGGAGGTAGAGATAGGAGTTGTGAATAAGAGGTGATATGACCACTATGGGGTCTCGTGTTGCACATTATCATAACACATAACATAATTTTTTTAGAAGCCAAAGTCAAATAT
This sequence comes from Uranotaenia lowii, assembly GCF_029784155.1. Taxonomy (NCBI): domain Eukaryota; kingdom Metazoa; phylum Arthropoda; class Insecta; order Diptera; family Culicidae; genus Uranotaenia; species Uranotaenia lowii. The sequence continues at coordinate 130,875,517 of NC_073693.1, forward strand.
CTGAATATGTAAAAATATATTTTTCAAGAGTCGATCCCAGATTGACAAATCTTAATTTGTTGATGAACTTTATTTTAAATTGATACCATCGGTGAACACTGTAAGCAGAGATTTATTCATGTAGGTACTATTTGTTTTTAAATTCAAATGTAAATGTTTTTTACCCATCATGAAGACATGTTATCATTGTGATTTTGTGCCCAAGGTGTGCTTCCGATTTTTTTTGTCTGCAGCCTTCTGATTTTGTATCCTCATTCGCTAAATGTAAGTTTGCTAGAAAAAAAAACTAAATACCGTTCTAGTTTCATTCTTTTGAAGATGTAAAAAACAACAAACAAAAAACCATTCTGGCAACCGTTCTGGCAATCTGGTAAGAAAGCATGTCCCTTCCCCCCAATGAGGAAGCCATAGCGAAAGGACCAAATGGAATTTAAAATCACTGCAAAATTAATTAACAACTTAACCCCGATCAACAAGACAACTCGACGAAGTCGACGAGGAGGAGACAGTCAAACCGAAAATTGTTGAATTACATACATATTTTCCCTTACGAGGGGGTTGAGGATGTAGGAGGAATCTTTCTCGAGGCAACCTGAAGGGAATGGAACTGCCAGCAACAAACTCACTAACTAATAGCCCAAAGTTGGAAAATCTGTTCCGTTCCGATGTATTTGGTCTTCTCGATTTAATTTAATAAGACACCGGACGGAAGCTGCCTGAAGGGAAAAGGTAAGGAACCTATCTCTTTTATGGGAAACTGCTGGCTGGACTTCGTGTTCCTGATTGCGCCCGCTGGGTTAAGTTAATGGAAATTCGTTATTGGAATATGGTTTTGGGTCAAACGCGCTCCCCTACGGAAAGGTAACAACATGGTTTTAACTATTCATGAGATTTCGGGGAGCGGACATTTAATCGTGCAAAGGGCTTTTATTGGAAAATGGGCTGGAAGGGCTATCGGTCTCGATTTGGTCTTCCACTTTAGGTCAAGGTTTCGATTAAAGTTACTAGTGCTTCGAGGGTTTTATAAAGAACAAGAAAATATTTTCCTCAAATAAAATTTTAAAAAAATTTAGTGTTTTAATTTTTTTTCTTTATTTACTTGTGGCAATAAAAAAAAATCTTTTCTAAATCATAGGAAATTTCAACAGTATGATAATGTGCAGTTGGTCACCGTTTTGGACCGACAGAGCTTATTGATCGGTTGTGTTTGTCATCATCCGGGACAAATCGAATTATCATGCATTATTAAGTTTTATGGCCTCTTGCCTTCAATTGGGGTGACTGGTGTTCTAGTTTTGATCAGTAATTATCAACCTGAAACTTTCTCTCGGGTCTTTAAACTTGATTTCAAGAGTTTTAATTAAATGGTCGATTTAATTCAATCCAGATGGTCGATGTTAGCAAAACATATTTAATGTACCTTTAGTTTGTTTGTATTTCTCTCTTTAAACTCGGACCTATCGTTCCATATAGCCAAGTCTTGTGGTTTTTAATTGTTATGATTTTTTTTCTAACAAATACAAGATTTTTATATTTTAAATCATACACCCAAAATTCAGCCTCTGTGCCAATGGCGTGTAGTCAATTTCATAGCATCATTGGTACAAGAAGATAACGCGACCGGCACTGATTCTATTTGCGCCCACCGGCATTAACCTCCCAGCGCAACCGAATTGCGTATGTCTGAATGAAACAAAATAAAAACGTTTTCGCGTCCCTCCCCATCGCATCACAAGCCTAAGAAGGATGGAAATAAATACCGGCCAACACCAGGCAGCCAGCGAACCGAGCACTGTGCGTGTGTATGTAGCAAAAGCAACAACAAAAACATTCCTTCAATTCACCGGCAAACAACACCGGCCAAGCTGCCCGGCTTTAGCAGCTGTGTATATGTAGCGTGTGTATGTAATAGCAGGCAGTAAGCAAAGCACAGTTCTCATTCAATGGGTTTCCCGTTCCTTCACTCCCGTTCCCTTTCCCGTTTCCATCTTAAGACAAAGGAATGCATTGAAAGGAGGCCAAACGCCGGGAAGCCGCCGTTGTACGTTTTTTGTGATTGATCGGTAACAGAAAGCCTATGACAAATATACCTCGTCCTGCATGAAGCTCGAATAGTACACTGGTTAGAATGTCAGACTGGCAAGACGATACAATTAGTGATATGAATTCGACTCTCACTACAGCGCTGTAGTTTTAATTTTTATTTTCTTGTTTCTGGGATGAATTATCCAATAGGAAGGAAATCCCATAAAATGTTTTTCTTGTTTCGCTTGAATGTAGTGGTCATCATTTTGGTTGGGAGCCGAGTCCTTATGCCAGTTACGGTTTTTCAAACATACCGTCTTCGGCACAGTGCACATTTCAGAGCATTATCGGCACAGAGATTTGCTAAAAAGGCATTGGATTTTTGCAACCTCTTCTATGGGTGTATTACTAAACACAATCATTATGTTTTCATACCGTAGTCTGAAACCTAATCTGCTGCCATTAACTTAGTAGATGGAATCTCAAGTGGATAAGACAACACTGTTTCAAGATGTAAAAAAAGCTTTTGATTCTGTTCCCCGTAGATTACTGGTCAAAAAGCTCATATTGGTTTTTCTGATGATGCTCAGCTCTTTAGATTATCCTCCCTACAGACAGTCAAAAACGGAATTCCTTAAGGATCCATTTTGGGTCCATTCGTGTTTATCATTTGCATCCATAACATTTTCACGATTCCTATAGCATAAAGTGTGTACAGACTTAGAAAATACGATTACTTTGAAGAAAATGAAGAATGAGAACGGGGAAAGGGGAAGCTAGATGGTAGGTGATAGCTTTTCTCTGGGTTGATAACGACGTGGTGATTGAAATTGTTGAGTTGTTTTTTCTTCAAAGAAAAAAGTTCAAAGAGCAGGAATTACAGTTGTTTTTATTTCAATAATTTGGCCTTGGAGAAGAAAGGATAATTCCTGAAGACTGGTTATGAACCAGATACTCTGGGTAGATTTTGGATTTTGGTTGAGAGTACTGACTAAAAGCGCTTATTATTAAAATAGTGAATCAAATGGAGTAGTGGCAGCCAGGTTATGGTCGATCTTAATGCATACGGCGCGGGTTGGAAGGGGTAGCTACAATGGAAAGCGGAAGATAAGAAGTTTTTCTGTATAGAGGGAAGAAAAAGAAGAAGGGGAGAAGAAGAAAACCAGGTGATGAACGTAAAAAGGTGGATCGAGAACAAAAAGAGGAAGCTTAAAAAAAGGTTACTTACGAGGTGATTTTGAGCGATGAGTGTTATGAATAACTTTGAGAAAAGTTTAAAACATCCTATTGAATTTTGGAAGAAAATTTCATTTGCATAAAAAGCTTCTACAGTGCATAAAAGAAAGTTAAAATGTTAAAAATTAATTTAGGTAAGACAATGCAGGATGTACTGCAACGAGGTTTAGGACGTATTGCATAGTTGGGTGATGATTTGAAACAGTTTTGAAAATTTGTTTATTTTAAATAAGATGGAAACGATGTTACATACAGTCGGTCACAGCTCAGGTAAACTTCGAGTGTCTCGAGGTAAGATTGGTAAGGAGGTAAGATTATTTAGTTATACAACTATTTGATTCATTAAATATATTATTTTTGAACGTTCAATCAGTTGCCAGCTGGGCAGGTATATACACGGATGCGGAATATCTGTCGAAGATTCATAACACTTAGAATGTTATGAATTTTATACGGTTGCGAAACTGTTTGCTCGTTCTACAAATAATACATACACCTACACGAATCACAGTCATTACATGACAGTTTACACGAAGCCATGGTGTCGGGTATGTGGTGATTTGCATTGCATATTGGCCGAACAAATAATATAAAGAATGCAATCTAGCGCATACATTGGCGAAACTGCGGTGAATCCGTGCACCCATGGTGGATTATCTACATACACATACATACATACACGGAAAATAAAAAAAAGGTAAAATTTACCTTATTGCGAGGTGAATTTTTTCCACCCCTCTTTCGAGGTAAATTTTACCTTTCACCTAGCAAAAAGGTAAATTTTACCTTTTTTCAATTCACCTAGCAAAAAGGTAGATTTTACCATTTTCTCATTCACCTAGCAAAATAGTAAATAATACCGTTTTCCCATTCACTGATATAAAAGGTAAATGCTTGTTTGTTTGATTGGTTTCTTCAATAATAATTAATTTAAAAAAACACAATTCATGAAAAAATTGGTATTTATTTGAAATAAATAAGGAGTTACCTAATATTTATTTTTGAAATATATCACCGTGTTCTTTAAAAATTGTTGAGGCAAGTCCTTTGTTCGCCAAGCTTGTCAGGTCCGGCTTGTCCGGAATAATATCTGAAGGCTGACGGGAATACAACACGAAGCTCTGTGGGCCGATCTGAAACAAAAGCAAAGTATTATGAAGAGAACCAGCACAACTAAATGAAATCTAAGAAAACACTTACCATTTTGTTCCGATTTTCACATATTGTGCCAAAGCAGAACTTGTTCCTAAACGGCAAAACAGCTTAACCTCAATAAACGGATTCGTCAAATAGTTACTTTTTTTCGAGATGATTTGTACCGTTTTGTTTAGCTCAATCAAGGTCAACTTCACCTCGCTACGAGGTAAGTTTTACCTTATTTGGATTTACCTTTCTTTCTAGGTGGATTATACTTTTTGATTCAGCTCAATTCAGGTGAACTTCACCTCGCTACGAGGTAAAAATTACCTTTTTCGGATTCACATTTTTTCTCGGTGAATTGTACCTTTTTTCATTCTTCGTTTCAGGTATATTTTACCTTTCTGTGAGGTGAGTTTCGCCTCGAATAGGTAGAAGTTACCTTTTTGGCTTTTGTGAGCATTCACCTTTGCTGTCTCGGCAAATTTTACCTTTTTATTATTTTCCGTGTAACATTTTCACGATTCCTATAGTACGCAAATTGTAGCCTTATGCTGATGATGCCACAATCTTATAGAATTCTGAAAGTTTGGTTACATTAAAACGAAGCATAGAACATGCTCTTGAGATACTGAAGTCTGTTTCGCATAGAATCTGGTCGCATCTTTTCATTTACTGCAGCGCCCCTAGTTGTCACGTCGCGAATCTATTGACAGTGTTTTGATCCGGATGGTTTGTTTACTTAGTGGAGAAAATTTCATCAAGAGCAGTCAGTCAAAAGTTATCGACGATGGAACGCGAAAGGCGAGAGAAAATTCTGCTCACTCACGTAGAGAAACCGAACGTGGTCAGGGGTAAAGATCGCGAAATTCCTGAAATATCAAAAATCGACTGTAAATTCGGCGCTGCAACGTTACCAGAAGACCCTTACGGTGGATCGAGCAAAACAAATCTCCTCGAATCTCCGCAAACACCCCAACAGGACGCTAAAATAAAACCTGGTTGCCAAAACCAGGGCAAGGAAGTAGTACGAGAATGTGTTAACTAAGTACAACGGATGTATTTTGATGGACGACGAAACTTACGTCAAAACAGATTTTGGACAAATACCCGTTAACAAATTTTACCTTGCGAAGAGTAAAGGGAATGTTGCGGGTAGATTCAAGTTTGTTTTCGCGCATAAATTTGCTCGTGGGAAGAAGACTAAGATTTTCATCACTGGGGACACAATGAATGGAAACGTTTACAAAGAAGAATGTCTCCAGAAGAGGGTTTTGCCATTCATTCGGTCCCACAACGCACTGTGGTCCAAAAAGGCTAAATTTTTTCGTAGCGCCTCTGTCTTTTATCTTATCTCTTAAGTGTCTTCAAAACATTTGCTTCTTTAAACATGCTTCATAACTTGAAAGCATTAGAATTTAGTCAAAGTCCACTATAAAAAAATTTAAAATTCTAACTTTTTCATTTCAATAGATAGAGCTTTACTTTATACTACAAAGTTGAAAATACGACACTTTGTTGAATACATCAAAACTTTATCTCTTTTCAGAGCAGAGTTATAAAGGTTTTATTTTGAAAGTTATTGAAAAGTTAGTTTTTGAAACTTAACTATAGTTAGATGAAGATTTACATGAATAAGATGTTCTAAATATTGTTGGGGCATTCAAATCACACGTTTTGCACGGATTTTAAAATTCTACGTCGTTTCCTAGCCAAATAATTGCTTTAAGTTTTATTTTTACTCAACTTCACGAGCGATTATTGCAAAAACGTGCAAGTGAATTTTTAAAACTAATGAACCACATTGAAGCTTAAACTAAGTGCAACAAATTGGTATTGTTTTCATTTGTCTCCACGCGCTTATATTTGAACACAACAAGCATTTATTTGATGTGTTTTACGTCTTTCCATACAAAAAAAAAAATGGGAAATTTGATTTCCAGGCTACGCAGATGCTTCGCAAATCGAACGTAGAAGGCAGTTGAAAAACAATTTTTGTATGGAAACACGTAAAACACATCAAATATATGTTTGTTGGCTACAGCCGGGATGTCATTAAGTGCTATAAGGAGAACAAGATCGATTTTGTTGAAAAAAGTATCAATCCACCAAACTGTCCGGATTCTCGTCCCATCGAGAAATATTGGGAAATAGTTAAAGGCAAACTGAAGAAATGTGGCAGAACCATGAAAAAACCCGCTCAAATGGAAAAGTGGTGGAACAAGATGGCTAATGAGGTTACCAGCAGTACTGTGCAGAAAATGATGCGTGGTATCACAAAAAAGTTCGAAAATTCATCCAAAAAGCTGACGAATGATTTTTGTGTATTTTTTCGTAGTGCAATAAAAACCCTACAAAATGACATTTTAACTTTTGTTGTACGTTATTTCTTTGCGTAGAAATGATCTATTTTATCCGATTCTATGTGAAACAGACTTTAGTCGATTCCCAATCCCAAGTAACCAAAAGTCGCATAGATACTTAATCTTGTGCATCAGAAGTTCACATTTGGCTGAATGAAAGGTCCTCGAGAGAAATGAATATAAGTGCTTGAATAGCACTTCTGAACGAACATTAAAAGTCTAAAAAAGTATATAATAAAAGTATAGAAAAAGTATAGAACGTTTTTGTGCGTTCCAAGTACCTTTAAAAATCCAGGGTTCAATTTGAACTATCGTGCTTCGTTACGAACTTTTTACGAATTTTTTGGTTCCATGAACAACTTCTTACGAACTTTTTGGTTGCATGCAGAACTTGTTACGAACGTTTTGGTTCCATGATGAACTTCTAAAGAACTTCAATGCAAACGTATAAGTTATTTACAAAAAAATAAAAGAAAGGTTTGTTTTACTGTCTCCGTTGGCGATTGGAAAAAAAAACGATGTAAGGAAAAGAACATTGGAATGGAAAAGTCCAGGGACATGATGCTAAGGTAAATGATATTAAGAGAATACTTTACTAAATCAAAATATGTTTTTGCACCAGTTTTCCACAAATTCTATGGTATTGGAACATTAATAATCCATAGCTAAGTTTTTGAGCCAAAGCAACCAACAAATCAAATTATCATTCAAATTTTGCTTTCAAATTGTTCAAGATAGTATGTATTTACACCGTATCATATTTTCTCATTTACATTGCTTGGCTCCCTCATTTTCCTGAATTTTCTTCATGGAGGAGCAGCGGCAACAGAAAAGCGGAGCGGCCTAAAGCAAGGTCTCCACTGGTTGGTACCGGGAGAAGCTTTTTGTACGAGAAGCACTCAAATGAGAAAAACTGAAAACTATGCGACTTCTGACTTCTGAAGAACTTTGTTTTTTTTTTTTTATTTTACCCAACACGAATCTAAAATTAAAAATTATCGTTAGTGGCACAGAACGAATAAAACTCACTTAAAAAAAAATCATACCCGTTCACTTACTCAATTTGGCTTTCCATTTGCTGTTGCAGAAAATTTCAACTTGGAAGAGATCTCATAGCACTTCATTATTGGATTGTTGAAAAAAAAAAAGAAATTTGTAAACCAACCGTCTGGGGTTCTTTTTTTAAACTAGAATTTGAAGGAAAAAAGTAAGGCACACATTTCACAAAAAGAAAAATCAAACATTTAAAAACTCACGTTTAATCACGAACCATGTGAGTCCGCTTTGAAAATAAATGATGCAAAATTTGATGGATGCAAATGTTTTCATTTTTAATACTAACCCAAGTAACCAAAAGTCGCATAGATACTTAATCTTGTGCATTAAAAGTTCACATTTGGCTGAGTAAAAGGTCCTCGAGAGAATTGAATATCAGTGCTTGAATCGGACTTCTGAACGAACATAAAAAGTCTAAAAAAGTAGCATAGAACATTTTTGTGCGTTCCAAGTACCTTTAAAAATCCAGGATTCAATTTGGACCATCGTGCTTCGTTACGAACTTCTTACGAATTTTTTGGTTCCATGAAGAGCTTCTTACGAACTTTTCGGTTCCATGCAGAACTTGTTACGAACGTTTTGGTTCCATGAGGAACTTCTAAAGAACTTCAATGCAAACGTTCAAATTATTTACAAAAAAATAAAAGAATGGTTTGTTTTACTATCTCCGTCGGCGATTGAACAAAAATGATGTTAGGAAAAGAATCCAAAATAAGTTTCTTCACCAGCTTTCCACAAATTCTATAGTTTTTGAACAATTATAATCCATAGTTTAGTTTTTGAGCCAAACAAACAAAAAAACCAAATTTTGCTTTCGAATTGTTTAAAATGATAGTATATATTCACACCGAATCATATTTTCTCATTTACATTGCTATGCTTCCTCATTTTACTTAATTTTCTTCATGGAGGTTTGTCAAAGTTTTCCATTTGATTAAATGGAAATGGATTGGAAATGTGGGCTGATTAAATTAATATTTTTCCCAATATTTGATGCGAAAATTTTTTGCCGTGAAAAGCGTACAATTCTGTTTTTGATTTTCTCCTTGGATGAAAAGCTGACACAGTAGAAACAGAGAGGCTCCCCCAGAACCTAGAGTAACCTTACTCACTAACGTCACTACCCAAGTAACCAAAAGTTCCATAAAACAGTCTCTTAGAAGCTTACTCAGCTTTGTTTGACGAATGAATAGCATTCTACTCAGCCTTAAATTTAAGTTCTTATCGATACTTTCAAAGTCCATAGTTGAAGCTGAGTAGAAGGCTATTCAGCCTCCACACGAGACCTCGAAAAATAAAAATTAATGAAAAAAGAATCATACTTTTCTCCTTGCTTTGGATTGTTATACCTATTTATTCTAATTTAATGTTGCTTTAACTGTGAACGAGTTTTATACTTACTTGAAAAACTTGCATGCTTGAAGATTTGAACCTGAACCAACGAGGTGAGAACTGAACACGCTACCTCTGTACCATGGCCAATACTTAGATAGCTGTTATTTTAAACATCAATATAAAAGAAACTTAGAATTATCGCTTTTTCAAAGCAGGCGATATTGTAAAAATGTAAACATTCGTATCTATTTATCAAAGGATGTATAATTTTTTTCAAAACAAACAAGGAGGAATCGAAATTAGATGTGAGTAAATTATTTGTTATTTTTGTATTTTTTTTTTATTAATTTTCTAACTATCTGTTTCCAATTTCAGTTTAAAAATGGAGAGGGCTTTCATGTGATTGCTCATCAAGGTTTTTCTCAATCATGACAATCAAGATTTGCGGAACTGCTTCAAATATAGAAAAGGAATAGAGAAAGTTAGATTCAAGTTGATCCTTTTGTAGAATATTGCTAACAGCTGCGAAAAGCTACCGTCGATACTAGCCGGTAATAAATTTGCTCTAGGTCCTGGAGGTTTTCCAGCTTCAGCTGTAATAATAACTTCGCAATGGATAAATAAAGGAAATCGGATTGTAAACAAGGAGATGTGTTTATTCAGTTTGTTAGATATGAATATTGTGAAAACAAAATAAAAGTGAAATATATGTTAGATTTATGCCATCTATCCATTTTGATTACAACAGTTGAAAGATTAATTCGTTGTTCGTATATTCGTAGCACTGATATTTTGTTATTCACTCTTGGGCAAAATCTTAACGCAAACGTTTGCAATGAAATTCTATAGAAGTTCCTCATGGAACCAAAAAGTTCGTATCAAGTTCTGCAAGGAACCAAAAAGTTCATAAGAAGTTCTGTATGGAACCAAAAAATTCGTTAAAAGTTCGTAACGAAGCACGATAAGCCAAAATGGATCCTGGATTGTTTAAGGTACTTGCAACGCACAAAAATGTTCTATGCTACTTGTTTAGACTTTTTTTGTTCGTTCAGAATCCCAAAACAAGCACTTATTTTCATTTCTCTCGAGTACCTTTTATCCAGCCAAATGTGAACTTTTGATGCACAAAATTAAGTATCTATGCGACTTTTGGTTACTTGGGTAGTTGGCACCGTAGGTAGTTTCTTGCTACCGGAAGCACTTAAATCATCAATCTCTTCGTGCATTTGTGTTTCCGCTAAGAGCAACCGAAAACAATGCGTCCTTAAATTTTTGTTCCTGATACATTTTGAAGAATTGCGATTGTTTTCTCCCATCAAGAATCTAAAATTTACAAAATTATCGTTAGTGAAGCAATACAAAATAAAACTTCTTCAAAAAATCGTACTTTTTCACTAGCTCAATTTGGCCTTCATTTTCTCTTGTTGAAGATTCCGCAGCACTTCATTGTCGGATGTTTCTCAAAAGAACTCGTTGATTCACCACTTGGAGTTTTTTTTTCTCAATTAGAATTTAAAAGAAAAAGTAAGGCACACATATCACAAAAAACAAAACTAAACCTTGAAAAACTTACGTTTGTTTTCGAATCGTGCGAGTCTGGTTTGGAAGAAATTGATTGATCATTAATGAAAACTAATGTTTACATTTTTTATATTTAGCCTACTTTGAAAAGGTGATAACATGAATCATCTTTAAATTGATGTTCAAAATCACTTCAATATAAGCATTGCCCATGGTACAGAGGTAGCGTGTTCAGTTCTCACCACGAAGGTCCAGGTTCAAATCTTCAAGCATACACATTGTTAAAGTGAGCATGAAATTCATTTAAAAAGGAGGTATGTAATAGTCCTACACAGATTTGAGAACATGGTAGATTCCAAATGAAGTAAAAATACATGAATGCTTTTTTTTTCCTTTCTGTTTTATTGATGGTTTCCTGCAAAGGCTGAATAGCCTTCTACTCAGCTTTGATTATAGAACTTAAAAGTGTGGATAAGAACTTAAATTTTCAGCTGAATAGAATGCTATACAGCGCTCGAGCAGAGCTGAGTAAGCTTTTACGAGACTGTTTTATGGAACTTTTGGTTACTTGGGAAGCCTACTCGGAAAAGTTCATAAACCTGAGTTAACTTTAAATAGAAGTTTTCGTTAATATCAATCTAAGCATTGGTTATGGTACAGAGGTAGCGTGTTCAGTTTTCATCAAAAAGGTCCCGGTTCAAATCTTCATAAAAATTGTTCATGTAAGTATTAAATTCATTAAGAGAAACGGTAATAGTATAATAAATATTAAATGAATAGAATTTCAATGAGAAGAGTGGTGTAAAGTAAATACCTACAATTCTTTTTGAAAAAATTCTTTTTATTCAAAGTGTCATGCAATGGCTGAATAGCCTTCTGCTCAGCATTGATTATGAAACTTGAATGTATCGATAAAAACTTAAATTTTAAGCTGTGTAGAATGCTATACAGCCCTGCAACAGGTCTGAGTAAGCTTCTAAGAGACCGTTCTATGGAACTTTTGGTTTCTTGGGTTATTTCCTATCAAACATATGGAAATGAACCTGGAAAACCCCAACTTCATATTGTTTAAGCTTCGAGGTAATTCCCCAACTCTGCAGATCTCTGTTCAAAGATCTCTAGTGCAACAAGTTAATACAGCGGAATATTGAGGTCTGTGTGCAGACGAAAATATGAAATGAAATATTTCGGCAAAAAAGTTAGCTGTTAAATTTCACCTTACCTATTTGCGCCGAAAAAACTGTCAATTATAGCTGAAACTACATCTTGGAATATTTACTTTGGTTTTAGCCATCCTCATATTTGAATTTACAACATCATTTTCAACTTAACATAATTACCATAATTATAGTACATCAAATCATCTAGGCACTATTTTCCCGTTTGTTTGAATAAAATACCGCTATTTATTATGGATTATCGTTTTCTAATTCCGATTCCATGATGCGTTTTAGGGTACGTACGGTTTCAAAATGGTGAGAATCAGATTTCGAGCTCAAAATCCGGGAAGTATCCGAGCAAAATTGGGGAAAAAACCAACATTTTTGTTTTCAACCGATTATTTAGATTTAATTGCTTTATTAGATTTTTTTCATGATGTGCAGATAAATTGAAAAAAATTCAGGCAAATCTGGATACTTTTTAATGCAATCCAGTCAACAAGTCCAGACTAAACTTTTCTTGATTTTTTTGTTATTAAATATCCGAACAAGTCTGGGTGAAACCCTGCAATGCGGCAAGTTATGTTAAGGTGACAAAACGGGAAGAGCTATGAAATCGAGGATTTCATCCCTATTAAATTTGATTCTTGTAATATGATTGGAACCAGGCACAATTTTCCCGTAAGTTTGGATAACGTCCCACTGTTAAAACTACCTACATTCTGCTGATTAACCTTGAAAATTGTTAAAAAATTAAAAAAAAAATCACAAGTGAAAAGAGTGAAACAATTATTTCTCAGCTCATCTTTAAGAATCATTTTATGTTATTTACTAGCTGATCCCGTACGAACCTCGTTTTGCAAGCAATTATAAAAATGTGATAAAATAAGATTATGTTTTTAAAACAAAGTATAATTTTCCTTACACTTAATAAAAAATACCTTTTCTGTATGAGAATTCTTATTGAAAAGTTGGAAAACTACCCCCATTAAAAACGTATCAGTTTCTTTCCAAAACCCGTTCTTCGATTGTTAAGTTTTCCCATTTCCCACAAAAATGTCGCGAAAACGGTTGCTGGTTCATTAGAATGGCGTTTTTCGTTGCATGACTATCCGAAATTGAATTCCGCTAAAAGGGGGTAACATTCATCAACGGGGTAACTTTTATCAACATATTTTTTTTTACAAATAATCATCAATAACTAAGTCTAAAGTTAAAATATCTTAAAACTTTTTTCTACGTTTAAAATTGTATAAGATGAGTTTCAAATTCGGAAAAACTTGGTTTAGTTTTGAAATTGCCAGATGTGAGTAAAAATTTAATTTCCAATCTTGAGGTAGAGGAGAATGAAGATACTTGATCCCTGGGGATACTTGATTCCTTAGCTATATCTTGATCAGGCTTCCGAAAAGTACAGCTTTGCTATGACAGCTTTTTTCTTGCCAAACAAACTGTCTCGGTTTTCCTTACCACTCGGTTTGCTGCTGTACCGTCGGTAACGAATCGTAATGCTTCGGCTACATCGCACACGTGCGAGAACCCAGGCTGTATCTGAACAATCTGCTCAAAGCATGCGTTGCCGAAAGTGTTGTGCTTTAAGCTGTAGCGAACCCAACCGACAGTTCGGTTTTCATCCCCCCATCCTCCTGTTTCGAAAATAATTCCATCCTAACTGTCGGCTGCAGGGCGTGACAGTTTTTGCAGGACTGTCACGGGTGACTGTCGTGCCCAGCCCACACCGTACCCATACCCGATCGTATGCGCTGCTGCTCGGATCGAATAGATCGAACGAGCCATATATTCACACCGAGCAGCAGCATACGACCGAGGCGTAACGCGATGTGTGGTGCCGGTGCAGGTTAGGCGGAAAGGGGTGGGGAGGGTGATTGGGGTGATCACCACCCGCAGTAGCTTCAAGCAAAAGGAAAATACGTTCGTTCGAAATCAACTCAGCCCGAGCGAATCTCGGCTACAGTCGGACGGAGTGAGTAGTACTGTCATGCGAAATTCAACGCATTGAAAACTGTCACGAAGATTTTTCCAAAACTGTCGCGAAGCTTAAAAAACTTTCATACCCACGAACAAACTCTCGCTTGAGGTAAAACAAGCCATCGCTGTACATCGCAAGACCGCTCCTTTTAAAACTATCGGGGAAGAAATATTCGGGAAGCTTTCATCGAGGTGCATGTGCGACATTCGCAAGAGTACTGTCGTTCGCTAGTACTTTTCGGAAGCCTGATCTTGATTCCTTAGCTATATAGATTTTTTTGATCACTTTAAAATGTTTATGACATTCAAAAATTAAAACAAAAATTTATATTTCAATACATAAATCGTTAGAGTGTATGTACTTAATTTTTTTACATAATATGAACTTCATAATACCATATTTCCAAAACAATAGTAAACTCTCAACATTTTTCAGGTAAAGGTTTCTAAAATGTTCATTATGGGTTCAATTGATCCCTAGAGTTCAAAAATGTTTTTTTTTCTTCTTCTCGATCGCGATCATTTCTGATTACAAGATTACGACTTATTTATTTATTTATACAATAATTGTCTGGCAAAAAGGGCTAAGAAAGTTGATTTTCTCTTAAATTCATAAAATAGCGCCTTAAAGTATGCTATGACACTAGAGTTGAGACATAGTTTTGGATTTTTTTTCTTCTGACATTTATAAATGGTGAAATGAGAAAAACATGACCAAAATAGTCAATTGACATTCTTTTTGAAATTTTGTATGATTGGACAAATCCAGGCATAATCTGGATATTTTTTAACGCAATCCAGTAAATCAGGCCAGACTAGGGTTACCATATGCTTCAACGCAAAAAAGAGTACGTTGAAATCATATTTCAAAATATTTGGGAGAAACGGGAGAAACAAGGAAATTTAAATTCAAATAGGGGAGATGAGGGCATAACGAGCACCCGAGGCATAATGAGAACTACGCTTTTCTACGAAAGTGCGTATTTTCTTGAATAAATTTTCATGAGGATTTGTTTCGTACTTCCTATAGTATTAATTTTTCACAAAAAAAGGAATCTCCTTATCATCTTTACAGAGATATTTAAATAAAACTAGCTTGTTTCTCAAGTTACGAAAATATTATAATTTTTGAGCACCACGAAATAAGCTCTTATGATCTTAAAATAACCTTGATCTATAATGTACGCACTGCAACATGATGTACACATTGTTTCTCAATTTTTACCATCATAAAATTTTTGATTTTTCACTTTTATGAATTTTAAAACACGTTTTTACTTAAATTTGTTGACTAGGGGCATATAGAGCACCATATTATCGAGGCATAATGAGCATTTTCTGCCGTAGAATCTAGCAGCGAATTAAAATTGATTTATAGCGCCACACCTTGACTAGTTTTCATCCGACGATTTAGCCTATTGGTAAGGTGTCGCAGAGGTAATCAAAAGACTAGAGTTAGATTTCTGTTCGAGGTGATTTTTTTCCATTCACAATTCATGATCGATTTTTTTATTGTTACATTATACGGCTAGTAGCATCATCCTCCGAACAAAGCACTTAATGTATGAGCGTGCGTGAATTGTTTGTATTCTACAAACAGACCTAGATTATTTTGTTATTGCTTTGTTTGATGAATCTACGACTCACCTGACTTCATCGAATTGAATTCGCTGCTAGATTCCCCGGCAAAAACGTACATCTTGCTCTGATTAATGGTGCTCATACTGCCTCAGGAGGGGTTCTCATTATGCCTCCACAGTGGCTGGTTTTCAGCTTTTGGCAAATTTTTTTAAAATGCATTTTTTAACGTTTTCATCTAGTTTTTCACGTTTCAGCCCGTTAGGGAATATGCTTTTTAAGTGTCTGAACACGAAACAATAATGTAACCTCCATATTATAGCTATTTTCTATGGTTAAATAACCGTTTTCCTTAAGGTGGCCATTATGCCCCCATCTCCCCTACAGGATTAATCAAAATTCACTATTTAAATTATTTATTTTTAATCTTTATTGTGAATCAGAATCAAAATATGAATTTACAAAGATCTGAATCTTTCTTTTAAAATTTGGATTGCCATTTTGAAGCTTTGAATTTTTGAATTTTGTGTAGAAATCAAGTTCAAGAATTTCGGATTTGAATATAAAACAAAATTTTCTTTTTTTAAAAAACTGTTATCAAAATATTGAAAATGCATTTGATCTCGAAAAACATGATTCAAATTTGATATGAAATGCAAAACCAAATTTTTACCAAGATTTGAAAGCAGCTTTTTATTTAAAATTCTTATGATTATTCGAACTTAAAATAAAAAATCCTGAACTGGATACAGGATCCAAAATTCGAAAATAGAAATTCATTAAACTGTTCATTAAATTTACTCTATTTACATAATTTGGTTCGTTCTAAATTTAAAATTTTGAGTGTAGAGTAGAATCCCTCGCTTGATGTTTTCGATCCCCAATGGGGGGGTCTAATTGGACAAATGAATAGGAACCCTATCAAATCGTTAACTTTGAAGAAAAAATGAAAATGGAAATAGTGGGAGGGCCTAGCAGAATCTGTGAAGGTAAAATTTCATTTGTATTTTGAAGCTCAAACTATTTAGCAATTATAATTATTTTTGCCCCTAAATGTAGGCAGAATCATAGTTCTTTTTCGATTATAAATATTATTAAAATAAAACGTTAAAAAACAAGGTTAAATTGATAAACTAGCATTTGTTAATATTTCGAATGTGTTAAGTATTCTTCATGATCAAGAAAATTCGTTGAAACCGTCAGAATAGAGACTGATGAATGTCACTCCAAAGCAACAAATTCTGAACAGAGACGAAAACGATTTTTAAATCAAATTTAACGAGGTCTAATAAATTTCTGCATCCATGTTTTACGTTCATAGGAGTCCAGTACTGGTTTTAAAAATATAAAACATGCCACATTCCACTTAACAGAAAAAAATAATCGAAATATATTGAAAAAAAGTGATCAATATTAACCCGGATTACGGTACGTTGAAATCATATTTCAAAATATTTGGGAGAAACGAGAGAAAAGGAAATTTAAATTAAAATAGTGACATTTAGTTGCTAGTTATGTTACTTATGTCTTTTCAAAAAAAAAACTTTAACAAATTGAAAGATTTCATTTTTAGTTTTTGTTCATTTTCTTGCAGATTTTTAGTGAAAAGTCAAAGGTTCGTTGGATTATTCGAAAAGATAGAGATAAGAACATAGCAAAAATGAGAGAATGTTGCATTTCAAAAAGAGTTCAAATTGCTGTTGTGCTCTTTGCTAACTGCTTAGGCGCTAATTGCATACTCAAAGGCACTCATTGCCTGCACAGTTTATTTCGACGCCTGAGAGAAGCTTTTCTTAAGAGCGGTTTCAAAACGTTTGAAGCTATACTTATAGAAAAGTACTTCTTATGGAATAGCAAACTTGTGTTTAACGAAAAAAAATAGATTTTAATCGATTTGTGATGCTATTCATTTACATTCATCGTTTGAACAACTCAACAAAGTAGAGAAACCTGAAATAACGTGCCATGATTGCATAAAGTGATGCATTTCTTTTAGACTTCATGAACATATAGGAACACAAACTTAAGAACTGGAAGAAAAAAGTTCGTTTCTCTGATAAAATGTCTTTATAAACAAAAAGAGTACATTCCGCATGATTTAACAAAAAGAAGAGTACGCTCATTTCTCGATCGAAAAAGAGTACATATACACTTAAAAGAGTACGTATGGTAATCCTAGGCCTGACCATAAATATTCGGGCATGTCCGGGTGAAAACAGGCAATGTGGCAGATAGATTTAAAATGACAAAACAGGGAGAGCTGTAAAATCGAGGATTTTATCCCTATAAACTTGATTTATATAATAGGATTGGAACCAGGTCCGACTTTCCCGTAAGTTTAGATAACGTACAGCTAATTAAACTGCCCCCATTCTGATGATTAAACTTGAATATCATTTAGATAAAATAAAAACACAAGTGAAAAAAGTGAAACAATTATTTCTCAGCTCATCTTTAAGAATCATTTTATGATATTTATTAGTCTTTAAATCCTAATCAACTATAGAACTATCTTTTTGTCAGTACATCCACAAATCCGACTTTACTCCAACAATGAACTTCTTTGGAGATGGAATTATCGGTATAAGATTCCATGCCGGACAGGCCCGAACAAGCTTTTCAATAACTGGCACTGTCCTCCCAAGTCCCAGTGCAACCGCATTTGATATGTTTGAAAGAACCCAAATATATCATATCCTCTATCCTATCACAAGATAAAGCAGGATGGAAACGTATAGCCAGGAGTAACATTTTTCTGGCCAAGATTTTTTTTTTTTAGTTTTAGTATACAAAAGGTAGATTCTTGCATCAGCTTAATAATGCATAAAGTAGAACTATTTTAAGCGTTTTATAGCTGATCTACAGTCTGTTTTTTCTGATGTTTAATTTAATGTAGTGAATATCAACGGAAAATAATTAAGTCACATTACAATGGTTTAACTGAGATTTAAACCTTGTAAACGTTAAAAATCTCCTAAGAGGACGAATGACCATGTTGGTTAAAATCCTCTATAAATAAACAAATAAGAATAGAATAGAGATTTAAACCCGTTTTTATTGAATGTTTACTCTAGTGTATAGACATTTTCAAATCTATCATTAAACTGTGAACAGATCTTTCTGTTTGAGAAATTTAATTCAAACAGTCAAAAATAAGTAAGAATCTTTAAATCTTGGAACTGGGAGGTGCCTTGCTAAAAGCTCCAAGTCATGAAAGGAAATTGCGCTTTTGATTGAACACATCGGAACATGTATAGGGGCTAATCCCTTGCTATTGATTGCAATTTTCCAGCTCAAACCACTGCACCTAGCACTGCATAAACACGACACAAACACTCAATTTCCAGCTCTAATCCTGTTTCTTATTTTCTTCTGCTTTTTCTTTCTCGGTCTGCTTCCGTTTCCGTTCCTTCGACAGCTGCCCTACACGATATCGGTTCACTACGACGACCTGGAGGGAGCGCTGCAACATCCGGAGCTGAACATCCCGAGCAGTGGCATCATCCCCCGGACGGTTGAATCCTTCTCGGTCCATTTGCTCTGTTCCGGAAATGTGTCCAAGGAGGTGCCAGTCGGGATTCACCTGCACGTCGAGGGCCCACCGAAGCACAACGACACCAAATTGATTATCCGGAGGAATAAAATTTGCATCAAAGGTAAGTTTTTTTGGGGTTTTCCTTCGGGAGGATTTTGAGGTCCAGGAAGTGGACAGACGAACGCGTGGGTTAAACGAACTTTCCTTCCTTCTACAGCTGCTCTTTATAACTCAAGAAAGGTGGTGTTTCTGATGGTTTTCTTGACGTTTCCCAAAAGGAAAAGGGTTCGGAAAAGGGGGTATAAACGGTCTGTGGCTGGCTCTTAAGTTTTCCTTTTCAGCTTTCTAGAAAGGTGGCGAAACAAATTGCATCAATTCATGGGATTAAGATGTCACTAGGAGCTTAAGCAACTGAAGTGTCAACATTTCTTGTGAGATAATATGTGTGAGAATTTCTCTTGAAGCGTAGAGTTTTCGCAAACTATTCGCAAACTATTTTTTTATGAATGTGAGCAGACCTGTGCAGTTTTTATTCATGATGTGTAATGAGCAAACTGATTTATTTAAAAGCAAGTTTTATTAAAACAAATTCATTGAAATTTCACTTTCAATCGTCATCTGTCACTCAAAAATGCGTGCAAAACGCTTCATTCGAAAGAGTTTCATTTTAAGTTTCTCTTTTGTTGAAAACGCAGGTTTCAGTAGTGGAATAGAGTTATCTTTATTCAGTTTCGTCAGTGAGGTCATTAGAATACAACAATATTAATGAGCGATAGCTAGGTGTCATTTCCACTTCTTACAATTCCCCAACCGGGAAAGTACTCATTCCTCAATGAGTACTTTGATATCCGTACTCAGAATATCTGGCAACACTGTTGTGTTACCACGAACCCAATTTAAGTAGTCTCACTTAACCGTGTGATTTTGTAAACATTTGTACCGCGTTTATCATCATCACTTGTCATCAGCAATCATTGATGTATTGTTCTAGATTGCTAATTGGACTAAGCAAAAGGAACCAAAACAAACAATGTTTTGGTTCTGATCGTGGCAGCAGAAGTCTGCTGCCATTGAAGTATGCCGTTAGGAAACCGTAAGTTTCAACATCTTCACTACAGCCTCTCTTCACTTTCGGCAAACGTCTACTTCACTTCACATTTACCTTGTTTTCCTTCATTCGAAGATGTCAATCGTCGATTTTGGTTTCGAAACAAAATTCGGGCAAATCCCTTTCCATGAAAGTCTCATTACTCATACGTTATACACATAGATATACTTAAATAAAGAAAGCCGGCAGGCTGGAAAACAACAATACATACCAACAATTTCCTGACGCACAAGGAATGCACTTGCTTATTTGAAACTTGAGTTGCTGCTTTGTAAGTTTAAATCTGTACAACTCACAATACAGTCTTCAGATTTTTTTGCCGTATTATTCAGAGTCTCGAACGTGTGCTGCGACAAGCAGAAAAGACGTGGGTCATAAATCTAGGGTTGCCAGCCAAAAGGAGAATAGAAGACCGGACAACGGTCAGAGTAAACTGACCTTATTGAAAGGACGCTGATTAGTAAAGGTCGTTCGACCCAACGCACGGTTTGAAGCTTCCAAAAGTAATGTATGCCGAGAGTGCGTCGTGTTCGTGAGTAGGAATGAGTGGAGAGAATTTATCTGAGTAGAGTGGTTCTTACAATCGAAGCTGCAGGGATAAGACTATACCTTATTCCCAAAAAGGTATTCCATAGACGGGAAATTCTTAAGGACCCTTGAGTCCTCTAGAGGAGTAGAGTGACTCTCGCTGCCATTTGAGCTAGTCTAAGATGATGTCTTCGTCAAAAATCATACACTCAGAAAAATACTATTATGTATGCCATAAGATTCTCTTATGAAGTGGCGCCATAAGAAAAATTAATGAAATTCATAAGATTGTCTTGTGACGCGAATGAATTCTGAAGATGAACGTCTACTTCAATGAGAGGTTGTTGCTTTTCATAAGAGATTCTTATGGAAACAGTAAATCACTTTCTAATAAGAATTCTAGATATTTCATGCTAAAAACATTCACTTTATTGTTTGCCAAATTTGTAAAAAATTAAATCATTCATGACCACCATCAACAGCATATCAACAGACGGCTCCATCAATGTTTTTTTGTCCGCATCTTAATCTTCGACCTTTCGTTTTTTGCCGATCAGATTGCTGAAAAGTAATCAAATAATGCATTTTTGTTTACTAATATATATTAAACGTCCACACCAAAAACATCAAATCGAACTTACCATTCCGGAGATAACAATAACGTTTAATCTTGAAGGAAAACTATAATCAATAACTAAGATCTGGCGATTGCTTCGTACTGTTAGATAATGGAAAAAACTTATGCTATAAATGAATGTGTTCATTATTTTTTTCACAATGCCGTTTCTTCTATGTTTCATAAGAACATCGTATGAAAATTGAAAGAATTTCATAAGACTCTTATGAAACATTATTTTACACTCTAAAAAGCGGTTCATAAGATGCATCTTATGAAAATTATAATAAGAATTTGCCTGAGTGTATGAGTCTTTACGTTAAGCTCCCGCACGAGTTTTGTGACAAGCGCGAGTGCAGGATGAGCTGCTTTCGACCGACACATGACGAGTAAAGGGTGTCGAACGTCAAACCCTGGTGATACAAAGTCTGACTTCGAATCTACAAGAGAAAAAGTTTGTGAGTTTAACCCCGAGTCTTTATGATGCGAGGTCAGATCTCGAGTCAAAAAGAGGAGGGTTATGCGTGTTAACCTCGAGTCGATACGAGGAAGGGTCAGATATCAAACCGTTAGAGGAGAGATCAGGCCTTGAGTCGTGCACAGGAGAGTAAAGTGTACGTTAACAGTCAATGCGAGAAGATATCGGATCTCGAGTCAATAGAGCGGAGTTCAAGCTTTGAGTCGTAATGAGGCAAGGTATTGCTGAAAAAGTCTCTACTATGAATTTACCTTGGAGCGCACTAGCGCGAATGTAGTGTAATTTGAAATTGGAACTAAGGTCTATGACATGGCATGACGCCCTTCTCTACGCAGGTGGCTTCGAACGAGATTATCCGGTAGCCACTGATAACTCTCAGGTTCATCAGCCGCTGAACGCTGCTAAATCTTTGCAGGTTACACTGTCTTCCTAGGACCTGCCTTCAGGCCGCCGCTCCGTACCGCAAGGTTGACGTAGGGTGGTCTAACCGGTTTTACCGAAACCGGTAAAACCGGTAAAACCGGTAAAACCGTCCATTTTCTCAATACCGGAATACCGACTTTTGGGACGGTAAAAAACCGGTATTTCCGGTAAATTTTTCATCATTATTTGGCATTTTTTTTCTAAAATTAACACAGCTAAATGTTTTTTTTTTCAACAAATATTTATGAGTACAAATACTCAAATTTTGTTCAATCAGCTTCAAAGTCCAAGCTCAATAAACCTTACAGCAAGGTTTATATGAGATTTGATTAATGCTAAAACTTGTCTGGCTTTTTTCATGAAACTTTACACATTTCAGTTCAGCTATCGAATCAACGCTCCTCAACATTTAAAGACTATTACTGAAAAAAAATACAGCTTCAAGAAATTTAAGATTGCTTCACAATAATCACTAAATTTTTCATTAATAAGCAGGAATTTAGTAAAATTTGCAAAAATATTTTATCAATAAACAGGCCAAGTTTATCAAAATCGTTCTTAGCGGTGCCGGACTTTCACAAACTTGAAATTTATAACGAAAAATATTGAAAACTGATTATAAACTTCCTAGTTTGTTTCAAAACATGAAATGTTTCAACAAGTCAGCATTTAAACACATGTTTACATCAATTCCAAGTTCAGTTCAAACGAAATTTTTAACAGAGTCAGCATTTAAACAAATGTGAGACTGTTTGTATGAATTTTTTTATCAATATTTTCGACGTAATTGATGGAGCTTTGTTGTTTTTACTTTTAACTCTGTTGAAGCATTTTCTTTTTCTAGACAAGGCATTGACAAACTTTTTATAAATTTGCAACAGTTTTATAGCAACAAAAAGTATGTGGTACAGATCCAAACAACTATATTTTTTGATGAATTTTGATTGGTTTTTAATAGATTTTTATTTCTATTTCTTCGTTTTATTTTTGGGAAGGCAAACTTGATGCGATCACGACCTAGGTTGCGAGGAAAACATCCGTATTATAGATAACAATAATCTGTAATTCTGTGAGTCAACCAAAAACTTTGTGAAAATGTTTTTTGATTAGTTAGGCAATCGTTTTAACGAAAAGTCTCTTTGTATACCAAGTTCATACCATTTTCATGAAAGGCTTTATAAACTTTAAATAAATCTGTAAAATCTGTTCTTAAATTTCAATGCTGTTTTACAGAGTATAGGACAAAAATTTGTTGAAAATAATATGAAACTTCAAGAATTCCCGCAACTTCACAGCAAAATTATTATAATAAAATGAAGATGATAAATATTATGATTATCATGAGGATGACGATAGATTTATGACACAGTAATAATTTTAAGGCACAACACCATTTTTTTCCATTGGAAATGTTGCTAATTCTATTGCGTTAAAAATTCTAAGCATTTTATGCCATTACTACTGTAATTAGACGAAACCTTTTCATGAATTCAATATACTTTGAAAAAATACCGGTTTTACCGGTTTTATCGGTTTTATAAATTACAAATACCGAAATACCGGATTTGAAAAAAACCGGTAAATCCGACCACCCTAGGTTGACGTGGTCACGCTTGACAGTATCCTCCTCTTGCTACTTCGGATTGACGAGGAGTTCCACGTTATCCATGTGAGTGCGACCGTGGCCATAGAGTGTTGGAATCTGGCTCTTATGGTTAAGATAGCTCCTGAAGGGGTTAACTTAAATTTCACATGTGCGCCCCAAGTTTCCCGAACTCACGACTCTGAGATTGAGAGTCTCGTTCTCCCCGGCTTAAAAAGCCGGACTCCGGTCTCTCGTATCGGACTTTGTGGATTGTTCTCTCTGTACCTATTCGTCTTCGGTTTCAGCTATAGGAAACACCTGGGCTGTCCAATGGTATCACATGCACATGTTTAAAACAGTCCACAGGTCTTTCTCCTTTCTCCTTCCTCAAGAAAGAAGGAGAAAAACGGAGAAAGAGGAAATAGATGCGATGTATAAATGCAAAAGCACAACACAATCCTTGATGTACTATCATAGGGTGAAATCGTGTCATGTCGTGATACCTTACCGTCGGGTAGTATCCGAGTAGTAACGCTTCCTTCAGGGGAAACTGCGGGTATAATCCAATACTTTCCTAGTAGCGGACCTAAGTAGTAGGAAGAGAGTAAACCACTGTCGGTGCGAGTTCAGGACAAGCTGCTCTTGATCTGGCACACGATGGGCAGAAAAATCCGCGGGCCGAAAATCCAAGGGCAGCCATCCGAAGAGATTCAAGAAGACCGGACTACGGTCAGAGTAGACTGACGCCATCGGCGTTGGGCTGTCGTGTTGTGTTTTTTTTTACAAGATGGAAATTTGAATTCAAACCATAACAGCCGGGTGTTTGCTGCCGTGAGTGGGTTCGTCCCACTAAAACCACCTTGGGCTTCGTGTGCCAGATGTGCTTCTTGGTTTCACCCTATGATACTACATCAAGGGGTAGGCTGTGCTCATGCACTTATACATCTCACCCTTTTCCTCTTCCTCAATTTTGGTCTTTCTCCTTTATCCTCATTCTCATTTTTTCCCCCTTCTCCTTTTCCTCTATCGCCAACTTCAGACTGGTACGAAAGACCCCGAGACGTGTGCCGGTTAGGTAACGCTTTCAAAGTAACTCGCGCCCGACACAGCATCCACTCCCGCAGGATTTCTAACCACCAAGGCATGGCCGTTTGAGAAACTACCAAGCTATTTATAGAATCCCTTCACGACCACCCCGAATGGTATCTCCGCTTCCCTTTGCTGCAGGGAAGGTCGTAGCTAAGTACGTGAGACCTTTGAAGTCCCACCACACGTATGAGTCCAGATTAGGGTTATACCGCGCCCTAAGATCGCGTTGCTTTTGAATTGTAGTGTCATACGAGGTCCAAGACCTTCCGTTAGCTTGTCAAATTTGGTTGACTATCTCGCTCTCTCCGTTCATCATCTTTTCTGATTCTTATTAGATCGCGCATGATTTGCGAGATTTCGTCGACCATAGCACGCCACGACTGTTCGTCGCGACACATTTCACTCACAATGTTTTCAGCGTTCAAATTTTGAAGTTGTTGACGCCTTGAAATGAACCTGGGGCAGAAAATAGCATCTTCTGCCGATTCCTCCGTATCTACGCATTCCGGGCAATAGGGCGAGCTGATAAGCTTAAACCGATGAAGGTATTGCTAGAAGCACCCATGACTCGAAAGCAACTGCATCAGGTAGAAGTTGACCTCTGCATACTTCCGATTTACCTAGTCTGAAAGTCGTGAGATTAGCCTATGCGCCCATCTTGCGTTGTTCGATGCGTCCCATTGCTCCTGCCACCTGAGCATTGACGCTGCTCATTGAATTTTACGCACTCCTCTAACAGCTCTTGCATTGTTACACTCCATATCCTCCGCCAGAGTTATGTCGATGGGAATCATGTCCGCGATGACAAAAGCTGCATCTGCTGATATGGTCCTGTATGCACAGGAAACTCGCATGGCTATCAGCCGATGTGTGCTTCGTAATTTGGATCTTTTGCGCTCTACCTCTATCGCGGAGCTCCAGGCCGCTCCTCCGTATCGTAGTTTCGACAGTGCTACGCTCTCAAGGAGACGTCTCTTGCTACTCTTTGGACCATGGCAGTTTGGCATAATCCAGGCCAATGAATCTATGACTTTCGATGCACTTTCACAACAGTATTTGACATGTGCATCAAAACTTAAGCGATTGTCGATCATTACTCCAAGGTATTTAAGCTGCTGTTTCGAAGATGTCGTGTGCCCTCCAACAGTAATCTCCATGTGCGAAACAACTCTTTTGTTGGTCACGAGCAGAACTTCGGTTTTATGGTGAGCTATTTGAAGCTTAACTCCCTCCATCCAGATGCGAACCCTTTCTAAGGACACCGTTGCGGTCTTCTACCTCCTCGATTGTTTCGCCAGTGATCATGAGCACGCTATCGTCAGCAAATCCGACTATCTGCACGCCTGCTGGTAGTTTCAGCTTTAACACGTCATTATACATGGCATTCCAAAACACATGTCTGAGTATGGAACCCTGTGGAACACCCGCTGTTAAGGCAGTGGACCGTAATTCAGTTTTGGTTTCGTACGTTAGGACTCGATTTTCGAAGAAGCTTACTATTATCCTGCAGAAGGTATTGGGAACACGCATCCTGTGAAGCATTTTTGCAATCGCTTTCCAGCTGGCATTGTTGAAGGCATTTTTAACGTCGATTGTCATAATGGCGCAATGTTGAACACCTGTCCGCTTCTTTTAATATTTGCGCTTCGTGTACTCTGTCACCATTCGGGTGGCGTGCACCGTAGATCTCCCTTTCCGAAAACCAAACAGTCTGTCCGACAGTCCACTTTCGCCTTCTGTGTTGATAATAAATCTGTTAAATATTATCCTCTCCAGTTGATAATAAGTCTGTTAAATATTACCAAGGGTGTCCAGCAGACAAATGGGTCTGTATGATGAATGATACCCTAAAGGTTTCCCAGGTTTCGGTAGTAGCACCAACTTCGCAGTTTTCCACGAATTGGGAAAAGATCCCTCGTCAAGACACTTTTGAAGCACCACTCTGAAAGTATCCGGAATGGTTTGTACCGCCACCTTCAGCACTGCATTTGGGATTCCGTCTGGACCAGGGGCCTTATTCACCGCAAGTTTCTTAGCGATAGCCACAAGTTCCTCGTTTGTTACTGGCTCGATGTCGTGGGCACCCGCGTCGTACGTGGTAAGTGGCCACTGCGTCGGGCCATGCTGCGGGAAAAGATGTGCAACGATCTCTCTCAGTATTTCCGGACACTTTTCGATTGGCGACCTTGGACCCCCGAATCTCGCCAGTGCAACTTTATAGGCTTGGCCCCATGGGTTATCACGCTCTGGCATATCGCTCTTTAGCAGTTCTCTTTGCTTGCTTTAATAGCTCGCTTAAGTGCCTTCCTGGCTGCTTGGTAAACGGCACCTCTCGTTTCTCTATCGGCTTCGTTTCTCGCCCGTTGAGCTCGTCGTCTGGCTTTGAGACAGCTAGTACAAAGCTCAGCTATTTCTGAGATCCACCAGTAAGCTGGCCGTCGCCACCACTTCGGTGTATTCTTTCTGGGCATGGTCGTTTCGCACACCGCTACCATCATGTCTGTCAGCTGCTCAGCATTATGGACCCGCGATGCCTCCTGCATGTTAATAGCTTCGGTGCACACTTCTTTATCGAAAACTTTGGTTTTCCATCTTCGCTCATATGCTGGCAGTTGCCTTACTGCCACCGGATTTCGGTTTCCTACGCTGTAGCGTATTGCCTGGTGATCTCTGTGCGTATAATCGTCACACACTCTCCATTTCATATCAGTTTTTAATGATGAACTCGCAAAGGTGATATCTATCACTTACGTTCTGTCTGGAATTCCATGCTTGCGATAGGTGCTGATAGATCCAGTGTTGCACGGCTCAACCTCCAGTCTCGCGAAGGACTCTAGCAAACTGTGACCCCTAAGTTTGTTGCACCTACTACCCCAGTTAACCGCCCAAACGTTGAAGTCTCCTTCTATCACTACAGGGGCCCTTCCTGTCAGTTCATGAGTGAGTTCATCCAACATTGTGTTGAACTCCCCGATCGTTCATCTTGGTGAAGCGTAGCAGCTACAGAAAAAGATGCCGTTAATTTTAGCAATCACGAATCCGTCTCCAGGAATCTACCACTATCTCCTGGATAGGAAAACGTCCCGTGGCGTAGATAGCAGCTAAGCCAAACCTGTTCGCTGCCCAATTACCGTCTCCAGACGGAATTCTGTATGGTTCTGATAGGAGCGCCACATCACACTTTCTTTCGCCTACCGTTTGCTCCAGCAGAAGCTGTGCAATCTCGCTATGGTTGAGATTTAGCTGGATTATTTCCAGTTTTACTGGCTTGCCTTTGCCTTTGTATATACTGGGCAGTCCAAGCCACCAGTTTCGTGGACATTGCCATCTGCCTGCTTGCATAGCATGCACTTCGGCTGTTTTTTTTGCATTCTCGAGCGAAGTGTTCCTCTTCACCGCATCTTCGACAGCATCGTGACCGGTCATGATCGTTACAGCTTCGGGATAGATGACCAAAATCCCAGCAATTGAAGCAGCGTTGCATCTGCTTCGGTATCCTGGGAGCGGTTCTAAAATGCCCTATTGACCACCCAACTCTTACACTCCCTACCGTCAGTAGTGTGTTGGCCGCTGTTGGTGAGAGGCGAATCGTTGCAATATGCCAGGTATGCTGGAAAGAGCTTTCACGAGCTCCTCTGCAGTGGTAAACTCATCTAAGTCCTTACATTCAATGGGCACGACCTGTGATAGCGCTCGGACAGTCGCTTCATCGCCTAGGGTGCTTTCGACAAGCTCCTTGAAGTCAGCACTCTTTACCGCCGGGTCTTTTTTTTAGCTCGAAGAGCAGCTCGCCTTTTTTGGTGCGTCTTGTTTTGGTGACGCTTTCATCAAAAGCAGATAACTTTGGCTCTGCGCGTAGCTTCCGGAACAAGTCCGCATACGTTGTGCCTTCTTTCGCTTCCACGATAAGGGCATCACCCCTGGATATCACCCGTTGAGGTTTGGGTTTTGGGGGTGGTTCTGGTTTCATAACGACCTTTCTTTTTACGTTCTCCTTCCTATTGCGAACCATTCGCCAGCCTCCAGCACTGCTTTCACCGTCGGCATCCTCATAGTCCGTACCCCTCCATTTTTTTGGAGGAATCGTTCACGACGGGGGAGTCGCGATCTCTTTTTGCAGTTTTTCTTGGCTTGGACTCCTTCGAAAGTCCTTGAGAAGAAACCAATTTTGCTTCCTCCAGGTCCTTCTCTGCAGCCTCGGCCTTCCGCACGAGCTCCGTTCTTTCCTTGACGGCACTCTGCGGGAGCACCATCAATTTCGGCACCTAGGTCTTGATGTGCGTGTGCACGTTGTTGGTGCTTCGCACAAACTCCTGCATCTTGTCGATCATGTCGGCTGCCTCCAAAAGGCCACATTTTTTGAGGCACCTTGGTGCACCTCTTCCTGCGACTGGGACCTGCTCCCTTTGCTGGGAACTGCTGAGGTTTTCAGTGGACCCATCAACGACCGGGCTTCTTCTCGCTTCCTTGGCAACCTCCCTGCCAAACCCTTAACCTGCGTTTTCAACAATTGTATTTTGGCACAAGGGAGAGTTCTTTCCACAGAAAAGACAAGTAAGGCATGGCAGTCGAAGAGACAGTCCGAAATTCACCGATATATTTCAAAATTTTTAAATTTTATAGGGTTTTTACGGTGCTCATGCTAATACGATGGTTTTAGGGATGCTCAAATCAGCTTCGTAGGCCAATTAATGTTTTTTTACAAATCAAATTTTGCCTCAGATGCTTCTTACACCTCTTAATGTTACCATTGATACAAGATTGAAGAAAAGATAAACCTTCAGCTCCAAACAATCTAATTTGATTGACCATAATTAGAAAACAGTCAACCTATCCAGTGCCACATTTCCCTAGGCACGCCTTTCGTCCAAATGATTGCAAATTGTTCCCTGGAGCAGGGTTGAGACCATACATGGTGAATTGATGTCGATTCAACACCACCACCCACTGCCTAGTCTAGTTTGTAGTCGCTCGCCCATAATGGGGGTGGCATATTTCGCACTGCACTTTGCCGAAACCATCATCATCATCGTCGTTGAAGCAACATTGAAACCGAACGTACGAAACAAATCGATCGATCGATACCTTCATAGTACGGAGTACATACATTCGTTTCGAAGCCAGCAGATGTCGCCCACGCCCACAACGATTTCCGTTTTTCAAACCTGACACTTTCCACTTCATTATCTTTATTTCTGTTTTTCCTCGTTTTGTGCATACGAGACACCGAGAACATCTTTACCGGGGGAAACATACGACACACTACACCCACAAACACACAGCCTCGACTACTCAAGTTTCACTTTTGGGAGTAGCGCATTCCCCCTTTCCGGGAAAATGGGAAAAGGATTCCCAAAACCAGTAGGAAAAGGTTTTTGAAAGATGGGGAGAGGGTTTTCGATTTTGACATTAGAAAACTTGTGCCACGACGTTTGGGGCGGAATACATTAAATATTAACATGCACAATTATTTGCCGACTGACTTTGGAGATGTCAAACATTTGGGAAATTGGATTTTTTCTACTGTGTGTATGGGTAGGTTTTTTTTTCGATTGAAATTCCTAGATGGTGGAAGAAAGGGGCATTTTCTATTTCTGATTGCTTATCGTATCGAAGATTGTTCTACTGATTTAAAATTTATTGATTATCTGAATTTAAAAAAAAAGATGAACCATTCATAAAAAGTGCTTTTTTATAACCATTTTTAAAAGAGACTCAATTTTTGGTAAAATATTCGTAATCATTATACATACAATACGAACATGAGAATAAAAGCAGGTAAAACATTGACGATGAGAGAGCAAGAATCGAATTTTCAACAATTCCATTTAGAGTTTGCACCGATTTACACTAGTTTTGGACTTATCTTTATGCCAATAGTTACACGAAGCTGGGATGCCATATTTGGTGTAAGTTTTTATCTTTGGGTGTATACATTTGTGATCAAAATTCAAACCCTCTGTTTTTGGTGCGTGAGTTCTGTTTCCAATTCCATTCACCTTTCTGACTTGGAATGATTTGCCAAAAGCCAACCGTTGATGCGAAAGTGGACAACTTGTCCAAGTTTAGCTCGGTCCCGGAGTTCTCCCGGGATGTCCGATATTTTCAGGCGTTTGATGACTAGAAAACAGATGGACATAAAGGTGAAATCGTTTAAACATCAACGTTCTCATCCCGGTTCCCATATCCTTTTTATTCGAACGCGTGCATGGAATTTCAACCTGGCGATATCAATATTAGATTTTGCATCGAAAAGGGGAATCAATTTTTGGCGCTCTATATTGAGCGAGGTTGAATTCGCCAATGGTGGATCGAACTTGGCGATAGAAGGTGAGCTAGAATAAATGTTCATTCACCGTTCGCTTCGCACCGGCGAAATTTTTATTCATGCATGCCGCTGCTGATGGCAGCCTTCATCGTGAATATAGCAAATTGGATACCTCGGCAACCTACCAGTTGAGTTGATTGGTGGAACGGGAGGTCGAGTTAATGTGGTGTAGTTATTTTCCGATTTTGTGGCCAGGGATATGACAATTTGACAAATATGTTGTGGGTGTTGGGAAGGGCAACTCAATCCGATGTGATTTCCCTGCGTATGGCAGTTTTGTGTTTTATCTGTGTTATTTCAGCCACGAGAGACAGGCAATGAACTTTGTTCAAAGGGATGATTGGATTTGTAATGATCATATTTTTTTTATGTTTACAAGTTAATTAACCAGAACATGGAACGAAAAATAACTAGATATACTAAAAACATTGAATGTAACATTCTGTTTTCAAAGATGATGGGAAGTTTAAGAGGAAATAGAGATATCAAAGAAAGAAAGAACATAAGCCGTAAATATAATAAATATCTAGAAAAAGATACAACGGCTCGACGGCAGGACATGAACCCACAATTTCCGGGTTCAAGTTCTGCCGGCGAGCCGTTGTATTTTTTTCGAGAAATTTATGATATTTACAGCTTATGTTCTTTCTTTCTTTGGTACAAAATTGTTCCAAGACGAACTGAAAAACTATTAGATTTGATAATATTCTGCCCTCATTGATTTTTTTTTCATTTTCGAAAACTATTTCATTTCAAGTTTTTCTTATTTTAGAAAATTACAACACAAAAAACACCTCTAACATAACATTTTTGAAAGTTCTTTAGGGCTTCAGAAATTTATACAAACATCCCAGAGTTATAGTTCAGTTTTTTCAATGACTGACATTTAAAAAAAGTTTCATCATTATGCTTGATATTTATAATAATCACAGCAGAATGGAGGCCATTAAAAATATTTTTAATTAGGATATTTATTAAGAGAAGCAAATAAGATTAAGTATAAGTACATTTTACGAATCAAAGAAGAATTTTAGAGATTAAAACATTTGAGAGCAGTATTTAAAAAAAACCTGGTTGCTCGATCATAAAGTTGAGACACAAAAAAACCTTCCTTATAAAGAAAAGTGAAACAAATAATGTAAGGAAGCATCCCATAACCAAATTGTTGTTACAACAAAACGGCAGGTAAGTGATTTTTTTTTACTTTTTAGCAGCAACTGAAATCATTCCTTGGCCCTCCAGTAACTCTCTCGTCAACTTTCAGCCCATTGTGTCAAATCTAAGGGGTCGCTAAACGAAGCTCAAGTTTGAATGGAAATTTTACTTCATATGTTCAAGCTAAATCGAGAAATCCATTTTTTGGTCCATTCTTTTATACATATGAATTGTGGTTGCCCTTAGCTAAGTAGTGTTGCTAAAATAACAAATATTGTTGTTAAAGGAAATTTTTTTCTTTTATTCATCTTCAGTTTTCTCGAATACAACTATTATTTTATTTTATTTTTATTAAATTTGTTTGATTTTCTGCATATCGTCGGTCCCATTCCTACGTTTCTTCTCACCTAAGGTTGCCAGAACTTTTTCAGCACATACCCGGGTCGGACAAATCTGAGCTATTTTATATAAAAACCTGGCAAAGTCCAGGCATTAGATTTTATATTTTCGACCAACAAACCGAGCAATATTTGGGCGAATCTAGGCAAAATTTAGGAAATACTCATCAAAACGCAAGGAAAAAAATTCTTTCATCAATACTAAACAGCAGATTTTGAATCGTTTTTTAGGCTTCCTTATGATTATTTTCATAAAACTTGCTCAAAAAACTTCGTTTTGGACGCATAAATAAAAACTCTTTATTACCATTCCATATTCCACATCTCTTATCCCTCTCTACAAATCTTATTTTCTTCCTGTTTATCTTCCATCTCATCTCTACTTTCCTTCTCAACTCTATTCTCAGTAGAATTTTTTATTTACTGATTTTCATAATAAATCATAAAATATTATTGATCATTAGCATATTCTTTATCCCATCCAAAAACATTCTTAGCAACAGTATTCCCAAACCGTGCTTTTCTTGACGCTACGTTTACTAGAGCCGGAATAATCGGAAAGTATTCATGGAATCAGCCTTCCCAACCAGAAGGCCAAATCAAAGCAATCAATCGGCAGCAACAGTCTTAAAAATCTGCGCTTTCTAAGCCAATTCCGTCTTTTTCCACCAAGATGTCCGATCAAAACACACGATCAGCAGTAACAGTCTTAAAAATATGCGCTTCTTAAGTCAATTCCGTCTTTTTCACCAGAAGGCGAAATCGAAAGAAACAATCAGCAGCAGCAACCTTTAAAATCTGCACTTCCTAAGCCAATCGGTGTTTTCCACTGGAAGGTCAAACCAAAACAAACTATGATTCAGCAGCAACGGTTAAAAAATTTGCGCTTCCCTAGCCAATTCCGTCTTTTTTTACCGAAAGGCCAAACCAAAACGAACAATTAGCTGCAACAGTCTTAAAAATCTTCACTTCCTAAGCCAATTCCGTCTTTTCCCACCAGAACGCCAAACCAAAACAAACAATTAGCAGCATAAGCATTGAAAATCTGCGCTTCTCAAGTCAATTCCGTCTTTTTCTACCGCAAGGCCAAAAAAAAAAACAAACAATAAGCTGCAATAGTCTTGAAAATCTGCGCTTCCCAAGCCAATTCCGTCTTTTTCAACCGGAAGGCCAAACCAAAATAAATAATCAGCAGCAACAGTCCTAAAAATCTGCGCTTTCTAAGCCAATTTCGTCATTTTTTCATCGGAAGGCCGAACAAATACAAACAATTAGCAACACCAGTCTTGAAAATCTGCGCTTTCCAAGGCAATTCCGTCTTTTTCTACTGGAAGACCGAACCAAAACAAACAATAAGCTGAAACAGTACTATAAATCTGCGCTTTCTTAGCCAATTCCGTCTTTTTTTATCAGAAGGCCAAATCAAAACAAACCATAAGCAGCATCAGTCTTAAAAAATCTGCGCTTCCTAAGCCTATTTCGTCTATTTCCACCGGAAAGCGAAATTGAAAAAACAATCTGGAGCAACCTTAAAAATCTGCACTCCCTAAGCCAATTCCGGATTTTTCCACCGGAAGGTCAAATCATAACCAATAAATCAGCAGCAACAGTTTTAACAATTCTGCGCTTCTTAAGCCGATTCCGGATTCTTCCATCGGAAGGTCAAATCAAAACAAACAATAAGCAGCAACAGTCTTAAACATCTGCACTTCCTAAGCCAATTCCGTCTTTTTCAACCGGGAGGACAAATCAAAACAATCAATCACAGAACTCCACAGATAATAACCGTGATTTATTGTTTAGCTCAGTAACTCGCTCTGGAATTACTCGTCAATCAAATAATCTTTCGCAGCGTTAAAAATCTGCGCTTCTTGAGCCATTTTGTCTTTGTCCACCGCAAGGTCGAATAAAACAAACAATCAGCAGCATCAGTCCTAAAAATCGGCGCTTTCTTAGCCAATTTCGCCTTTTTTCATCGGAAGGCCAAATCAAAACAAACCTTCAACAGCATCAGTCTTAAAAATCTGCGCTTCCTAATACAATTTCGTATATTTCCATCGGAAAGCGAAATCGAAAAAAACAATCATTATTAACCTTAAAAATTTGCACTTCCTGAGCCAATCCCGTCTTTTTCCACCGAAAAGCCAAACCAAAACAAACAATCGGCAGTAGATGCTGCTGATTGTTTGCTTTGATTTGGACTTCCGATGGAAAAGGATGGAAAAAATCTGCGCTTCACAAGCCAACTCCGTCCTTTTCCATCAGAAAGCCAAATCAAAGCAAACAATCAGTAGCAGCCTTAAAAATCTGCGCTTTTAAATCTTTCCGTCCTATTTACCGAAGTGTGACTTGTTCAGCAAACAGTCTAGCTGCCTTAATAATCTGCGCTTTTTCAGCCTATCCGTCGTTTCTAGTTCCTCCGTCTTATTTACCGGAGGAATTGATTATTTGTGTTTCTGGTAAATTGTTTTTCCAGATTCTCCGTTTTATTTCTAAACAATCTGAGTATCAGTCTAGCAGATTTGTAATTATTTTACCAACTACGTCATTGCAATTTTCGTGATTTTACGATTCTTATTAATCGAAACTCAGAGATATACTCAGACACATGTATCACTCACAAGATTAGATCAACGGCTAATTTTGTATTTTTTTTGTTTAGCTTTGTGTTGTCAACATTACGAATGTTGCCATTGAAGTTTATTTTATTTTATTTATCTTCAATGTTGCCAAATATAACTATTATTATCTGCATCTCCTTCATCATATCTCTACATTGATCAGAAAATCGTTACGGACAACAAAACAAAACTTTGTTCACCAGAAATAACTAAAATATACAAAAAATACTGCTCTCCTAAATTGAAATTAAAACCAATGGTAAAAAAATCCTCATAAACTTATTTTAACCTATAATCTATTATATAAAATTCTCTTGTAACGGTGATTGTAGTATGTACTACTCCTCGGAAATGACCAAAACAATTCAAATGAAATTATTTTTAGAATATTCTATAGGCATGCGAATCGGTTTATATCGAATAAAAATCTATATCTATATATATAAAAATGAATTTCTGTCTGTCTGTCTGTCTGTCTGTCTGTCTGTCTGTCTGTCTGTTCCCTATAGACTCGGAAACTACTGAACCGATTTGCGTGAAACTTGGCAGGTGGGGGTATTGGAGGCAGGGGAAGGTTCCTATTATGGTTTGAGACCCCTCCCTCTCTCATGAAGGGAGGGAGGGGCCTCCCAAACAAAAGACAATTTTTTGCATAAGTCGAGAACCCATCAAGCAAATGGTATCAAATTTGGCATGGGGTGATATTTGGGAACCAGGAATATTTCTATGAATATTTGGTACCCCTCCCTCTTCTCAGTGGGATGATAGGAAGGGGGGAGGGGGGCTATCTTACAATTTTTCATATAACTCGAAAACTAATCAAGCTAATGGAACAAAATTTGGCATAGGAGGGTAGTGGAATACGGAAAATGGTTCTATGATTATTTCAAACCCCTCCCTCCTTCCAGTGGAGATATAGGAAGAAGGGGGGGGGGCTTTAACCACTTTTTTATTGCATAGCTTGAAAACTACTCGAGCAAATGAAACCAAATTTGGCTAGGAAGGGTATATGGGTACGATAAATAGTTCTATGAATATTTGGTACCCCTTCCTCCTTCCAGTGAGGATATAGAAAGGGAGGGGAGGGTGCTCCTTTACAATTTTTAGCATAACTGGATAAATAATCAAGCAAATGGCACCCAATTTGACGTGGGAAGGTATATGATTACGATAAATGTTTCTATGATATTTTGAGAACCTTTCGTCCTTCAAGTCGGAAAATCTTAAGGGGGGAGGGTCCTCCCATATAATTTTTACATCCCTCGGGAACTTACTAAGCATATGAAATGAAATTTGGGTTGAGAGGGTATTTGAGCACAGGGAAGGTTTATGTGAATATTTGGTACTACTGCCTCCTTCCAGTGGGGTGATATGAAGGAGAGGGGGAGGGGGGGGGCTCCTTTACAATTATTCGCATTACTCGAGAACTAATGCAGCAAATGGAAACAACTTTGGCATGGGAAAGCTTTGGCATGAATACGTAAAATGGTTATTAGCTTATTTGAGACTTCTTTCTCCTTCAATTGAGAATGCAGTTAGGGAAGACGGACATATATGTATGATTGTTTTGCATAAACCAAAAACTTATCTAACAAATGGAACAATCATTCAATTTAGCAACTGGGGAAGAATTTGGCATAGGAGTGTATTTGAATACACGGAATGTTCAATCTTGATCCTGTTCTTCCAGGTAGGGGATAGGTAGGAAGAGCGGCTCCGATACAAATTTCATAGCATAACTCGACAACTTATAAATCAATCGAAACCAAATTTTGCATGAGAGGGTATTCGAGCTCAAGATATGTTTTTTCCGGTAGTTTAGCATCACTACCACAAATCAGTGGAACGATATAGAGGGAAAAGAGGGCATTGATAAAATTTGTTTAATATTTCCAAAACTTATCGAGAAAATAGAATTAAATTATCATGGGAGCAAATTTGTGTACAAGCAATGTTTCTTCGATGGTTTGAAAACCCCTTCTCTTGCCAGAGGGGAGATATACAGTAGGGAGAGGGACACCAATTTTTTGAATAACTCAAGAACTTATCAAGAATGGGGCCATATATGACGTGGGATCGTATTTGTATACAAGAAGTGTTTTTCTGATGTTATGAGACCCACCTTCTTTCAATTAGGGATATAGGAATGGGGGTAATTCGTATGATAATTCGAGAACGGATAGGTAGAATAAATGTCCCATGATTTTATTTTGTTACTGAAAATGCTCACATGATAGTTTGACAAAGTTTCATATTTATAAAAAAAATATTTTGGCATAAGTTATAAACTTTTTAAGCAAAGAAATTCAGAGTCATAAAAAGGATTAAAACACGGATTTAAAAAAAATAATTAAGATTTTAAAAATCAAAAAATTGCAAATTCATTTTGAAAAAAAAATTTAATGATATTGAAATTGAACTTAAAATTTTGTGCAAATAAATAACAAGTTAAATAACTAGGTACCACAAGTTTCAAAATTTTTGAAGGTGTAGCAAAGCACACCGGGTCAGCTAGTATATATATAAATGAATTTCTGTCTGTCTGTCTGTCTGTCTGTCTGTCTGTCTGTCTGTCTGTCTGTCTGTCTGTCTGTCTGTCTGTTCCCTATAGACTCGGAAACTACTGAACCGATTTGCGTGAAACTTGGCAGGTGGAGGTATTGGAAGCCGGGGAAGGTCCCTATTATGGTTTGAGACCCCTCCCTCTCTCATGAAGGGGGGAGGGGGCCTCCCAAACAAAAGACAATTTTTTGCATAACTCGAGAACCAATCAAGTAAATGGTATCAAATTTGGCATGTGGTGATATTTGGGTACGAGGGACGTTCTACGAATATTTGGTACCCCTCCCTCTTCTCAGAAGAGGGGGAGGGGGTCTACATTACCATTTTTCATATATCTCGAAAACTAATCAAGATATTGAAACCAAATTTGGCATGGGATGATATTTCGATACGAAAAATATTTCAATGATTATTTGAGGCCCCTCCCTCTTTACAATAGAAAGAGGGAGGGGCCTCAAATAATCATTGAAATGTTTTTTTACATAAATCAAAAACTAATAAAGCAAATGGAACCAAATTTGGCATGAGAGGGTGTTCGGACACGAAAAATATTTCTATGATTACTTGAGACCCCTACCTCTTTCCAGTGAGGAGATATAAAGGGGGGAGGGGGCCTCTCTTATATTTTCTTACATAACTCAAAAACTTATTAAGCAAATAGAACCAAATTTGGCATGGGCGGTAATGTGGGAGCGTGTTATATTCCAATGATTGTTTGAGACCCCTTCCTTCTTCCAGCGGGGAGAAATGAAAGAGGGAGGGGAGTTTCATACAATTTTAACTGCATAACTTGAAAACTACAACAGCAAATGGAACCAGATTTGGCATGGAACGATATTTGGGTACGAGAAATGCTTCTATGGATATTTGGTATCCCTCACTCCTTCAAAGAGGAAGATGAAAACGGATAGAAGAGGTCGCCCTTACAATTTTGAGAATAACTGGATAGCTGATCGAGTAAATGGAAACATATTTAGGATGTGAGGGTATTTGCATACGAGCGCAACCTTTTTTCCAGCGGAAAGATATAAAGGGGAAAGGGGGCTTCCATACAAATTTTTTGCATAACTCGAGAATTAATTGAGCAAATGAAACCAAATTTGGTTTCATAAAGTATTTGAGTACGAGAAATATTTTTATGAATATTAAGTCTTCAATGGGGAGAACGGGAGGATGGTTTTTTTTTCAAGTTTAAGCATAACTCAAGAATTTACTACGCAAATATATTATTAAATTTGGCATGGGATGGTATTTAATTACGAGAATTTTTTCTATGTGAAACAATTCTTTTCTTGCAGTAGGAGGATAGAATTGGTAATATAGGAAGGGAAGCTTTCCTCAGCTTATATTTTACTTTTTTTTAACGAAATCCGAGAAATGGACAAAACTTAACATGGAAAACCATTTTGGTTTGATTCTATGATTATCTGACACATTATCCTCCTTCCAGTGAGTATGCAGATAGGAGAAGGGAGGTGAGCCCAATACAATTTTGTTAGCATAGGTTCTCAATTTTTGTTAACGAAGCCAATAAATGGAAACAAATATGGCATGGAAAGGTACTTGGTTACGAGATATGTTTCTACGATTGTTATAGACCCTCACGCTTTACAGTGTAGAGAGGGGAAGAAAGGAAAAAAGGAAAAAGAATAAATGTAAAGCTTAAAAAATTATCAACCAGTGGAACTGTATTTAATATAAGAGGATTTTTGAGCTCGAAAAAAATGGGTATGATTATTAAAGACCACAACCTCCATTCAGCAGGGGATGAAAGGGAGGACTAAAGGGCTGAAGGGAGGGCTGAAATGAGTTCTGAAATGATCAGAACTTATAGATTAAGATTCAGAAATTAAGTTTAAGTCATCTTAGTATTGCAATTCAATTGATTTTAAATTATATGTTATCAACTGATTCAAAATAATGCCAATAAAACAGTAAAAAATTTCTATAATTTCCGAAAATATAATTTGTTTTTGAAAGGTGTAGCAAAGCACACCGGGTCAGCTAGTATCGAATAAAAACAACACAAAGTTAATCAATTATCCGTAATAATTAAATTTGTAATAATTTGTATGAAATAAAAGTCATGGCATCCATTTTTTTCGAGATTTTCTTTTCTTTGGGCGGTTTGTTTTTCGTCTCCAAGGTCGAGGCGTCGCGAGCAAACGTCGCGAGCAAACGTCGCGAAAGGATAGTAACCATGGCATAGCATACTTATTAGTGGGAACATTTGGGCGCGTATTTCTCAACCAGGCATACTATTAATGCACGTGGTGGCGCTATGAAGCCTAGATGTGATTTTTTTCTCTTTGATTCCTAGCTCATTTGTACAGCGCATATTAATGAATGATGCCTAGATGAGATCAAGATTGATATTTTGCCGATCGAATCAAAACCATATAAATGATTTTAAAAATTGAAACTATTTTGATTTCGGGTAAATTAAAGCACCAATTGTTGTCTAAAAAATATGAATTTCATACTGATGCTAATGAAATAATGGAAATCCGATGGAAATTAACAGACACATGAACTGAAGAAGAGCCTGTCCTTCAAAATATTTAGATTATATGGGAAAAAACAGTACTGTTTGATACACACAATTCAAGTACGTACTTACATAAACAGTGTGTTTTTGTTTTACATATTTTGGCTAC
Source organism: Uranotaenia lowii (assembly GCF_029784155.1). Lineage (NCBI taxonomy): Eukaryota > Metazoa > Arthropoda > Insecta > Diptera > Culicidae > Uranotaenia > Uranotaenia lowii. The sequence goes on from NC_073693.1 coordinate 130,916,000, forward strand.
ATAAAAGAGACTTTTGATCAGCTTTTTTGTTGAAAAGTTTTTTTTTGTGATTGATATTTCAGTGGGAGAAAACTGCAGATATATCAATGAAATTTGATAAAACAAACAGGAACACGTATTAAACTCATTTCCAAGCCTTTACACTATGTTACACATCTATGAATAAGCTCAGAAAAAGCATTGTGTTTTAACTTACCTCAATAAACGAGACAAATGTAAACTTAGTAATATCTTTTTGTCAACATTTTTGCATGCTTTACTTTCAACAAGAGTTTGTTGAGAATTGATTTTTTATGCAACAAACGAAAATTTTTTGGTTTTAAAAGATATACATATTTTTCTTAGACTTATAAAAGTTCTTTTGCACTTGCCCCGGAGTTTCTGATTTGAAATGTAAAAGTAAAAGAAACTTTGATAACTTTTATCCTTCTCGGCGCAAAACTCATCTTTTTAAGGTTTTGTGTGATGATTACATTAACAATTTCTAGAAAATATTCATACCACCGTCGAAGCATGAACGAATTTTTTTTTTCATTCAATTTAAGAAAATCTTTTTTTCAATCGAATTTTAATGAACAGATAAGGTCAGTAAGTTTAAATCAAGTCTTAAAAACCCTCAACACAAAAAATGACTGTGAAACTGTCGAATAACAAAATTCAAACATATTTGAATTCTCCTTTAAAAACCACTTTTTTCCTTTATTCGTTAGGTTGCAGCTTATCCATATGAATTTAATTTGCACCTTTTTCTTGAACCAATAAAAATATAGTAATTTGCATTAAAATTTGTATTAAAAGTCGCCAGATTTTATTCCATGACAAGTGCTGTTTGGCATCACTTCGAGCTGTTATGTGTCATGTCTAAAAGTGAAAAGAATTATTACCAAGATTTTAACATGAGATGTTTTTGGTTACGAGATATATTTCTGTGAATTTAAAATTTAGTTTGAAATGCTTCCTAGGAAATAAAACTTGATTTCAGTTATTTCATCAAATTTAATTTATTTTTGGAAGGTGTAGCAAAGCACACTGGGTCAGCTAGTCTTATATATAAATGTGGAAGCGATTTTATGTGTAACACCATCTTTCTTCTAATATATAAAGATGAGTTGGACTATATATGTTTGTATGCACCTTATACAAATCCATACCGCTTAACCGATCAGCCTGAAATTTGGTACAGTTATGTGTTTGGACCATGGGAAGGTTTTAGTAATAGTTTCGAGCCCCTCCCACCTGAGAAAAGGGACCCTCCCATAGAACTTTCGTTTTTTTCCCACAAACCAAAAGTCATGGCACCCATTTTTCAGAACCATTTTTTTTCCCTTTGGCTGGGTTGTTTTCACCATCACCATGGGCCAGGCATTAGAAACGACCATCAAGAGTTCACATGGACTGGAAAGCAAATCAAAGCTTGCTGAGAATCAAAGATTTGAAAGGTAAAATTTTGGCGGGTGTTTTTTCTTCTACTGTTCAAAACACGTGGTACCGGTACGAGATATTTGGATGCAATAAAGAGCCAACATTTTGTATTGAAAAATACAACTATCATGTAAAGAATATATTGACTAAAACTGTAGTGATTTTCAATGTGCTGCCTACCGCCCCACTGGGGGGTTTTGAGAGTTTACAAGGATATACAGTGAACTGAACAGTCAACAGTGAATTGGCTTCTTCAGCTGAATAACTATTTGGACTGAATGCTGAAAAACTAATGAACCGATTTTCATAAACTCCAGCTTTTAACCAACCATTTTCAAATTTTTAGGATTCCTTATAGAGAAAGAAAAAATCATTAGATTCAGAGTTATATGTTGAAGGCTGCAATTTCAACGCTTTGATAGCCGTCGGGGAATCGAAATGGGGGATAAGAAAATTGATTATATAATACAATCTGAGGTTTTTAGTTTTATACAATTCTATTTCATTTGCCAATTTACTTATACTTTTTAATTTATTTTTGGTCATCAATGTGTTCAATTCTACCATCCAATTTTGAAAAAAACCGTTTGGTACTGCGAGTTCAAACAAATGATTTCAAAGAATTTTAACATTGATCACTCTTCAAAATAATTAATGGAACTCAAATAAGACCATTTCCATAACATTGAAATGGTTATTTCGGTTCAGAGATGATTTCTTTTCGATAACTCCAAGAAACTTTTAGTGCAACTTTCAACATTTAAGAAAAACAGTGTTAAATTAAAAAAGCGAAAAAAGCACACATACAATTTAAAACATGCCAAATGAGTCTTAAACATGGTTCAACAAGGTTCGGAAGTGTTTTTAGAAATTTTTATCAAATAAAACTTAAATATACCATTGTACAGGGAGATCATCCATCTTGAAAAGTGGGATAGTCTCCAAAAGAGATTAAAGTTTTTTGTGATAGAAAAGAAGGAAATGATATTGAAATTCAATTCATAATCCTTAAAACTATAAGCTTCTTCTAAAAAAATGAAATCGATAAACACAGTGAATAATCTCAATAAAAACTTTTAAAAGACTTACAAAACTTACGTGGCCAAACATGGGCTCAATTTCTTAAAATGATGAATATAAAGCTTCCAACATTTCGAAAAATCAAACGACTCATTTTGATTAATATCTTTTGTGAACCCGAGCAAGGCCGGGTAAAATCAGCTAGTTACTTATACACAGAAAAAAATTTTGACTATTACGTGTCACTGAAACCACAACTTTTAAAATAAATCAGCCTGTAGTTAACAAAACCTGTAATTTTAAATTGTTTTCCTTGAAAGTTAACGAAGATTCAGTCATTATTTCAGCAAATGTCTTGTAAAAAAGTTGTACACTGAAAATTAAATGTCACGTAATTTGTTTTTCGACCTGTTAAATTGCGGTAAATGTCCTGCTCCTTTTTGTTACAGGACATTTGCGTAATTTTACAGGAAATACTTTTTGCTGTGTAAAAGATAAGTCAGAAAAATGTGAAATTTTCTACCCGTGGGTTTTTTAAGCCTTAGATGGTTCGTTTAATAGTTTACAGGCTTTAAAATTTTTTCTTATTGATCTTATTCCAAAAATCGATTTTTTGAATGCTTTGCAAAATGCCAGATTCGAAAATGTTTAATGGAATGAGAAGCTTTGAAACAATTTTAATACAATAAACTGGCTTCAAATTTGTTCTGGACTTGTTACTAATTGAAAATATGCCGAGAAATTCTACCAAAGTATGGCAATCATAATTTGTTATCAATTTCATCGCCAAAATAATTAAATTTACTCACACCTAAACGAGATTGTCTTTGCTTGCCCGAAAAGATACACATTATCCGGAACAGGCAGCCAGTCAGCCAAGCCAACGTCAAACATTACGAAACTCATCAATAACAATTCCCCAAACAATGCTCTCCTCCGGTTTTCGAGAGCCTCTCGAAAACTTGCCCACTCAACAAGCAGAGTAGCTCTCCAAAAATTGAAAGTATGATAGCAGCACTCAGGCTCAGATAAAATTCAATTTATTCTGTTTACCACTTTTCCTGATATGCTAAGTACTTACTTACTTGCTTTTCATTCAAGGAAGATGGGGAGGCGATTGCGATGACGACGCCAAAGCAGAAGTTGACGACGACGGGGTGCCGTTTTCCATCTGGAGTTGCTGCAAGAGCAACCAAAAAAAAAAAAAAATGAATGAAACCCGCAACAACAATGTTAATCGAAAGCTGTTAGTGGAGCAAGAATGGAAAGTTTGGTTCCACCAACAGGGGAGCACTCTTTGGCTTCTTCTACTCATCAGAGCAGCAGGAGATGTTTGGAAAATACGGGAAACAAGAAGGGAAGAATCAACAGTTTATACAAGGATTGGTTGGGCCGCCTTTTTCTTAGCAAACCCGGCCGAAGTTGCTTTATTTAATTTGAGGAAAATACGCCGCCGACAACAACGACAGCGTGATGGATTGCACAAATGTTTTTCCGTGCCCAACACCACACTGGGAGGTAGGCTGGCATTCAGAGGTTTTTTTCGTTCATTAATTTTTGTCCACGGTTTGTAAAACAGATCGGCTTCAACAGCCTTTCATATCAAGGAAAATGCAATTTAATGAGCGAGAAAATTTAAGTGCTTTTTTAAATATATCCATGCAGAGGATTGTTATCTTGTGATGCTTGGATCTACCTAAGAAAAATAATGGTTTATAAGGAACTGAAAAAAAACTACGGAAGTTTTATTATTGTGGTAAAATTGAACAACACGAAAAGTTTTCGAAAAATTAAAAACAACTATGTCTAAAGTTTGTATGAGATACACAAACTGTTTCTACATTTGAATGTTTCTTAATGAAGCTTGGTCTTCATAGTTTATTTATGTATTTGTGAATGTTGCAATTTAGAATTTAAACAATATCAGTTTTTTTATATTCTTGTAAACAAACATTCAACTTTTTGGAATTGAAGAGCTTAGAACAAAAAAGTTAACAAAAATCTGTAAAGTTATACACATTAATGAAAAAGAAGCGTCATATGTCACAAAATTTTCAGTGTGTGTAGAACATTACACACCTGAAAAATTTCGCAGTGTGTGTGTGTGTGTGATCCATCCAACGACCCCCTGAACTGGCAGGTATGTTATGCAAAAGAATCATTTTTAATCCATTTGATTAAAATTGTTCAATTGCGGGTGCTGGTAGTGTTAGCTCTATTGAAATTCCAGAAACCCATTTCAGAATGACAGAGACCTAGCTGCACATCCCGAGGTAACTTTCCTTATCAATAAGCCCCGCCCAATCAGAGTCACATGACCAAATGGGCCATGTAATTATGATTAGACTTTCCATCTCTTATTGTTGACATATTCAGTACTATATTAATATAATTGTCTTATTATATAAACATAGCACCCTAACATATCCAATAAAAGATAGACGTGTATTTAGTTAACGGTGGTATACATTTATGATTATTATTATATTATGGAAAAAGATAATTTCATAAACAAAAAAAAAAAACAAAATAAAATTATGAAAAAAATATTAAAATGCTGATTGAGGGAGCTGAAACACAAGTATCGTTAAAATATCACAAACTCTTTTTTGAAAATTAATAATAAGAATAAATCAAATGCACATTTTTTTTGACTTTTCAAATGTGTAACGTTTATAAACAAAATGTTATTTTTCACTCTATCCTACTTTACCACTTAATATCTGATTTGTGGGCGACTATTCTACTGGTTGAAGCTGTAATAAAATATTAATATATTAAACGCCATGTACCAACCATGCTTTCCAAAAGATGAAGTTGATTCGTGGCATGGCAATACAATGAAAAAAAGCTGTGATTCAATGATGCTGCTTATTTTTGTGTGAATATATGGGAAACATAAAGTACATTACAAGTTACAATTTAGACTATTAAACCATCCTTCATTCGAGATGCTGAAAATAAAGAGTTTTTTTTAAAAGAAATTTAGCTGAGATTCACCTTTGAACTGTCTCTATTAAATTCCTGTTCCAATTCGCCAATCTGCATCGTAAACATTTCATAACATTATCTAAAAAGTCGTTTTTTCAATAGAAAGAAGCAGTCAAAAATGAATTTAATTCCAAATTTTTTTAAGAATAGCTAGTTATTTATACCCCATATAAAATATAACGTTATATTTTATTTTTGAGATTCATACAATGTATCGAAAAACAAATTTAGAGACGAATCAATGACATTTTTTTTAATTTCAAAAGATGTAGAAAGAGAAAAGAAATATTCGAATATTTTCATGCAAAAACAAGTTATTTGTTTGTTTTTCCAGAATAAATGCAAAAACACGTTAAAAAATAACTACATACAAAAAATATTTAAAACCTTCATAAGACAGTTTTATTAGCAGCATTAGTGTATAGATTGATTGAATTGATGATTTTTAGATAGAGTTATACGGTGTCCAATACATAGATGTTGAAATATATTTTATTCCGTGGTTCCCTGTCCTATTTTAAAACTGCTGTTATGAACGAGCTTTTTAAGCTACATACATGCTGTTGCTGAATGTTGAAAGGTTGAAATATGAAGAATGAAATGTATTTGAAATATATGTACTTAAGATAAAAAAAAAGAAAAAGGTAAAAAATAAGGAATATTTCTTCACCATACCATTAATTTGTATGAGTTTTTTTAAACTGCTAGCTTTCCTGAAACGTCTGAAAATGAAATTCTGTAAAATGATTTCAAAAATTTAATAATATGATTGATGACGAAGTTAAAAAGTACTTAAAACATTTATGATTGATGAAGATGTTAAAAAAGATTTAGTTAAAAATTAGATTCATTTAATTTTTGATTGCACAAAAAGCCACAGCCACAGCAATCTCAGAAAATATTTATATTGTGGCAGTGTGGGAATGCTAAGTGCAGCTGTAACGAAAAGCAAGTCAAAATAGGTCAAATTTAGAATATTATTTATTTGTTTTGAAGCATGTCACTAAATTGAGTTTGCAAATTTTGTAAAATATCAATATTTTAATTTAAATCATTTCAAAAAATATATAGGTATTTGATGTTTTGATAACTTTGATGAATTTGCAACTTATATACTTGGTGATTTAAAGTTTTAGCTGTTCGTGGGTGGTAAACGCCTAAATGTATACTTCATTTAGTTTCGTTAAGATGAAAAAGCTTCGTAGTATTATATTTCGGTGGAGTGAGCTTTTTCTTGCAACTTATCTTGCGTTCAATCTTTCATGTGATTAAATTATTCACGGGTTGCTGTTCAAATTAAATTCGCCAACATTTCCAAAAATTTGGCTCAGATTGTGAACTTTTAAAACAAATATTTACAAAAACAAGAATTAACAGGTGAAGGAAAACTAGTATGGAGGAAAGCAATGGAAAGCAGATACTTATCTTAAACTTGAACCAGGAATTTATCCAGTTCCGGGGAGTCCAGATCAGATTACGCTGCATAACAATATAAATAGTTCGTGCCGGAGGGCGTAGCACCAGCCCTCGCAATTCTATCACTTGGAATTTTTTAATCGAGTTTTATACACTTTTTAACTTGATTTCACACAACACTTCACTTTCATAGGTTGAAAACTTAACAACAGTTAGCTAACCCACAATGTAAAATGCAACTATTCGGGTAAATTTCAGAATTTTAAACCTAGACTAAAAATTTTGCCACTATCAACACGGCAGTGCTGCCAACCATCAAAAAAATTAAAAATGACTCTACACACCTGAAAAATTTCGCAGGCATGTAATATGAAAGTGATAAAAATTTTGAAGCCTTTGAATTTCTGAGAAATTTTCCCATTGGAATTTTGTTTAATTTTTTAATTTATATATAAACAATTTTATATAAAAACAATTCGAATTTTAAAATACAATAAAAACCGGTAAACATTAGGAACACCAGTAAAAATCACTTACATGGTCGTTTATCGTCAAAAAGCAAAGATTTTCGATGGCAGTACAAATATTTACATATGTACGTGAGGCAGCTTCCAGAACATCAACAATATCCAGTCGTGAAAACTTCGTAAAAAGAACTTTTGGTAAAGTGCACAACTTAACTCAACATTTTGTTCACATTTTTGTGTGCCTGTTTTCGATAGTCTGTATTTTTACATGTCATTATTGCGTTCAGTGTTATGTTATTTTTTATTTCATTCAAACTCTGTCCCATGTTATTTTAAGAAAATTATGATTCAGTGCTATTACGGATTTTTATTTTTTATGTGTACGAAAAATATTTTTAAAATTACATCACATATGATGTAACTTAAAATAAGCATCATACACACTTAATCTTTTCTCCTGTGATCGGGACGATTTTGTCCTGTATTTTCAACAGCTGAAATTACAGGACAAATCTCGGGACAGAAAAAGTGCTCAGGAAAACAACTGTCAAATCGACCTGTGAGTTCGGAAAGGCGTTCTCCCGAGATTTTCAGTTAATTGAGAAGTCTTTTCTCTCGCTTTTTTCGTTTTTATTTTTAAAATAAATCCCAAATGCACTATTAAATAACAAAAACAATTGTTAGGCAAATAGTTTGAAATTTATTTTGAAATGTTTATCAATACATTTTTCTCATTTTAAAGTATTGTTAAGCTATGTGGACACATCTTAATCGCAATACAAAACACAGGCGGGACACTTAATCTGTAAATAAAAAAATATTGTTAATATATTTACGAAATTGCTGGTTGACACTTATGCATACCAAGACGCCGTGCGAACCTGGCGTTTAAGACCTTGGGTTCCGGGGTGGTGGCCTATAAGATCCCACACCGGGGGAAAGTATCTTGCGTCCGATTAGCCTCATTCTCGAAAGCTGCAATAATGAACTTTGCGAATCAAATCAACATTGAAACAAATTTAATTGTATTCTTTAAAATTACTCACAATCTGATCCGGATGATGCACACGGATTTTAATCCAATTCGTCAGTGGATCCATAGCAACTATCCTTCCTGCCAAACTTTTAGCAACTCCCGCCAACAGAACGACTGTTAATTTACCGCTCGAGCAGAAACTATACAGTACATCACGCATATGATAGAAAAGGATAAACTATGAAAAACGCGACAGAAAACGGTTGACAGCTGAAGGTGGCTGAAGTTTTCCCGTGATACAGGAAGGTTGTTCGAGTTCCTGTGCATTCATTAAAATATTGTCCCAGATTTCAGGAGAGATGAAGCGTCCCGGGATTTGGGAGGATTCCCATACGAAATTCGAACAATTTAAGCAACTTTCCTGTGGTTCGGAGAGTCATTATCCCGATGGGAAAATTTGCAATCTTAGTGTGTATGTGACGGAATTTGACATAAAAAAAACCGAGTCCTGTGTCACGAAATATTAGTGTGATTCAATTTCAGGGCTGTAACCGGTTCAAATATTTTTAAATTTTGTATATTCACATGACGAAATTGCGTTCTATGTCATGTTATATTAAAGATATTAAATTTCAGTGCTTTTAAGGATTCTTTTTTTTGCAGTCTCGTTTATAATTAGGCCAGTATAAATTTCAAATCCTTCTTTTGTCACTCGGAGTTGGAACATCGCGAGGGGGGGGGGGGGGGGGGGGACAATAAAAAATAATGCGAAAAACAAATAAACTGGAATAAATTGCACGAAAGCTTATATGCAACCTAATTGCATACTATATTATTGCATAAAACTTATAAATCATGTATTTTTTTATCGAAAAATTCAATAAAATCAAGAATGCAAAATGTGAATTCATTTCCATCTTCCAAAATTTGGTTCTTAGTCATGTAATCTTTCGGATATTTGAATTTTTATTTGGAATTTACCTAATATATTTCAAACTTTATTTATTCCCCCCTTCGAGATTATGGAAATTTCAAAGGGGGGGGGGGGGGGGTTGACAAAAGAAGAAGTTTATATTTGTTCCAGCCTTAATATGAATGTTTTTTTTTTGTTTTTTACATTTGCTCAAAACATCCGTGTTTCTTTGTTTTTCCTGTATTGGAACAATGTTCAGGAGCCCTATTTAAAATTGGGGGTTTTTTAATCGAAAGCTTTATGAAAATTATATTTCATATATATTTTACCCTGTAATGCTATTTTTCAAGAACAGTCTACACTCCTAAATCCAAACACTTGGTGTTGCAGAAATGGGCAATGCCTACGTGGGTATCATAAATTTTTAGTATCTTCGGATACAATTTTAGAAGACATGTTTTGTCAAGAATGATTTATTAATAAACTTACAGCAAGAAAAAAGTACTTGAGGTGGAAAATTGTCAATAAAAATTAGACACTTAATGCAAATCGTTCAGCACCTGCCTGAACATAGTTATAATATGTAGGTATAAAAACATTTTAAAATAGGTAGGGGAGAGTGGGGTATCGTGGGCCACTTTCAATATCTCAGATGTGTGTTGAGATAAAAATCTCGAACCAACTGTCATCGTAGTCGCTTTGAGTGAGCATATATTTCTAAATGCTGTTGACTTAAATACGCATCATATGCTTCTTTTATTGATCAAGCTAAAAAAAGTTAAAAAAATTTACTTTCATAATTAAAAAAACACCCGCTAATTGCATCGATGGGGAACCTAAAGTTCTTAACAAAAATATGCTCATACGCTTATGATCTTAGTTTTGTAATGATATTTCACGTGGAAGAGGAATTTTTGATGAAACATCAATAAGTCACACAAAAGCAACCAATTTGCAAATCATAGCTTGTGGGGAATCGTGGGCCACACATCTTGAATCACCTATATTTTTATGTTTTTACACACATTCAGAACTTAAAATACGTTTTTCCTATCTGTAAAGTTTTCTTATGCCAAATGAAGAGTTTTGAAAAATATTTTGTCCATCCTTTATAAGGAATTTTGCCAAAACGTTCGCGATCCAGGTTTTGGAATCTATGCGATCATACACAGCTCTTTTTTTTACTTCATCTTCTGAAATTGCTTTAAAATAACGAAATAAAGAAGGAAATCACAGTTTTGGGTCAACTCATAAACTTTGCATGTTATTTGGTCAATTTGGATTTGGTGGCCCACGATTCCCCACCATTTTTCAAAATCCAAAAAATATTGCTTTTTTTCAAACAGTCAGAATTTGGGGAAAAAACTTATTAAAAATTTAAAAAATATACTGTAGAAAACCATACCATTTTTTATTTTCATTTTATCTTTTATAATAGTTAGAAGTTATGGAACAACGAAAAAAGTGGCCCATGATTCCCCACTCTCCCATACTGAAATTTTAACTTTTTAGTCGGGGAAATTTTTAAGATTTCTCAGAGCAATTCGACTTAAAATATTCAAAATGCTTTTTTTTTAGATCAATATGCATTTGAAAAATATATTACATAAATATATAAATTTCCTCAATGCCGAAATCTTTTCAAAGGAACTTTGAAATTCATATTCTGTAGGGTGTTTTTATTAGATATTTTCTCAAGATATTTTAAGAGGTGTTGAAAAAACTTGAAATCGATAAAAAAAACCTCTTGAACAAAGTTCTAACAACTTTTACGTAATCTTTCATTCCATACCTAAAAATCCTTACCAAACCTTAAAAATTTGCCTGTTATTCCTGTATTAGATATAAACGAAACGTTTTCAGCAAATCCAAGGAATTTTACTAAGTGTCGAAAAATGTAACTTGTCGCTCAAAAAATGATCGAACCCAAATTGTTCACGAAGCCACCTACAATTTTGCCCTCTAATCATCTCCAGAAAATTTGAGATGCCATGCTCACCCTCCTAGGGGGTGGAATGAAACCAGAACAGACAGAACCGGAGGAAAAACTCTAAAAAGACAGCAGCAGCATTCTCAACAAGTTTCGGAGCGCACGCTGTTCCCTAATTGAACATTAATTCTCACTAGCTGTACTGGCGCTTCCTTACGTTACTGATGCCTTGTCTTCTTTCTTTCTTTCCATCTTTCTCGCTTGGTGGCGTTTTCTTCCCTTGGCTGCTTTCTTTCAATTTAGGTATCTTCCCACCGCGGCATCGACTCCCGGCAGCGGAAATTGCACCCCCACAAGGCCCGGCCCTGCTCGGTGCCGCCGCCTGTGCCCTCGGATTGGTCCTCGTCGTCGGGCTCATCGCCAGTGCCATGTACGTGCGGGCCCGGAAGCAGATCCGGCAGGATTCACTCCAGTAAGTAAACATTCGTATTTATCCGTAACGGTACCGTTCCTACTCTAACAGAACGTTCGCGATACCATCTCCGGGAGTTCGGTCTGGGCCACGGGTGTAGGAAAAAAGTGTGATTAACCGCAGCAGGATGTTGTGAAAAATTGCACAGCGTCAGATAGCGTGGCAACAATGAAGTGGGGGCTGTCTGAGTTTGAAACAGAGCTTTCAAATTTTTGAGCAAAATTCAGGGAAAATTTTCCTTCAGCCCTTTTACAGAGTTCAACTGTTCAACATTGAATTAATGTGAAAATTTTATGTTTTCGGTTATCGAGGTTGTTTATTTTCAACCTTTGAATGTAATGAATTCTCCAAACAAACAATTATTTGTTCAGAATTTTGTTCGAACATTTTCTTCGAGGTAAGACAGTTTTCGAACATGTTAAATATTTAGTGATCAATTAATCTGAACGATGTTCATTAACAATAATATAAACAGAAATGGTCAGTAGAAAACCCGACGGAAAAGCGGAATAACCGTGGAAGAGAATAATATCACAGAAAAATAATATTCAAAACAAATATCAGAGCTTCTCGATTACTCAAAGATAACTTCAAGCTTGCCAATATGGTCATTACATACTTTTTTAGTGTTTCATTTTCGTTTGGGTTTTTAAACTGTCAGTGGCATTATTGGGTTCGAATTTGTACCAAATGCAAATAGGTAAACAGTACTTTGTTTTCAAAGATAGCACTGAAAAATTATTTAATTAAGTAATGTGAATTAGCGTCACAAAATTGAAAAAAATAACACTGAATTTGGATTTTCACGAAAACAAAAATTTTAGGTTTTGGAAGCTTTTCATCCAAGATACAAAATTTAATCAATGAAAACAACTTTCTGCGAATGAAATAAATGGAATTAGAAGTAAATGACACATAGAGTGTTTGCGGGAATCGGGAAATCTGATCATCCTATTCCCGGAAAAAAAAAATCAAAAAGGAATTTAGAACCCCTCTTAACAACATATCAATGCACAATAAATCATAGATAAAGGGTATTTTGTACTCTCATATTTTTAAGCCTAATTCTTTATTGTTAAACCTACAAAACTATATAAATACCTCAAAAACTGAATAAGCAATCATTAAATAAAAAAAATAGACTTTCTGAAAATTGTTACTTTGTTATACTTTTAAATCAAATAAAACTATTGAAAACAATTTCGACTTAATTTGTATAAATTTTTAGTGTTACTGCTTTCATAGTTCGTGCATCAGACGGTTGAAACAATAATGATTTAAAATAAATCACTTAATTCGAAAAAAAAAACAAATAAAATTATTTATCATATGAGCATAAAATTTGTTTGATTGGCCCATTTATGGTAGTTTTAAGAAAAAAAATGTTTTTTTTTGCTGTTTTAAACTAACTAATTGAGTCAATAGGATAATTTTTAACGTAAATTTAGATTAAATTAAAAAAAAAAAAGAAATTTAAAAGTGACCAAAAACACAGTTTTAATGTTGTAGTACAGGGGTGAACAACCATTTTGAAGCAACGGGCCACATTTAATTTGAAATTCTTTCGGCGGGCCGCATTAAAAGAAAATTTAGGTAATAATAGTTTGCAGAGCTCTACGTAATTTTTTATAACGGCATTTATTTGACTAAATCAAAACTGGAAAAGGATAATTAAAACAAATTTCTGTACTCGCATAAACATTTAAAAAAAATTAATGTGAATAAACCAGCCGAAATTGCAAAGGTTCATCACTCAATCTTGATCATTTTTCAATGATTTAATTGTTTTAATTGATTTGAAATGTAAAGAGATTATCATTTTGTACAAAAAAATCATTTGCTTTTATTTATTTATAACGAAATATTTTGAAAGTCTTTCTATGGTTCGTAAAAAGTTTTGAACCGTTTTCTGAGAAAATCCCTTTTTCGACTCAAACCGATGCAATGGTATTTTTTCACTTCCAAAGTTTCATGGAGCTTAACCATGGCATTTTTTTCTGTACATATTTTCAAAAAGTTTTTTCACAATTTATTTTCATTTTATCGTGAAGCCTCAATTTTTTTTCTATAAACGGTGATTTTTTTAATTTGATGTTCATTGATCATTGATCGTTGCATTGAGATGATGAGCACGGTTTCAAAATCATGAAAAATTTATAATTTCACAGATTTTTAACTAGATTTTCAAAAGTTACAGTTTACATTTTTTATTCTGGAAAATTCTTACAGATTTCAAAAAAAATATCAGTTTAACTTACATTCCTCTTTAATAAGCTTTCTATGGTTGATTGACTATGACTTTGGTAATATAGACTGCTAATTTTGAAGTAAAATCACTCAATTTAATCAATGTTTGGTATGATTTGCATATGAAATTTCTGAAAATGGCGTTATACATTATACAAGACAAAAAATTCACATTTTTTCAAGGTGCAGGAATCTCAGAACTGATATTGACTTATTCAGAGGCGCTGAATCCTTATATGGTTTTTATGTAGGCTTATTGGTTTATCAGTTATGAAAGATCGATTGTATCCAAAACTCCATACAAGATCAGTTATTGAAACATAGGCAAAAAGATGCTGCTCCACTGTGCATTCGTTACAAAGTTTTTGGGTTCAATCACAGCATTACAGATACTTTTTTGTCAAAAAATCAGAATTTAGCTGAGTCATGTCGATAAGAAATCTATAATCGTTCACCCAGTCTTTATAATAAAACTTTCCTTATTTCCAGCATTAATCAAGAACAAAATATTTTACTTCATCATACAATTTTAACTTAGCTTAAAATGAAAAATAATACTTAATATTACGTTTACGTTTTTTTAAGTATTACGTTTTTTCAACAAATAATATTGCATCTATGCCTTTGAAAGAACTCAATGAAAAGCTTAAGTCCTACAAAAAAGTCAACAATCTGGATGATTATGGGACAAATGCAAATGCAAAAAAGTGACGTGCATATCAAGTTGTTGGTATATCATTTTTTTCTTGGTTTTGTAGGGACCGCTAATTTATGATAATTAACAATCTATTGTAGAAAAAAATCGTGAAATAAATTTAATTTGAGATGAGCTTCGCAGGCCGCACGAACATGCCTCGAGGGCCGCGGGTTGCTCATCCTTGTTGTAGTACGTTAACCAACCCAATTGGCTGCAAAAATTGAATAAAGCTAACATTTTTTAAAGTATCGATAGAAAATGATTTGCTGGGCTTTAGGTTATTCATCTAATATAGTAAATTTTCAGTCAACTGCACCGCTGCATTTTTGTTTCTAATAGTGTCATTCCCCTGCTGATAATTTTTCTACTGTCCACAGTTTGCGGAACGAAAGTTCTAAATGATGAATTTTGCTATATCGTGCATTCCACCTTTTATTGTGGTGTTACATTTATTGATATTGTTTGGTTTTACATATTCGCCGTTTTACACTTTTAACGCAAGGCTTCCTTCTTTTTATCAATTTAATATTGTTCTTTTGATGTTCATGTTTTAACAGCCTTCAGGAAAAAAACAGCCCTAATTAATTTTTAATCATTTTTCATCTAACCTGACAGTTCGTCATTTTGAACATTGGACTTCAATATAAAACATTAAAAAAAATTCGTTTAGAAATTTCTAAAAAAATACCAAGTCGTGTCTGACCCTTATGAAATATACCCGCATAACAGTCCTATATGTGAAATACAACGGATGTAGTTACCTTACTATGTTTCTTTCGGTGAAATAATCCTTTTATTTATCGTTCAACTTACTTGATGTCGAATAATGCACACTGGTTTTGAAGGCAGTCTAAAATAATGGAAGGAATGTCATCCTGTGAGAAAAACTATCAGAAACAACTAAAAATAATGATAGGATTCAACTTACAATTTTCAATCAACGACATCTTCCTACAAATATGTTTCTTTTTTTAAATTACATTCAGAAGTTTAGAAATGATCATATTTAAGTCTTTGAAATTAGCTTGGTGAGCAAAACATATTCTGTATGGGATTGTTATGCGAGTAGATTTGTAAAAGGGCTGGAATACGCTCGCATAACAGTTCCATAATATACTAAAATGATGTTCTAGACCTTACCAATTGCCAAATCACTAAAATTTGTGAACCTACGCTTAATTATAACAAACTATAACACATTCCAAAGAACGATTTTTCTTTATGCTGAAAGTATTGATCAACATTTAAAAAAATATTCCAAAACAGAAAAAGCTAATTTTCTTGCATGCTTGATTTTCTAAATGGATCTGTTATGAAAGTAGGGGCAATATATTACCATGGTAGAAAAATAATTTTTCTTCCTGATTATGACCTACTTTTTCAAATCAGGTAGTTTAATTTGTAGAGAAATGAATCCAACTTAGATGAAATTTTAGGGACTAGATAAGAGAAAATCGATGTTGAAAAACATGCGAAAAAAAATTCGCCTTGTCTCCCGGTGAGACTTGAACCCACATCTTGCGCCTCTCCGGGGCCCATGTATTAACATTCTACTACAGGAGACCAACCTGGCGTATGAATATTATACTGGTTGAGTGTCGATGTCTATCGGAATGAAGGGAATAGTTCTCCCATGTGATCATAATCATTTTTTAAATAGACCAAGAAAAATGATTATGATCACATGGGAGAACTATTCCCTTCATTCCGATAGACATCGACACTCAACCAGTATAATATTCATACGCCAGGTTGGTCTCCTGTAGTAGAATGTTAATACATGGGCCCCGGAGAGGCGCAAGGTGTGGGTTCAAGTCTCACCGGGAGACAAGGCGAATTTTTTTCGCATGTTTTTCAACATCGATTTTCTCTTATCTAGTCCCTAAAATTTCATCTAAGTTGGATTCATTTCTCTACAAAAAAAGTTTCGCTGACTGAATGTTTGAGTCAAGACCCATCTCTGGGTCGCAATTTAAAAAATAGGTAGTTTAATTTTACGAAAATTAAGTTCATTTTTTATGTTTGAGAATTCCCGGGATTTAATCTATCGGTTCCCGAGAATTCCCTATCAAGAATTCCCAGGATGGACTGGACACTCTCAGACACAATCACAACAAAAACCGTAAAAGGGGATGAATCGGGTCATTTTTGGATTTTTCTTTTAATATTCCTATCAGATTCAGTTCTTTTAGCCCAAGATTAGCTTAAGATGATGTTTTCGGTTAATTTTAACCAAATTTAACCTAACAAAAAATGTAGGAAGGGTATTTTGATACCCATTATTATCAGCTGTTTTTGTATACCTCCCGAATATGTAAAGGGACATTGGCATATTTATTGACAGACAAGTTAACTCAAGATATATTGAACAATAATATTGCGATAATATGAGCTTCTATCACTCTAAACGCAAATCAGAGCATTGGTTTTCGCTAAGCTGATATCTTATTTTTAGGACATAACGAGCACCCTGGGCATAATACGCAGCCCTATTTTCTAAGGAAAAACGTATTTTTCTCAAATAAATTTTCACGAGGAACAGTTTTGTAGTTTTAAAGTATTAATTTTTCACCCAAAAAATCTCATCAAAACAGAAATATTAAAAAAAGTATTCTAAATTTTGAGCACTGGAAAAGAAGCTTTTATGATGCATCGCAACATGATGTAAACATTGATCCTGAATTTTCATCATTTTTTTTTATTTTTCACTATAATAAATATTGAAGGAATTTTTACTTTTACTTGTTGACTAAGGGCGAACAGATCACCATCTATCGGGGCACAATGAGCGTTTTCTGCCGTAGAGTCTAGCAGCGAATGCAACTGAATTATAGAGCTACAGCTTAACTCGTTTTTACCTGACTATCAAGCCTATTGGTAAAGTGTCGGAGAGGAAGTCAGATGACTCGAGCTTGATTCCTGATCGTGGCGATTATTTTTCCCATTTGCCTTTCATGATCGAATATTTTTATCTTTGCATTATACGTCTAGAAGCATCATCTACCAAACAAAGCACCAGAAACATAAAGTGTGATTTTGTGTGAATTGTTTGTATTCTACAAAAAGATATACATTATGTTGTTATTGCTTTGTTTGATGAATCTACGACTTACCGTTAAGTGTAAAATGCATCGATCATTAATGTTGAATTAAAAAAAAATCGTATCGACCAGGAATCAAAATCGAATCCTCTGATTGTCACTCCGTTTAAGAGGACGAATGACAAAGTTGGGTAAAATCTTCTATAAATAAAAAAAATATAGAAAAGACAAGAATATCTCATCAACTCAAAATTACTTTTTATTCCGATTTACATAAATTTTAAGATCATCTGAAAATCTAGACACTGTTACAACATATCTCTTTTAACTCCTCGATAACAGGGTCGATGTTTTGTCATATGTTTCACCATCTTTTTTCTTTTCTGAGAAGTAATTTTGCCGGGGCAACTGTTTGGTAATCTCAACCGGAATCCAACTTAACATCTGTGAGAGCTAAAGCACGCAATGAGTTTAGATTTATTAAAAAAAAAAATTACTGAATATTCTAGTCCTTATTAGAAACAAAAATAAGGTGAATTTAAGATAAAATCTTCACAACAATTCATCTTGAGAGAACTACAAAAGTTTCAAAGAGGTTCCAAGACAAAATTAATCTTCAAAAATTTCGAAAATCAGTCGAACGTCAATCGAAATCAGAAGAGTATTTTTGTTGAAATTCATTTCAAACTTGTTTTCATTGAATATAAAAAACGATCCTTAGAATCACATATGAAATGAAACATCCAAATTCAAAATATGTTTTATTCAAAATCGTAATTGAAATCAAAATAATTATTAAAAACAAGAATTAAAACAACAATGCACAGTCTGTAGGGAATAAAGTGAAGATAAATATCCCTGATGACATAAACGATAAATGAAAAGCTAAAAGCAGAGATAACAGTGTGGCTTATTTTTCAGGATTTGCCTGATTTTTCGAGGCTCAGCTTGACAAACTGATAAGCCAATGGATTTCCCTGATTGTTTTGAAATAAGCCTCGTTTTGCCTGATTTTTTGCAAATGCGATGAAAAATGGGTAGTAAGAAATTGCAGTAGATACCATTGTTAAAGTTAAAATGTGGAACGACGACCAAAAAAAAGGTCATCACTTTGAGCAAAATTTCCGTTACTTTAAAGTATCCTGATTTTTACTCCACCAGTCCATGATTTTTGAAAAAATAAATGTTGGTAACCTTGGCTAGAAGATTGGGAACACTTATTCGTGAGAGAGCGTTTCTTCTCGTGTCAGGGATGCCGTTGGTTTTTAAAAAAATCAGGATAGCATAAAGAAAAATTCATGATTTTTCAGGACGCCACTTATTCTACTGTTTTTGCATAAATAAGGTCGAAATATAGGTACTTTAGACACCTTGATTTATGCAACTTAGGTGATCAGAAACTTGGCAGGCTTGTAGTTTTTTAAGGAAAAACACCATTTTAATATTATTTGGACCAAAGATTATCATCAATTGAATTAGTAAAACTATTACATTACAGATTTGTTTGAAGTCCTGATAATTTTAATCTAAATTCATTTGAATTGAGATATTTTTTGTAAATCAGGAAAACTTAGTACTTTTTAAAGACCATTTTTTAAAAAATCAGGACAAATCACAACAAATTTAAAAATCAGGACGATTTCTCGAAAATCTGGGAAAATCCTGAAAAATCAGGACACCTGGCACCTCTGTCTCATGTACTCGGAATATTTTGGTTTTTCAGAGCGTTCGTGTAAATGAGAGACAAAAAACTGAGTAGAATTTTTGAACAAGAGCGTTTTACGGGAACCGAAGGGAAACGCAAAAGATAAATCAGTTAACAAACAATCTAATTAAGTGTAAGACGGATCACATTATGTGTAGTGCAAAAAAGAATAAAAAAAAAGTTAAGAAAGCTTTGAAATAGGTCGGTCGGTTTATTACATTAAATCCCCAATTTCCATCACAAATTTATAAAATGATATCAAAAATTTTCTTTAAATTAAGTTTCAATGAAAATCAATAATTTTAACACGTTTATTCCAACTGAAAAGAAAATTTGATGTCAATGAAATAATCAAAGATTTATTTCCAGAATTTCAGTTTGAATCTAGAGCCTTCTCGAAAGCTTGAATTCATATATGGACTTCCTATTGAAAATAAGAAGAAAGAAAACTTCGTTTATCGGAATTGAAAATGGATGAATAATTTATTATAAATATTAGTTATATGGAAAATATAGTTGAAAATTTAAATTTATAAGAATTCAAAATTTGGTTGCTCATTGATGCATAAAATCTAATGTTTTTTATTTTGTTAAATGGCTTACGTAAAAAGGTTTATCATTGTAATGACAATGATTTTCTAGTCAAATTAAAGCTAAAATAGTATTTTTTTTTTATAAATTAAGAATTTGAGGCTAACTGTTCACAAAAACTTATCGCAGACTTGCAGTAAAAAAATCTGCATCATGAGATTATAAGATGAAAAACAGAATAAACACAAATAATCTTATTCTTTTAGTTATTCGAAAAATAGGTTTACACTTGATGATAAACTTCAAATACTTAGAAGAGAAAGTGTATTTAAATATTTCCCAAAAAATTATATTGTGTAGGTAGATATTTAATAATGCTGTTATAAGTTGAGCTTTTTTAACTTCAAATTGATGTTTTTCAAACAATAATTTTTTATTTCTGTTTTTTTTTAATATTATCGAGAACAACACTAATTATTTTCATAGTCTGAAAAAAATATATATTCAGAGGTTAACGTTAAGAGAAGAATCCAATCATAAAAATAAAATAAAAACCAATGTTCAATGATTTCTCGTTTTTTTAGGCTAAAAAGAATCCTCAGATTTGATAGAATAAAAATGATCACTTCTAAATATTATTCTGAAAACTAGTGGATTTGAATATGAATTTATAACCGCTCACCATTTGAGGCCCTTTAAACCAAAAGGCTTTGAATGCAAAAATGGTCTTATGATGATGCCAAACAATTTTTCATATTTCAAACTATCTTTGTGATTTTTTTTTAGATTTCTCCAACTTTTTAACATACATTTGCTCTGACTCCAAATCATAATTAGATATGTTCTTTCGGGTTATCCATAAATTCGGAGAAACCTTGACTTTTGCGTCTAATAAGAACATCTAATTTTATCAAATATATTTTTTAAAAAGCTTTGATTACACTAGTTTACAAAATTTTTAACAAAAAACGTGAACTTGATTGACTGACCAATATTTTTAATGTAAAATCGGGCGCTGAATCCGAAAATGAAATTCAAAAATATCTCAGTAGAACCGTTTATGAGTTATGCTCCAAATATGAAATTTTGAAAAAATAAAAAAAGTTCTTATACTTAGATTAAAATATCTCGGACGGCATAACGCATGATCAACAGTATTGTTGATATTAGTGACTTTATGATAGAAAAAATATAAAAACAATTTTTAGAGAAAATTTTGTTTCAGCGAAAGTTTTAGACTCGATGGTAACATTTAAAAAATCTGATTTTCTTTTGCGCTTCAATGTTAATTTAAAATAATGATTTCAAGTGGTTATTTATCAAAATCGGTTTAAAATTGAAGAAGTTATGGCTTCTTTACCATAACAGTATTTTTTTGTAGTTTTTAATAATTTAACGAACCGCAGTACACTTATCATTGTATAGGAAGAATGAAACATGATAAATCTCACTCGCTCCAAGCCAAAATTATTTATTAGCTTACCAAAAGCTCACATGCCAAATTTCAGGAAGATCTGACCATAAGGAGGGGTTGCTTGAGTCTCAAATGTGAATAAAATTTTAAGGTATTTTGCCCGGGAGGAACGAAAAATACTGGTTTTTCATCAATAACTTTTTTCATCACTA
Organism: Uranotaenia lowii; assembly: GCF_029784155.1. NCBI lineage: Eukaryota > Metazoa > Arthropoda > Insecta > Diptera > Culicidae > Uranotaenia > Uranotaenia lowii. The sequence continues at coordinate 130,937,454 of NC_073693.1, forward strand.
GCCGATTGTTTTTGATGGTTGATTTTCTTAAAGCCTAAGATCAGACAAATATTTCACCCGAAGACTGCAACACGATTGGACTTGAAGTAAAAAAGTTATTTCAAATTACTGTTATGCCGTCCAAGATATTTTCATCTAAGTACCCGAACTTTTTTTATTTTTCAAAATTTCATATTCGGAACATAACTCAAAAATGGTTCTACTGAGATTTTTTTGAGTTTCATTTTCGGATTCAGCGTCCGATTTTACGTTAAAAATGACCTTCAGTTTACTAATTTCAAAAATGCTGTAAACTAGTGTAACATATTAAAAAAAAATTGGGAATGTTTCTAATGACAAAAACATCTCAATAAACCAAATGGATTTTTGTGAAAACTATTGCCTTTTCAACTAATTTATAGGGTTTAGTTGGAAATTATTATAAAATAAAGCATAATTAATTTCAACTGGAACAGGATTCTGAATCTAGGTTCTTCTATAATATTAAAAAGTTGTAAGTGAAAAAAATAAATAAATTTGAAATATACTTATTCACAAGTAAATTGATAAGGGGGGGGGGGGGGGGAAGGTAGGGTAGAATGATCAGAGCCAGATTTTGATATTTCTTGGTGCCTCATAATCGAGTTATTTTTTTTCGTTATCTTCACTCAAATCCAGATTTTGGAAAATAAACTTACTTACTTACTTACTTAATGATCCCGCGCCGATCCTCCGGTGCATAGGGCCGTGGTAAAAGACCTCCACTGTTGACGATCCGGAGCCAGCGTCTTCACCTGGTCCCAGTCAAGATTTTCGTCGACAGTTCGGATTTCAGCGGCTAGGCTTCGCCGCCACGAGTTTCTGGGCCTGCCTCTTCTTCGATGACCTTCTGGATTCCAATCTAGCGCCTCTCTGCAAATCTCGTTTTCATCTTTTCGCAGCGTGTGCCCAATCCATCTCCACTTACGTTCCCGAATCTCGATTTCTAGCGCCCTTTGATGACACCGACGATGTAATTCCTCATTCGAGATCCAGTTGCCAGGCCACCAAGCGCGGATGATATTCCGCAGGCAGCGGTTTACAAAAACTTGCAGTTTTCGCGTCGTCACCGCATATGTGCACCAAGTTTCGCACCCGTACAGCAATACGGATTTGACGTTTGAGTTGAAGATTCGGATTTTTGTTCGTAGAGAGATCTGGCGTGACCGCCAGATGTTTCGGAGACTCGCAAACGCAAATCGGGCCTTTCTGATCCGGGTTTCGATGTCTTTCCTGGTACCACCATCAGGCGTTATCTGGCTACCAAGATACTGGAAGCACTCCACTTTCTCAACTTGTTGCCCAGCTACCATGAAACTGGAGGGATTTCCTGTGTTGATCTCCATCGACTTGGTCTTTCCGACATTGACTTTGAGACCTGCTGCCTTGGAACTTTCGGTGAGGTCGTCGAGTTTGCTCTGCATATCCGGTTGCGTTTGGGCGAGCAAAACAATATCATCAGCCAAGTCAAGGTCGTTCAGATGCTCCATTGTTGAAGGATTCCACGGCAATCCTCGGTTCGGTGCACAGTCGATCGATCCAGTCAGAATCTCATCCATTACGATTAGAAAAAGTAGCGTAGTAGACACCGTCGTGCAAGACCTTGCACGAAAATGCCTCGTATTGTGCTTCGATGAGATGGACTAGTTTCTCTGGGACCCCTCGTCGCCTTAGAGCCGCCCAGATGTTTTCATGGTTGAGTCGGTCGAATGCTTTTTCGAAATCAACGAACACCAGCAGAAGAGAGTCCTGGAATTCGTTGATTTGTTCCAGTATGATTCGTAGTGTTGTGATGTGGTCCACACATGATCGTCCGGATCGGAATCCAGCTTGTTGCCGTCGGAGTGTAGCGTCGATTTTCTCCTGGATCCTGTTCAGGATCACTTTGCAGAGTACTTTGAGGGTTGTACAGATCAACGTTATGCCTCGCCAGTTACCGCACTCTGTCAGGTCTCCTTTCTTCGGGACCTTTACGAGGATACCCTGCATCCAGTCGGCCGGGAATGTTGCAGTATCCCAGATGTCAGCGAAAAGACGGTGCAACATTTGTGCTGACAGGGCAGGGTCGGCTTTCAGCATTTCAGCAGGGATACAATCGATCCCAGGTGCTTTGTTGGATTTCATGTTTTTGATTGCCGCTTCTATTTCAGCCAGCGAGGGCGCTTCCGAGTTGACGCCATTTATGCGACTTACTGTAGGCGCCTCGAGCTGCGGGTTCTGTTGGCCATCGCTATTCGTGACTCGGAAGAGTTGTTCGAAGTGCTCAGTCCATCGTTTGAGCTGATAAACTTAAAATATACAGAAAATCTCACAATCAAACTGAAATGATAAACTCGCGAAAAAGATATTTAAAGAAAATGATGAATTTAACATAAACTAATCAAGCTCAGAAGTATATAACAACTACGTTGAAAAAAATGCTTATAAATAAATATTTCCTGGGGTAGGAATCAAAGTTTCAGAAGTTTGATTAACCGCTCAAGAAGAAAATAGATGATCATTTTTTTTAAATTTATTATGTATACCCTAGTTTCTTTATCTATTGCTTAACATAGTTGATAAAATTTGTTATACATACAGTTGCGTTCAAAAAAGAATGAAATCGCGTGAAGCTGCGCACTCATTTCCAACTTCGACAAGCTATCATTTCTCTCTCGGTTGATATTTTTTCATGAAATTTTCACACAATCTTGTTCAACTACCAACTAACGTTCTGCAAAGTTTGAAGACTGTACAATGACTGGTAACACAAATACGACTATTCCCGTAAAAAAGGGAAATTTGGAGTTGCTTCACTAAATTTGATGTATCTTGTACAGTTTTCATTGAAAAACCTCCAAAATTTGTCAAAAGATGTAAAAATGTTTGGTCTAGTACCAGGTTAAGTTTCGTCAAAATCTATGAACGTGATCAAAAATGGTGCCGGGTAGAAAATGAGGTTCATTGTCGCCCAACAGACGATTTCATTCTTTTTTGGACGGATGTTTATATAGAAAACATCTTTATCAATGTTTTCTTGATTTTCTCTTTCACAAAATAAAAATTTATCAGACAGAATGTTGTAAATTGATAGGAACTTCAAATGTGCTTGGTTTAGGAATAGAAAATGTATCAACAGAGTTCAAAATAAAAAGAACAGTGTTTCAGAAACGACCTGCTAAATATACTGATAAACAAATTTGAAACACAATTAAAGCGAGTATTTTATTCGCTCTTGTGTTTAAGTACCAGTTCTGTTGGAACAATTTCTATTTCTAAAAAAAGCAAGAATGAAGTTCCTATCAATTTAAAAGATTATTTGTGATAAATTTTGATTTTGTGAAAGAGAAAACCAAGAAAACATTGATAAACGTTTTCAATACAAACATCCGTCCAAAAAAGAATGAAATCGTCTGTTGGGCGATAATGAACCTCATTTTCTACCCGGCACCATTTTTGATCACGTTCATAGATTTTGACGAAACTTGGCTTGGTACTTGATCAAACATTCTAGCATCTATTGACCAATTTTGAAGATGTTTCAATGAAAACTGTACAAGATACAGCAGGTTTAGTGAAGCAACTCCAAATTTCCCTTTTTTACGGGAATAGCCGTATCTGTGTTACCAGTCATTGTACAGTCTTCAAACTTTGCAGAACGTTAGTTGGATTGTTGAACAAGATTGTGTGAAAATTTCATGAAAAAATATCAACCGAGAGAGAAATGACAGCTTGTCGAAGTTGGAAGTGAGTGCACAACTTCACGCGATTTCATTCTTTTTTGAACGCAACTGTATATATTGAAAGGATAATGAGAAGGATTGATTGATGATTGATAAAATTTGAACACTTTATAATGAACCGATAAATAATGATGAAATAATTTATTTTAGTACCTGTTGTCTTGTCACATTTAGGATTATGCACGAGATAACTCATATTTCGCTTTCCAAGATGAAGAATATTTTTTAAGATGTGAATTTTTAAATGAAACTTTACGCTGCTAATGATCCACGACATTGAAAAAATCTTTGAAAAACTCAAATTTGTAAAATTTGATTCAGCAGTTGTCGAGATAGAGAAATTTATGTAGATTCCTTTGCGATGCTTTGTGTGTTAAAATTAGTAGAAAAATTTCTGAAAAAGAATATTAAATCATATAGAGATATATTTAAACTTAAACTGCATGAACATTTCAAAAATTTATATTATTTTGATTTCTCTTTTGATAGTTTTAAAAGTGTTAATTTACAACAAATCTCATTTTATACTTCAGATTATATTTGATCTCCCACTTTAAACTTTTGTTTTCACGTTTAATTTTATCAGTACACTCATTCCTGACAAAGCGATGCCAGACAGTCTGATACAATTTATCACCGGGAGAAATGTTCCTTTTTTCTCCATCCTCATGCAGGGGTTAATGTATCAAAAGCAATTTATGTACAGTTGCTTCTAGTCCCTTGGGGAATGGCGAGCGAATGAAAAAAAAACAACCCTCACCGTAACAGTGTAATTGAAAGATATTGTCTGATTGATGGAAATGCACAGGAATTCCTATCGTGATTTAATGATGCGGTTGAGGTGTTGGTGTTTTTTTTTATTTACTTCAGGAAAATTGTTGGTGGTTGAGGGTAATGACTGAGAGTTTGAAGGTGTCAGTGAGTCAAATGATTCGAATTCTATTCCTATTTTTTTTCCGGAAAAATGAATCTGTATGTTTAGTTCGAATATGACACAAACTCAATAAATTACATCACAGGTTGGTATTACTTTCAATATATCCCTCTTATCCCAGGATAAAGATGTCCACTTCATCGAGAAAAAAACAAGAGTTTCAATAACATAGTCATGTTGAAGCATGTGTTACCCCAACAGCTGGAACTAGGACTGGTTTTCGGTTTATGTCTTTTTTCGGTTGTCGAATTCTTCATCCTTCCTTTGTAAAACACAACCAGAGACCATGTTTTGTGGGATGAACATATTTGTCTGTCTTGTCCATATTTTTTCACCGGAATCGGTTGTGTTCGGACGCCCTTTCAGATTTTAATAAAAATGTAATAATCCAAAGTCTTTTTTTAATTAAAATTTTCTCTTTGTAAACTTGGTATGAAATGACTATTCCTAAGAATAACAGTTTTTTAAATTACGACCAGTTGCACATTTTGATACTCATAAACTTTTAAAATAAACTTAATTCACCTTTTCAGCTTTAATGTTTCAAGTCAAACAAACTTAACCTCGCCCATTAATGCATTGAAATTTTACTCATTTTCCCCGTTCCTCATCTTCTGTGTTTGTTTTTCCTTTCAAATCAACTCAACAGCACCAGCTTCACCACAGCTGCATATGGCAGCCATCAGAATGTGTTCATCCGGTTGGATCCCCTGGGGCGACCTCCGAGTGCCAACAGTGGCTCCTACGCCACCATCGCCAGCCTCAGCAAATATCCCATTAGCGAGTCGAAAAAATCATGTAAGTGTACAGTTTATTTTTACTTTAATAACGGTAAGGCTTTAAAAATTAATTACTATAGTTGTCATTCGTAAATTTGAAGAAATCTTAAGTAATGAAATGAAGAATCAACAAAGAAGTATAGAGAATTGCAAAAATATAGATTTCGAGTTAATAACTCCAAACAATTTTTCGCGTTTCAAACTATATTTGTTGATTTTTTCAGGTTTTTAGAATTTTTTGACATACTTTTACGTTAGACGAATTGTACAAATTTTCGAAAATTGTATGGATAATTTTCTCGAAATAAGTTTTTATGCACTTATACCCCTTTGGCTCCAAGGGCCACGGATATGAATTATAAGAAACATAAAAAATGTGACTCAACAAATCTCTGCATGATGTGTATGCTGCTAATGTGGGGTTTTTTCAACTTTGTCAATGGAAAAAAGGATACACAATGCCCCAACACTTGCGAAAAATACGTGAATTTCAGGTTCATCCAACCGAATCGGAGCTTGCCGTTTCTTCGGCTAAATAATCCTTCACCGAATCCAAGGATTGTGGAAAGTTCCCGGCCAACTCGACTACGCGCACGTAAACAAAATTTACTCAGCCATGAAATGTAATAAACACGATTTGGCAGAATTCCTTCCGCCTACGACAATACGCAAGGGTTGCCAAGGTGACGGCTCCATTTTTGGTTTGATTGAGGCGGAAGAGAAATCTGGAAAATTCATTTTTCGGTATGAATCAGCGTAGTAAAGTATGCAATTTGAGAAAGGTAGAGGAGATAATGGCACAAAGAGATCCCCTTTTTAAACAAAAGTACCTATAGTAAATACCTACAGTTCTAAGGAATCGAGATGTTTGATACGTTTGATATGGTTTTCAGCGAACCAGCGGCTTTGCTTAGTGGTCGAAGTTCAAGTAATTTACTCCATCCTTAGATCAAATCCCGGTCATGGCATATATAGTCGAACTAGAATAATCGAGAACTGGATAAGTGAGAAACCTCTTATAGTAATAAAAATCGTCAGGTCCCATGTTTATTTTAGGACAAAACCTTTAAAAGCGAAAATATAAAACCTGGACAAGCGAGAATCTTTTTCCTGAATTGGCTAAGATAATCAAAGAGATTATCATTTTCGAACAGAAGTTTTTATTCAAACTGTCATTCGGCGCTGGCACCAATCTAATATTTATAGTACCAAGGACAACTGATGTTGTAGTACCAACTTAACCCTAATCTGCTCTTGAGTGTCAATATGACACTATTGGAAGCTTGGCAGTTTGAAAATTTATTCAGGTGTATCCAAATAATACAACTTCTTCGGAGACCCTCCGTTCATCGTGTCCAGGGTCACGAAAGGTGCACTCCGCTTCCTGCACGTGCAGATGGCTTGCCAAACCAGGAATTTAATCGAAAATGAGGACATCTTCAGAGTGCGGACATGCTTTGGAACGCTAAACTTATCCTTGGCCGTGAAAAACAGGTTGACGGGGATCTGTTTGAAGTCGGCCTTCACGTATGTTTCGTCGTCCATGACTTTCAACTTTCATCAGCATGTTAAGGTACAACTTCCTGGTACGGGTTTTGGCGGACTTGTTCTGCTTCTCGTCGCGATTAGAGGCCTTTTGTACCTTGAACGTTCGAAGCCCAGCCTTAGTTTTGACCTTCTGGACAAAACTTCGGCTTAGGTGCAGCTTCTTAGCCACATCCCGATCGGAGGCGTTCGGTTTCGGTTGATGGCCCCATCTACGCGGTTGTGGTTTTTGGTGTTGTACGGAATACTTTTTCCTTCACTTCTGGGCTTCCGATCGGTGGTCAATCGTTCCTTGAATCACGTAATCACACGCGACACCGTGGAATTCGTGATTCCCAATATTTTAGCGATAGAAAGATGCGAGAGATCCTTGTTCTCGTGATGAATGCGCAAGATTTCATCACGCACGAGCTGTTTTTCGACTCCATTTCCACGAGTTTTGATGACAGGACTTCGAAACATGCAGGATATAAACAATGCTCTATGAACTTAATCCAACCAAATTTTCATTAAATTCTACCCAACGATTAAAAATTTAGAGAAATTTCATAGTGTGGCAATTAAATAGTGGTCACTGTTTATAAAAGAAATAGTATACGCTCTCTTTCCTACAACGGATTAAGAATGTTCAAGAACCTACCGACGAGCATCAACGACAATATGAATTTAAAATTTTTGAAGAAAATGGCAATACAATACATCGAACAGACTGTTTGAAAATAGGAATAATCCTGACAAGGATCATAAGAAAAAAGTGATGGATTCTAACGAAGAGTCAGATGTTAAATTCTACGGTGATGGACATATGCGGGAGTAAGACGAAATAAGTCGTACAGAAAAACAAAATTAAAAGTAAAATAAAGGGCCCAAATGGGCCTAAGGGACCATCATAAAAAAGCAAGCACTGGCCCCATACCTCACTCCCCACCATAGAAAGCAATGCAAAAATACACTGGTTCGGATTGCCATTTTGGAGACCCGGTTCTGGAATCAATGGAGATCCAAATCCAGACAACTGACTTTTTTCTGTTTCGATTATAATCGTTTTACCATCTTTTTGGCATTCACGACTTATTTAAACGTTGCAGTTGGCGGACAGTTATTGAAAAAAAATTCTCGAAGCACTCATATCTTGATAAGTTATAATTTCGATCAAACAATGCCATCTGAATCTATATATATATAAAAATGAATTTCTGTCTGTCTGTCTGTCTGTCTGTCTGTCTGTTCCCTATAGATTCAGAAACTACTGAACCGATTTGCGTGAAACTTGGCAGGTGGGGGTATTGGAGGCCGGGGAAGGTTCCTATTATGGTTTGAGACCCCTCCCCCTAACAGGAAGGGGGGGAGGGGCCTTCCAAACAATAGGTAATTTTTTGCATAACTCGAGAACCAATCAAGCAAATGGTATCAAATTTGGCATGGAGGGGTATTTGGGAATGGGGAATATTTCTATGAATATAAGGTACCCCTCCCTCCTCTCAGTGGAGTGATAGGAAGGGGGGAGGGGGGCTACCTTACAACTTTTCATATAACTCTAAAACTAATCAAGATATTGGAACCAAATTTGGCATGGAAAGGTATTTTTATACGGAAAATATTTCCAAGATTATTTGAGACCCCTCCCTCTTTCCAGTAGAAAGAGGGAGGGGGCCTCTTTCATATTTTTACACATAACTCAAAAACTAATAAAGCAAATGGAACCAAATTTGACATGGGAAGGTATTTGGATACGAAAAATATTTCGATGATTATCCGGGACCCCTCCCTCTTTCCAATAGGGAGATATAAAGGGGGGAGGGGGCCTTTCTATAATGTTTTATATAACTCAAAAATTATTTAAGCAAATGGAATCGAATTTGGCATGGGTGGGTATTTGGGAACGTGACATGTTCTAATGATTGTTTGAGACCCATTCCTTCTTCCAGCGGGGAGAAAGGAAAGAAGGAGGGGAGTTTCATATAATTTGTACAGCATAACTTGAGGACTACAACAGCAAATGGAACCAAATTTGGCATGGAACGATATTTGGGTACGTGAAATGCTTCTATGAATAGTTGGTAGGAGTGCATTTACGTACCCAATTATTGTTCCATGCCAAATTTGGTTCCATTTGCTGTTGTAGTTCTCAAAGAGGTGGATGAAAAGGGGGTAGAGAGGTTTTCCTTACAATTTTCAGTATATATATAGAGCTGATCAAGCAAATTGATCCATATTTGGCATGTGAGGGTATTTGGATACGAGAAATTTTTCTATGATTAATGGAAGCCTTACCTTTCTTTCAGCGGAAAGACATAAAGGGGAAAGGGGGGCTTCCATACATTTTTTGTTGCATTTCTCGAAAATTAATCGAGCAACTAAAACCAAATTTGGCATCAAAAAGTATTTGAGTACGAAAAAACTTTTTCTATGTGAAACAGTTCCTTTCTTGCAGAAGGATGATAGAATTGGATGTATAGGAAAGGAAAAGGAGGCTTACATTTAACTTTATTTTTACAATATCCGAGAAATGGACAAAACTGAACATGGAAAATCATTTTGGTATGATTCTATCCTCCTTTCAGTGAGTAAGTAAATGGGAGAAAGAAGGTGAGCTCAATACAATTTTGTTATTTATGCTAACGAATTTATGCTAACGAAACCAACAAATGGAAACAAATATGGCATGGAAAGGTACTTGGTTATGAAAGATGTTTCTACGATTATTACAGACCCTTACGATTTACAGTGTAGAGAGGGGAAGAAAGGAGGGCACTCCTTATCAATTTTGTTGTAAAGCTTAAAAACTTATTAACCAATGGAACTATTATTGATATCAGAGGATTTTTGGGAACGAAAAAATGGGTATGATTATCAAAGATCACGACCTACATTCAGCAGGGGGTGAAGAGAAAGACAAGGGGGGCTCTTTTATCAGTTTACTATAAATCCAGAGCAGATCAAGCAAAAACAACCATATTTTATAAGTTAGAGTGTTTGCGTGCGATTAATTTGAGACCCTCCAGACAGATTAAAATTATAAAATCTTTGACCCAAATATATTGAGCAAGATTCAGAATATTAGTTTATGTTTTGTTGGTGTCGTAATTCGTTTTATAGCGGTTGCTTATGAATTAAGTTATAATTTGATTTAAAAAAAATGCCAATAAAACAATAAAAATTTGAATAATTTTTGAAAATATCATTGGATTTTGAAAGGTGTAGCAAAGCACACCGGGTCAGCTAGTGAGATATAATCTTGAAAGGAGCATATCTAAAATTGATATAATTTAGCTACGATTGCATAGATTTTATGATATAATTTGAGATATTTTAACATCCTACGAGTACTGAATAATAACTCATTTAGATAGAAAAAAATAAGTATCAAAATAACTCATTTTGATAAAATTTAGTTTTTCCCTTCTGATCGGGTTTTTAAGCTCAAGATGAATAGAGGAAGTGATAAATAACTCAAATGTTTCAGACTGATTCGTCTATCTCCCAGCGAACATTAAATCGCATAAGAAATTATGGCTCAAATCGTTAACAATTTTAATGCGAATCACAATTCCTGAAAAATAATTAAACGATCGGAAAAATGATTTCTTAAATTCGATATAAATCGGATATGATAAAAATTCCGCCATGTTTTCGCGGGATTCAAGTGAAAAAACAACCTTGTTTTTCTGTCTGCGATAAGTGGTGCAACCAAATTGCTAAAAATCAAATGGTTCATTTGGAAAAAAAATCCAATGAGAGAAGCAGCAAAACATGTCGCTTGCAACGGTTTGCATGGTTTGAGAGCAAAACTTACGTCCTCTCGCAAACTTTCGGAATGTACGAATAAGGTGTTGAATATCCAATTTATATAATCCATATCGCTTACGTCAGAAGTGAAAAATATGTATGTATATTGCCTCAGCTTTGGTAGGTAAATGCTGTTTTTTCGAGTTTTTTACGATGATTCTATAATGAGTATGAAACGAACGTATAACAAAGTTTGTTGAGAAGCATATACTTACAAAAATGTTTTCTGGGCTGACATATAAATAGGAATGACTTCATTTATACAAGGAAGAAAAGCTGCCCACCGGTAAAATAAATAAAATACGGTGGTCAAATCATGCGAAAAATATTTGGAGTGCATGTGGGGAGATATTTTGAAAAATTTGTAAATTGAGAGCAAAACGTACTCGTTGGCGGTCACCTGGCAGGAACCCAACCTGAAACTTTTCGTTGACAAGTCTCACCTGTATTTCCCGGAGATAAACAAGAAGAATAATTTCAAAATTTAAAGTCCAGTAATTGAGGAGGCTAATGATGTGTGGAAACTTGAAAGTACTCAGTTTTTCATAATTTTTTGTACGCTGAATGGCTTAAAAATACATAGAAGATTGCCCCCAAATGCGACAGTTTACTCTGAAAAGCGCTTCAATTTGTTCCACAAAGTTTACACTCTGTTTAAGTTCTATCTGGAATCGTGCCATTACGCAAAACGGTGGTGGATTTATTAAATCATGTTCACTCGACAACGAAGTCTCATCACTTTCGAGTACAAAATGTCTTGAATCGCACATCGGTCGTCAAAGACCTTGGCATCACTTTAGACAACAAGCTCAACTTCTCCCAGCATATTTCCACGACAGTAGCCAAAAGTTTCGCAGTTTTTGGCTTCATACGACGGAACACGCAGTTTTTTAGTGACTTCTACAGTCTGAAATCACTGTGCTCTTGTGCGTAGCATTATCGAATTTGGAGGGCAAATTTGGGCACCATATCAGGCGGTGCAAACGAAAAAAATAGAGAAAGTACAACGATGCTTCGTCAGATACGTTCTATAGATGTATGTTGTGTTGAATTTAATGAAGTTGCTAATGAATTTGATTTTAATATTTCGAAATTTGTTTTCAAGTCTAGAATAGGATATTTTAATTTCAGTAAATAATTGGAAGCATCTGCAAAGATTGTTAAAATAAATAAATAAATAGAAGTCAATTTTTTTTGTCGAAGGAGAATAATCGGCTAAGTTTTTTATAACTTGAAACAAATTCAAAATTTTGAGTTATTTTGAAGTTCAAGCTTAAGAAACCAAAAACGTTATCAAAAAAGCCTCGATTTGAAAAAAAGAGTATTTCATAGTTTCAGCTTCCCCGCACCTGTTGCCCGAAAATTGAAGTCGAAAAATTGCTTCAATGGACGTTATCTCAAAAACCACTTTACAAAACATCACACTAGATTGAGTTGATTTGGGATCATTTTTAAATTTCTCAAACACTGGGGACTAAGAAGCTTGTCTTGGTCCAAAACTTATTCATGATTTTTTGCAGAATTTTTAAGTAACGTTTGCATGAGTAAATTTGAACTTTTAGGTTTGTATGGGAAAATTGAATATCTTGTTCTGAAAAGTCAACATCATTTGTGTTTCTCCTGTAGAATCGAGCCAGCTGGTGGTTTTTCTGTCAATTTATAAATTTTTTGACGGAAATTTTCCGCTGAATAACTTTGTTGCAGACCGTAACTTCGTATCTTATTACGCAAAAAAGTTATTAGCTGTTTAACAGCGGTATGTTTTTTTGCATTGATAAACAATAAATTCAATTGACATCACTGCTGAAGCCTCGCGAAGTATTGCATGAAAAAAAGTTATGCAATACCTCGCTAGGCACCTAGCAGTGATGTCAATTAAATTTATTGTTTATCAATGCGAAAAGACATACCCCTGTTTATCAGCTAATAACTTTTTTGAAAGATAAGATACTAAGTTACAGTCTTCAACAAAGTTGTTCAGCGGATAATTTGCTTAAGGAAATCAATAAATTAGCATGAAAATCATAAGCAGGCTCGGTTCCACAGAAGAAACAAAAATGATGTTGATTTTTCGGTACAAAATATTCAATTATCCCATACAAACCTAAAAGTTCAAATTTATTCAAGTAAACGTTACTTAAAAATTCTGCAAAAAATCATGGATGAGTTTTGGACGAAAATGAAGCTTTTTAGACTCCAGAGTTTGAGAAATTCAAAAATGACCCCAAATCGACTCAGTCTAATGAACCAGTATCTTTAATCAGGATCAAGATCCGAGATCAAGGTTCAGAGTTCTGTAGCATGATCCGGGCTTAGAATCCGAGATCAAATTCCTTGTTTCCATATTTACTTTTAATATTACTTTTTCTTTACACCAACTTACAAGTTCCACTGCCTGTTCTTAGTGATGCGCTAGTTAGGGAATACGCACTGTACCAAAAGCGCCATCTTGCGACAACCGAAGGTACCAAAACCCTCATCACTGTTCGGCTGTATATATTCGCAAACTACATTCTTGTTAACTTTTACCTCTCGAAAAAATATCAGTTTTACGGTTCAAATTGCTTACGTTTTCTTTATTGGTGACCCCGGCGACCGGAATTTTAAGGAGGAACCGAATTACCACGGCTAACCATTTTTCTCCAGCTCGGAATTAATCCAGATTTATCGGATTGGGATCAAAATCGGTCCCTTTTGGAAAAGCAATCCCGCTCTATGGTTCCCCCAAGTTGCTGCACAGTTTTCTCTAGCTGGTAACACGCAGGAATACACTCGTTCCTTTCTACGATTGACTCGAAGATACTTGCGTGCTGATCAGATATTATTCGAGATTTGCCTACCGATGAATACTCGACTGTTAAGGAAAGAATACTCTAAGAGTACTGCGTCAGCGAGCTGAACCGCATGCAGCAGCTTCTGAGAGGGTGTGAACTAGGCCATCGCAAACCATCTCGGCTGCTTCGTAAAATGAATGATCAACAGCTTTCGGAGACAACAGAACCGTTCAAAAAGTATCAGAGAAAACTCTGCAACTGGAACTGATACAGTTAGCCAAACAAGCGGACAATTTCGCAGATATTACTAAAACGCGTTATGCTTCATCCGTCGAGGCCATCGAGAACAGCAGCAACAAAATACGTTTGTCGGAGCTCCAAGAACAAATTAAGATGTTGTCGAACGAAATTCATGCCTTGCACCAAGACCGGACGGTTGAAAATGCTCGCGTTTTCCTTAACTTCTTATTCTTAGTTATCCAGCGTGATGTTCAACGTTGCGCTAGAAGACTAGCGTTGGGCGCAATGCGGTGCACGATTATCAACAGATCTAGTCAATGTATCTTCTTTGCCGACGACATTGATATGGTTAGCAGATCATCTGCGGCGGTGGAGGAAATCTTCCGCAACTGAAACCTAAAACAGGAAGAATAGGGTTAATGAGTAATACGTCTCAGACGAAGTACATGCTGGCCTGCGGATCCGAGACCGACCGAACCCGCTTGTCCAGTAATTACAAGGTCACGATCGACGACGAGGGGCTGGAGATAGTCGAAGACGCACTGGTGACCGCAGACAATGACACCAGCCGTGAGATCCGACTGCGACTGATCACCGGAAGTCCTGCCTACTATGGATTCCACAAGCAACTGCTGCCGAGAAAATTTAGCCCTCGCACCAAGTGTAACCTGTAACATTAGACCAGTAAGATATTTTTCAAGGCGGACCTGCGTAAACTTGAAGCATTCGAGTGACGAGTGTTAAAAACCATCTTTGGCGTGGAGCCGATGGATGAACCACGAGTTCGCTTGATTCTACGGTGAAACCAGTATCAAGAAGGTACAGGCTGGCCGGATACGCTGGGCAGGACATGTTGCGAGAATGCCGGATGACTGTTCTGTAAAACAGGTTTTCGCTGCCAATCCGATAGGAACGAGACGAACCGGTGCGCAACGAACGAGGTGGTTAGATCAAGTGGGGTGTGATCTGGCGAATATTGGATGTCCTTGAAATTGTAGAATTGTTGCCATGTTGCCAAAGTAAGGTTTTTTTTTTTTTTTGAAATAAATTAATTGTAATTGAAAAATTACCTGTGATGGTAGCTATTACCATAAAAATTTATTTGCATACCTTTTAAAATTGTTGCTCCAAGTTTCGGTTACATTACCCTTGTGGAACCAAGTTGAGTAAAGCCGATTTCCTCGACACAGGCCAAACACGTATGCATACTAAACCGGAACCAGATTTCCCGCTATGCCATAGAAAAAGTTAGTCCAGAAGTTGGTAACGACGACGATTCTGACGTGCAGGGAAGCTACAGCTCACCAAAAAAAAAAGGTGATCCCTCATTTCGCCAATGTTTATCGCACCCTCTGGGCAGTTTCCATTTTTTTTGGCGGGATTTCACCCATCATGTTCTATACGTTTTATTCCGGGTTCGCTGAAAGGTGTGTGTGTGTGAAACAAACTGAACTCGGCTCGTGTATACTCAGTATCCTACAAAACAAACAACCATCGCCCGAAAAGAATACCTACTAGGTTCTGCCCAACTCTTCCGTGAGATCAACATCATCGGACGGAACCACAAACATATCGTAGCATCATCATCCCTAAGAGAGATTTACATTGGCCCCAGAATCACGCTCTAGCTCAAGGTCTCACGTTCGTTCCAGTGTGGAAGTATTCTTTTTTCTGCCCTAACCAAATCCGTTCATCATCATCGTCATTCCGGTGAAACCGCTCGAATAAGGTTGTTTTTTACCCTAGTGTGTATGTAACCTAGCTTTTTTTTTGTTTTAATCCCCCTAGCGAGATACGACTTAATTATGACATGGGGTAAATTTGATCAGAGATTTCATTAATTATTTTACTAGCTACTGGCTGCTAACCGTTTAATCTCAAACAAGAAATAAAAACTGTTAAATTAGATATTGAAACTTGAAAAAATTCTAACATTTTCGTTATTAATACCAGTCAACATTTTTCCTTCTCTCATTTCAACGCCATCTTCAACCAGGGTTCCGGAACACACCCTCGCCATCGCCCTACGCAACGGCACTGCTTCCGCTAAACCATGGCCATAGCAACACCGGCCTAGCCACTACCGAGTCGGTGTACGCCAAACCGGAATCGGTTTGTCCCTCCCGGGTGTCCTATTACGCTTCGTCGCAACTCACTCAGGTAAGAAAGAAAAAAAATCGAAGAGAAAAGGGATGCGAGGGGCTGGGTTGGACAATTGCTAAATGTGTTCCTGGGGTTTGAGGTGAGAATTTATTTATTTTTCAAGAGGGGTGCACTGATTTAAAGTTGATAATGTTAATGCTTCATTTTATCCAGGGTTGAAAGTTAGAAAAATCTAGAATGACGATAATATATGTTTCACAAATTCCCATTTAAGAAGGTATGTCGCAGGAACAACAGAATTATTCAAACAAATATACCAGATGAAAAGATTATATTAAACTTAACCGAAATAACATATTGCTAAATACAAAAGTGGAGACGATGTATAATCAATGACAGAATTTCAAATAATCCCTAGATCGAGATTCGAACTCCAGTCCTCCGATTTCGCTGTCCGATATCGTACGACGATGCTAACTCTTCATTTGACATGATTCATGCTATAGCTCTATATGTGAGATTTTTTCAAAGACCGGTCAAAGGAAGAAAGGGAGAGATCGAATAATTGAAGGACCGCCCATTTATCGTCAATCAGCTCATTTTTAGGTAGCTCAAATCGTTAATGTCGAATTAGCATATTCTAAACTTTTTGAAAACATACAGTGAGCGAAACAAGAATTGTACCACTATGTGTTTTGCTTTTTAAAATATGAATGGATGTAAATCACCAAAATTGGTTTTGAATTATTTAACGGATAGATCAAGCAGAAGTTCTTTTTTTGGCTTTTTCGCAGAGAGGCATAGCGAACGGTCAGTTGAGGAAATCATTAATTGAGGGTCCAAGACTCCACTTTATATTTACCAATCGACTCAGCTCGACGAGTTACGAAGATGTCCGTAGATTTGTATGTTCCATTGAAATGTTCTTACCAACCTTTTCTCCTAAATATTCTGGGTTTTAAGATTTTGAAGAATTTAGTTTCAAAAAATTGGATTTTTTTTCCTGTAGGTCATATTTTAAAACCAAAAAAATAAAATTGTTTAAATTTGTTCTATTCCATAGAACATATAATGCTTATGTTGGCACCAAAAAATGTAGCCATTTGCTCAGCAGCAGAAGCCAGCCATCGATAAATTAATTACGGAGGCGATCGAAAATTTGACAAAAAGTTCATCATACAGCCGAGAATCGATCCAATGCCTTCTATCATGAGAGTTTAGGAGGCTAACCCCTTGACCACTTGTGAGCGTTGATAAATGTGGCTCTCAAACTTAAACAGTTCGAAATATTTTGATAGTAAATGAACTCGTTGAATATCAGTTCGCTTATCCACCAAAAAACGTACTGGCCATTTTTTTTATATTGAGTTCAGTAATTTTTGCTTTCGATTTTCTTCAATTATAATCTTTTTTTATAGATTTATCATATATAATTCAGAAATAAGGAATCCTGTATTGTGTCCATTATTGTTTCCAAAGATAATTTACACTCTGTAAGAAAGGCTCCAATCCACTGTTAAGTGTATTATATCGGTTTTTTTGGACGTTGCAATTGGCGTTGAGGACCAAAAATTTGAAAAAAGGGTGCGGATTAAGAGTAGTACCACTTGTGTATTTCAACAAAGACAAGATTATTTCTAAAAATTTATTGTGTGTATTGTGAGTAATAAGGAATTCCAAAGGCTTCCAAAAGTTCTAAAAGGGGGTTTTAAGAGATGCTCTTCTAGAACTAAGGAATTTGATTTTTGAGCTGTAATTCTTTACTAAACTACTTACTTTCTTCATTAAAATGACGTTAAAAGATGAAACAAACATTTTGAATCCGAAAAACAGGTTGGAATTCTAAAATTTTGATTTTTTTAATTAAACCACACTTTATCCAGTTTCAAGTCGTAGATGGCAGCACTATCTTGCAGTGAAACCAAATTCAGTCCTAATATTGATTTTTCAGGTTTATTGAGGCCCCTAACCATCATTTCAGGTAGTTTTCCAACACAGTTTTGTTGGAGTTCACGCTGCAGAAATCTTTTCCAGTTTGGAAAAAAACACCAGCACAAGAATATATCACCGCCAAAATTCCTGTTCATCTCAACTTCCGATTCAATTTCAAATCGCACCAATAATATTGCTAGCCGTCTAATCCATCAAGCTCTATTGGAAAGTCTATTATTCTGATTATCGGTTCAAAAAATTCACTTTTAGTGACCTTGATGAAATTATGTGAAAATAATCAAGGTGAAAATCGATATCTTTACAATGAGAGCTTTCACATCAAATTATAATTGCAATTCAAAAGAGATGAAATTCTCTCGAATGATTTTTATTAAACTTGTTCTGAAATTAATTTTCAATATTTAATTCAAATCTGATTCCCCTCTCTTATCCCCTACAGGAAGTTGAAAAGGGCTTTTTTTAATAACCATAGAATCATTTATACTCTCTACCGTAAAATTTGGTTAACTTTATATGATGAGCTCTTGAATTTATTTGATGAAGCTCTTGAAGCTCATCTGCTAGATTAGCACTCAAGTTATTGAAAAAAAAATGTATGAAGGTTCCCCTGCCTCCTTACTATCGAATCAGTAAAAGGTAGAAGAAGCCTTAAACAAAAATAATCTATTCAAATACCTTCTGGTAATTCATTTGAATAAAAAATTCTCGAGTGATCCAAAATAATTGTATAAAAACCTCCTACCTCCTTCCCCTCTTCCCATTGGAGAGACCTCTCTCGAATAATAAAAAATAACATTTCTCGTACTCGAATATACTTCCATGATAAATTTAGTTTTTTTTCCATTATTTTTCGAGTAATGCATAGAAGAAGACCCCCTCCATCCCTTTTTATCCCCCCCTTTTGGAAGGATAGATGAATTAAAAAAAAACGTAAAAACTTGACTCGTAGCATTATACCTTCCTATGTGAAATTTGGAATCATTTGCATGATTTGTTATCGAATAATGCATTTAATTGTATGGAAGACCCCCTCCCTACCCCCCTTTGTATCTCCCCAATCGAAGAAGGTGGAGTTACAAATGATCATAGAAACATTTCTCGTACCCATATAACCACTCATGTCAATTTTGGTTCCTTTTGCTTGAATAGTTCTCGAATTTTGCAAACAATTGTATGGGAGGACCCCCCCCCCCCCTGTCTATCTCCTCACCGAAAAAAGGGAGGAGCTTCAAACCATCATAAAAATATTCTTCCTTCCCATATACCATCGCATGCAATTTTGGTCCTGTTTGCTTGATAAGTCCTCGAATTATGCGAAAAACTGAATGGGAGCCCCCTTCTCCGCTTCTTATTTCCTCATTGAAAGGAAGGAGGGGTACCAAACCAATTGAGGATCATTTTTCGTGATCAAATACTTATTTGAGAGACTTTTATTTGAAAGACCCCCTTCCAGTGAGAGGGAGGGTTCCCAAACTATCATAGGAACCTTTCCCGGTCTCCAATACCTCCATCTACAAGTTTCACGAATATCGGTTCAGTAGTTTTCGACTCTATAGGGAACAAACAGATGTACCCCCCTATGAAAATTACGTAACGCTGATTATTACCCCCCCCTCCCCTCCTCCGATTTTCTCATGTTTTTAAATACTGATTTTTGGATCTAAATATTTCAAACGTCCTTTAAAACGGAATTTATATCGATATCGCTTCTTAGTACACATTGATGATAATTCTCTGATAAAATAAATTGAATGTCTTATTACGAGTTTCTCTGTGCTTGTAAACTGATGATCTACCTTGTCTACTTTATTTTGTTCAAAGAGCATAACTTATTACCCAAAATATACTCCACTCAATACTCCACAAAAATCAAAATTGTATTTTTTAAATCAATTAGAAAAAATAGTAAAATTTCCGTTTTAGGGTTGAATTGAGTTCTTGAGGATAAATGTACCCTGTATTCGGTTTTTCACACATATATTTCACGGATATTCAATACACCTTTTAAGGAATCTATCTCAAAATCTTTAAAAAGGAATGGTTTCAATCCAGTTTCAATCATATTGAAGCTCACAAACTTTAAGCTGATTTTGGTTTGCATATCATTCTGCTAAAGTTGCGTGACATCAAAATAGCTGCAATGAAACTGAAATTTTTAAGACAAAAATCGTTACGTAACGGTGAGCATACCTCCCCCCCTCCCCTATGTCACAATTCGTAACGATCAAGCTTACCCCCTCCCCCCTATGAGCGTTACGTAATTTATGGATGCCCCCTTAACTCGATTTGTTAACATTTGGAAATTTCCCCCTTATGAAATTTTTTGCTAGATATATGGTATTGTTCGATGTACACGATAAATTAAATATAATAGAAAGTTGCGTTAATGCTTACATTTATGAACCAAAATTGTGAATTGCTTTTGTGTCGAATTAATTAATTTAACATTAAAAAAATTAAATTTTCATTTTGGTTTACTTGGATGTTATTTCCTAAAATTTACAAAATTTATTCATTTTTTTAATAATTCCAACGATCTTAAAAACCTAAAAACTTTAAATTTCTCAACAATCAGAAAATTTAATGATATTTACAGCTTTTGTTCAAACCATACTGAATCTACTATTTTTTGACGATGATTATACAAGATTTACAATATATTTAAAGGGGAATTTACAAACAAGAAACCCAAATGCCCCTGATATAAATAATAATTGAATAAAGGGTAAAGCATTTCTATAATAAATTATTCGCATCTCTTGGTTTTGGATTGTAAACTCATTGCATTTGACTTTGAATCTTCATTCATAACTATTGATTCAAGATTCTTGATTCATCATCCTGGGATCTTTATCCTTAACATTGGACTTTAAACTCACTGCTTTTAATTTCAAATCATTACTCTTGACTCTCCTCTTATGGTCTCTAACTTTTGTCTCTTGGCTCTCTTTATTCTAGACCATTGATTCTTAACATCAGATTCTGGGCTCTAAATTTATTCCTTTTGAATTGAGACTTCTTGACTAATCGTCTTCGGCTCTTGATCCTTGAAATAGGATTCTAAATTAATTGCTTTTAATTTTCACTTATTACTCTTTACTCTCCTTTCTTGATTTTCAACCCATGCTTTTTTATTCTTGCCTTTTTATTCTGAACTTTGAATTTAATTTTTTTTCAGTGAGCTCTGTACTCTAACCGCATTTCTTTTGGGTTTCAACTCTTCTTTTTTAATTCTATACTTTCGATTTTAAATAGCTATTCTGAATGAAATCATGAGAATCGGTTGACAAATGTTATCAGGAGAACGCGCACAAGCTCTCGAATCATATACAGTATGCAAAAAAAGTTTATTCACCCCCAGCGAAAAACAAGATTTATTCCAAAAAACCCTACGGCAAATTAAAACACAGTTTATTGTTGTTCAGTTTATTATTGTTTATGTTAAAATAAAGTCAATTCATTCAAGTTCCAAATAAGAAGCATATTCTGTTGCGTTTGAGAAATGATGTTAAAAAAAAAGATTTAAAAAACGCAAAAAAAGTTTATCCACCCCTCTGGCTCACATAGCTTTAGTACTTCGTGTGACCTCATTTAACTTCAATAACTGCTTGAAAACGTCGTGGCATCCATTCAACAAGCTTAGCAGTTGTTTCCGGGGTGATTTTGTCCCATTCAGTTGAGATTACCTGCCGCAATTGCTGGGTGCTTGTTGGTTTTTGCTCCTGAACCTTAATTTTCAAAATTGACCAGAGATGCTTGATCGGATTAAGGTCGGGAGACTGTGCTGGCCACTTCATAACCTTGAAACGCTTTTCTTTGAACCATTGCGAAACCAGCTTTAAAGTGTGTTTCGGATCTCCGTCTTGTTGGAACGTATATCTGCGCCCCAACTTTAGCTTTTGTGCAGACGCTGGAAGTTTCCGCTTCAAAATATCCAAATAAACCCCTTGGTCATGATTCCATCGATGAATTCAAGTTCTCC
The DNA here is from genome assembly GCF_029784155.1 of Uranotaenia lowii. Taxonomy (NCBI): domain Eukaryota; kingdom Metazoa; phylum Arthropoda; class Insecta; order Diptera; family Culicidae; genus Uranotaenia; species Uranotaenia lowii. Next base: position 130,959,293 of record NC_073693.1, read on the forward strand.
AACGCCGGATGTAGCCATAAATCCCCACACCATGACTCTACCTGCAAATGAAAATCAAAGTTATGCTCAGTTGGCTGAAAAATCAATGTATGTTAAGTAACGCACCACCGCCATGCTTGACTGTAGGCCGCAAACACTCATTTTTCAAACTTTCACCGGCTCGCCTCCATTTTCTTGTGATACCATCAGACCCAAATAGCATTACTTTCGGCTCATCTGACCAAAGCACCTTATTCCTGTCATCAATGGTCCATGAAATGTGGTCCAGGGCCCACTTCAATCTTTTTTTGATATTTTTTTGCGGACAACCATGGTTTCTAAAGCGCTACTCTGCCCTTAAGACCTTTCTTATGAAGACGATTTCTCATGGATTGTAATGTCAGTTGAATGGAAAAATCGCTTTCAATCTGTTTCGCAATTTTTGGAGCTAATAGTCCTCGGTCCAACTCTACGTTATTCACGATGGCTCTGTCAATTCGGCCTGTAGTGTTTGAAGGACGCCCCGATCGCTTAGCTGGTGTGATTGAACCACGCTGTTTGTCCCCCTGAACAATCCTCGCAACCGTATCTTTATTAAGCTGAGCAATATCGGCAATATTACGGTAGCTTTTGCCGGTTTTGTGATGTTCAACAATCAAATTTCGGATGCTGATCGGAATTTGGGCTTTTTGGGCATTCTGCAACCAATTACTTTCAATTTTGGACACGAAACACGAAACGAAAACTTCAAGAGCGCTAAATGACAGCTAGACACAATGTTTACATTCAAAAAAGCTACAGGCTACACACCAAAACTTAATAAAACACACTTAAATCGTAGTATCCATTTGAAGGTGGATAAACTTTTTTTGCGTATTTTTTACCCTTTTTCATAATTTATCACTTAAAACCCCGAGAAAAGATATGAACGCCGTATTTTCAATGGCAATATAATAAATATACATAAAATGATAAATTGTGGAGGAACATTCATGGTATCAACTTGATTTTCACCAGAAAAACATTACAATTGTGAATTTTTGAGGCGGGTGGATAAACTTTTTTTGCATACTGTAGACCCAAACGGCAAGTATATTTTTTTTTAAATTAATTTCAGTCCATTTTGATTTTCCTTCTACTCAACATGTAATTTAACTTATCCATGATTTTTTGCAGAGTCATTAAGTATGGTTAACATTATTTGAATTTTTTAGGTTGGTTTTAAGTTTAGGTTTATGAAAATTAAATATTTTGTACAAAAGTAATTATTGTACTAAAATATTAACATATTTTTTGTTTCTTGTATGGAACCGAGCCTGCTTATGGTTTTGTGTCAATTTATAAATCCATTTTATGAAATTTTTTCACTAAACAACTTTGTCGAAGATCGTAATTCCTTATCTTATACGACAAAACAGTTATTAGGTTTAAGGTTCCACAAAGGTGATGGAAAAATGAAAGATACATGAGATATCAAAAAAAAAAAAAGAAAGAACATGAGCCGAGTTGATGAGTGGTGATAGAGAAACAACAGAGAGATCAATGGTGAGCAAAAAACACATGCGAAATATATGTACATGCAGTATCGATAGAAGATCCAGGGGTCGATTGACTAAACTCTACATGTACGTATACTGGAGCCTTTTTCTTCTCGTTCACCGTGGTGTTATTGGCTAACGCGCCGTTGCGCTGAAGCAGAAATTTCGGGTTCAAGTCCCTGCCGGTGAGCCGTTGTATCTTTTTCGAGAAATTTAAATTTACGGCTTTTGTTTTTTCTTTCTTTGATAGCTCATGTGTCTTTAATACTTTCCATCACCTTTGAAAATGTGACATACCCCTGTTAAAATACTTATAACTTTTTTGCCTAGTAAGATACGCAATTACAGTCTTGAAAAAAGTTGTTCAGCGCAAAATTTCTTTTAAAATAATTATAAATTGACAAAAAAACAGTTCCACAGACAACAAAAAATTATTTTGATTTTTTAGTGAAAAATACTGAATTTCCCCATGCAAAACTAGAAATAACAATTTTCTCATGTAAACGTTACTTAAAAATTCTACAAAAAATCATGGATGTGTTTTGAACCAAAACGAAGCTTTATATATCCCAAGTAGTCTCAGTCAAATGCACCAGTATTTTTCCTTCGCAAATTGTGGAGAATTTATACTTAAAAAATAACTGTTGTTGGAAGATTTTCATTTTCATTTTATTGAAACGAAACCACGCTTCATCATTACTTAACAAAATTAAGAAATATTCTATAACGGAAATCCACTTACATCGTCAAATTGCCCAATCAAAACCCAGCTTATTGGGCTCCTCATCAAAATTTACGACCATTCCAATGGATGATTAGATCCCGACGAGCAAATGGATAGACTATTTGCTCAAAATAAGGGTGTGTTCTCTTTTCTATCCACTCCTCATTCGCCCCACCCCACTTAAAGATATCTAATAGTTCAAGGGTGAATAAAAGTGGAAATAAATTGCGTTTAAACCCTCGATTTGGTGCCTGCTCAAAGTTATTCACCGCAATTCTTCATTCTTTTTTTCGGGTTGATGTCTTCTATCAGCTGGAAGATTTGGCTGGCACACACACAAAAGGGTGAGCAGAAGCTCAACAATTCGGTAGGGGTACAGAGGATATTTTCTGACTCCCTCCACCTGACTGAAGGAAAGGGACGATGAAGAAGAATAATATCAGTAGGAAAACAAAGCTTTCTGATCCTGTGAAGTCTCCTGTTGCTGCCAAAAAATAAGAAACAGCAGCCATCCGCCACGTGCCAAAAGCAGAATCGCTCTCGTTTTTGTTTCTTTGAAGGAATTTTTCCCGGAAACAATAGCTATCAGAATTTAACCCACTTCTCCGTTTCCCTCTTTTCATTCATCCATCTTTCGGAGTTGTCGATAGGGATATTTCTAACCCACAATAGCAGAAAAGGGGTTCACCAACGTTTGATCCCTAATAATAGGTTTGAATAACAAATACTGAGGATATACAATTTTTCCTATTTCTGTACCCTCCATCCCTCGATTGGTTTTCCATCTCCTGTGGTGAAGGTATTTCAATGGTTTCTGTTTTTTTTCGTCGGTATTTTATTCCAACGGTGTTGAATTACTTATTGAGTTAGAATGTGTTTGAATGATATAACTCCAAAACATTCTCTTTCCCCCATCCCATCAGCTAAAGAAAAAATTCATTCGTAACCAAATTAAACTCGTTGAATTATGACAAATCCACATAACTTGCATACGCACGTACTCATCATCCATTATTTACAGCTTACCAACGTGCGGGAATTGTCATCTTAAAAGCTTGAGATATTTGACATCACTGATATTACTTTTGGGGGGGTGGCACACTTCCACACCCCCGCAAACAATCGCCCGAAAAGCCCCTACATTATTCGGCCTTGATGGGCTAGTCGTAGGCTGACTGCCAACCAGTCGTGAATAGAGAGTGAGAAATAGCTTCCAAAAGCCGGAGATGCTAAACTGGAAGAAAGTCAGAAGTTTATGGCGATTTGGTGCAGTACGAAATTTGTGCGATCAATATTTTCTGGCTGGCGCCAGACGGCTTTCTACACAGGGTCGGGCGATATGAACTTTTGATTCCCAAATCCCAAGATTGGCGGAAGTTGCGACTCAAGCTTGAAGCTGTCAATCCTCTTTAGGAAATAAATTTGTCAGATGCACGTGGTTGGCGGGATTTCAGTTATTGATTGAGATTTTTTGGGGGTTCAATCCGTCAAGACAAAGACCAAAGAAAAACAATGCTTAGGTTTGTTATTTACCCATTCAGTTAACTCAACAGCGTTGCAAACAGTTAGATTGGAAAAAAAAATAATGTTGAAAGAACACAAATATGTTTCAATTAACATATATTATTCGATCAAAATTTGAAGTTTAATGTGTCCCTATGGGGTTTCGAAATTCATTTTTTTCCTAAAAATAATAACAATACCAAAAAATACACAATAAACAAGTAACGTTTGGACCAACTGGCAAGTAATTTCGTTTTTATTTTCGCCGAAAAAAGTCGATGATAACATCAAACAATTCATCGCGGCGATTAACCAGTTAATCAAATAAACAAGTAAATGGATTTCTAACATCTTTGTCTTACTCATAATTATCCCACAATATGAAAAAATAGTATGTTCTAATGATACATAAATCAAAACTTCCAAAACAAATCACAATAATGTTTCATATCAATAATATTTTCGGTAAGTTATTGATAAAAACTTTCAAAAAAAAATCTTATTTTAAACTTAAAATTTGCTCTGAATAATATGTTAGCATGTTTAAAAATTTGAAATAAATATTTCCAAAACACAAATTTTGAAAAAAAAAATTAATTGTAAAAAAATGTCAGATCAGGCAAAAAATTAACCCAGATTAATTGTTAGGAAAATAATAATTATTGCTTTTTATTATCCATTTTAATAAACATTTATTTTCTTCATTTTCAATTGAAGGGTTATTTGTAAAATTCCGCTAAAGTTATTTAAGTTTAAAAAAAATCGCGATTTGAAACGTAATAAGGAAAAAAAATTAAAGTTCATGTTTTTAGAAATCCAAAAATCTATAATTAAAAAACAAATACAAACTTATCAAAAATAATCAAAAAAATTTGAATAGTCTGACTTCAAAATTCGGCAAATTGATTTTTTGTTTAAATTTTCTGCTGTAAAATTGCAATGATAATTAAAATAAAATTTAAAGATAAAAAGAAACCAAGATAAAATCTTGGTTTCATCTAACAAAGTTGTTGAAACCTGCCGGATGATTAAATTTAGGTCTTGAAAATATCGACAAATTTAACTTAATTGAAAACTTTTTCAAAAATTCGTTAAATCAGAAAAAAATAACAAATAGAAAACTTCTAGAACTTGTTTCACAGAACTAAAAACTACTTGAAGCCTTGAGGAAAGTTGATAAATGATTTTAAAATTTTTTTAAGATGTTATGTTTCTGTTTTAAAGTTTTGTCGAAAAAGTGCAGATTTTCTTAAATTATAATCAAAATTTTTTCAAAAGTTATATCACTAACAAAAGCTTTTACAAAAGTTGCATATTATGATTCAGGGCACCCAAATTAGTCAAAATTTCGTTTTCAATTTATTGCATCTCAGGAAAATGTAAGTTTTGTAGCCTTGGGTAATATATCAAAACCTTTCTCAATGTGATGTTTAGCATTGAGAAAAACTAGGAAAAAAATCAATTGAGGCTGAAATTGGTTTCTTGAAGAATATTTCATATCAGCGTAACATTTGTAATGACATAAACGATTGCTTTCAAATCATTTTTTTTTTGTAATAAAGTAAAGGTATTTAGATTTAAGAATTATTTTGAAAATTCTGTGGACCATCGTGAGAGGTAAACACCTGATACGTGGTATCTTACTTGTCGATGTTTTAAATAAGTACACTGGATTCTTTTTGTAAACGATTGTTGTGTTCGTGCAAAATAGAAATCGTTTGAAAAAGTTTTAAGCAACCGGGCAAAATTCATCGCTTATTTTGAGTAAAGTGGCCAACTTGGACTGTAAATCGATCATATCCAACCAGGAAGACCATTCTGAGGTGATTGAAGAGAAACCGGGAAGCTCAAAGATTTGTTTTGAATTGCTTTGTTTTGGGTGTTAAGCTACGGTTGTTCCGGAACTTCCGCAGAGTCCCGATGTGGCCATTCCGGTCCATGTTTCTGTCGGGAAGCAACGTCCGAATCAATTTACCACCCAAAATTGCGGGAATGTGTTGAACCTATTTTTGACATGTTCAAAAACCGTCTTATTTCAAGAAAATCGATTTAAAAAAGTCGTGTAAGACAAAGACAAAGTAAGGGTTTTGAATCAAGGAAAGAGTTTTAATACTCAGAGTTTTAATGTAAATCAAAATTTACAATTTGAAATAAGTTTTAATTCATGACATCATATATTGTCTTTTAATGAAATGTTACAAGCCTAGGGTGATTTAAGACTAAATTCCTGCCAAATTTCTGACTTGCTTGCTAGATAAAACTTTTTTTAAACATTTTTTTAGGTCGAGTAATTTTCCGATATTACGGTGAAAAATTTTTTTACAGAAGAAATACCTATGAGGGTTGTCGGGGGGGGGGTTGGTTTATCGTTTTGGAGTTTACACGGCGTTAATGTAAAATATTGTGCATTAGTACAGGATTTTTTGTATACAAATATACAGTTTTTATAACAAACTTTTTTTTAAGATCTAAAAGTTTTTTAATATGCTGTTTCCTTATATGTTTGATATTCAAAATATAGTTTTTTTTCTTTTTTGTAGGAATTTAACCCATTAAGGTCATTCTTTCATTTTTTAAGCAATATTTTTTCTCGTAAGGAGCTCTAGCACCTATTATTAATCTTTTCATTAATCATTAATCAGGGTTAATCAAATTCTGGCTAGTAATTTGTCATCGGCGTAGTATTGCGATTTCTACACATCATATTTTATGTTATGGAGACAGTTCATTGTTTTGACATATTGTTTTTATCTCTCTCAAAATCATCATAATCATTTAGTATTTTTATTTTTCTTTATTCTTTATACTGAATAATATATGTATCTTAATTCCTGAGTTTTTGTTATCAAACGAACACACACATTTAGGATCTCAGTGAAACATCATGTTCCTTTGAAGAGATCTAAATTCTACTTAAGGTTAAATCTTACATTTTCAAGGATATAATGGCTAGCATCTTACTAATGCTACCACCACCGGCCCACAGAAAGTATACTGTGTATGCCGTGACCGAAGCTCGATCTTATGACCTGTAGTAGTTATGACCTGTAGAAGACTTAAACGCTACCCTCTAGACTACGGTTGACGACAAGTTTTAAACATACAACTTTAAGTTTGGAACTTTGTATGTATGTATGTATGTATGGTTCCCCCAGCGGTAGCAAGATCCAGAATATGTCTGTGTGGCTTGGCCTTCGAATTGATTCTAGGGCTTCCGCGGCCGATGGTTCGTCGAGGGAAGTCATCCAACCTTCAGAGACCTACAATGGTTGGCAATCCACTCCGCTTGCAATAGTCACTTCAGATTATCCCCAGATGCATTCACTCTGAAATATTTATTACATTTAGTTATTTACACAACTAAACACATCTTACCTGACGGCAACTAATGGGAGTAGAACCCAAAAGTTTTCTCGCCGATACCGGGAATCGAACCCAGTACGCCTGGGTTACCAGACTTGCGCCAGCCTATCCACCAGACCACATCAGCGCTCAACTTCAAGTTTGGAATTATTAGGTCTTAATCTGCTATTGCTCTTATCTACCATGTTATTTGATAATCAAGATTCGATCTCAAGACAGTTGGCATAGAAGACAAAGATGCTATCCACTACGCTGAAACTTTCTGGTTCAAAAGGCAATAGAATTAATTAGGTTTTAAAAAAAAAGGAATAACGAATGTTTCAGTCATATTTTGAAAATATTCTTTACTGTTTGAACTATTTTGTCGAAAATCGGAATGAAATCGGTATGTTTTGCCAAAAATCGATATTCGGTATATACTGATTCTTGGTCAAAAATTTTCTCAAAAATCGATATACTTAAATATCGAAAAATCGGTATGTGTGGCTTCGCTGGCTGTAAGAGCCTCAGACGGAAAGTGTGAGAGCTCTCGCATCTCAGTGAGAGGAAGAGAATTGAAGCCAAGAGCGTTTTTCAGTTTTTCAGTCATACACCTCAGTGCAAATAGAGAAGGGAAATATTAAGACGAACAAATAATAGCAGCAATTTCTTCTCCGCTGACAGCGTTGCCACATTCAAATCTTTGCTGTCATTGACAAAAAAATCGCCTACAAGAAATCTGCACCAATAATAAGAAAGATCTGAAATGAAAAATATAATTAAGTTTTTTTTACTTTATTTGACTCTTGATACCATTACTGTTCTCTCAATTTTTCAAGAATCAAAATTTATAACCTAAAAGGTGTTTAAAAGTCCGAAAGCTACTTAGAACTGAGTTATTATTTCTCATAATTGACGACTTTAAAATGAATCTGATTGATTGATTGAAGGGCGTTTATTTGGGAGGGTGCCCTACGTAAAGTGATTAACATGAAATCTGAATTCTGTACTGAATATTGTGGTTAAGAATTAACGATTTATTTTTGGTGCGTAAAGATAGAAAATGGAAGCTATCATTACTACTTTCACTTTCAATATGAGAATCACACAATAATCAATTCAGAAGCTTGATATACGAAATAGAATCCAAAATCTTTTCATGCAATTTAACCATCTAACATCTAATAGACAAAACTGACATTTTTCGATGGTGTTTGTTTTATGTAAGAAACAAAGTGAAACTAAGAAATGTTTGCAGCAGTTTTCCTAATTAACTTTGTTTTTCAAACTTAAATATTATTTCAAGGAAAAATCAACAATCTATGTATCTCTGGTTTGCTTGGACGTGGCCAGCGCCATTATTGATATTTAAAGAGAGAGCATCATTTTTGGTTATTTTGAATGTGCTGTCAATTCCCAACGCCATTCTTTTAATGCCAAGCTGATGTTAAGCTGACTGCTGACCGGGTGGCCACAAGTAAGGTCTGTAGTAATAGTGATGCATAACCACGACTAACTAGCGAGTTAGAGGGAAGGGCGCTCATATATGCACAGGGTATTAGTAGTGTTCAGTATAATCAACACATTCATGCTCTTCTCTGAAAAAAAAACCAAACAGAAAAAAAAAGTAGCACCTTTGGGCTGTTGTAATGATGGTTGCAATGCAAGGAGGAGTTCACCAATGTCGAAGGTGTCCATCCAAGCTTCGACCACTGCACTAGTCGTTTCTTCTTTACCCGACTGAGCAAAGGAAATAACAAACCATGATTGCTTACCGTGGTGATCATGGTGACTTAAGCAGCACAGTCCATAGACGGAACAACTGGAATAGAACAGTGCCAGCTAACGACTTACAGTCAATTAATTTCGTGGACTTTCATTCTGGAATTTGGCATTTCTGCATAGCACTTTCTTGCCGGCATGAGCTCGACGGTGGCAACATTGACGATAGCTCCATTCAACGACCAACCTATTTCGTCTTCGGAAGGTCTTTACTTTGAGGAACATATAAATGAATGTGTTCTCTTCCACAAATGATCGATCGACCATCACAAATCATGCACGTTTATATTTGAATGCCCCGAACAATGTATTCTTACACGCACGGGTAATTACCTTTATTATAATCTTCTCAACTATAAACCTGCAGTTGCCATTTTTTCATATTGCAGATTCGCGTCACCTCCTTTTTCCAAGACTCGCTTATTGCGCAGCCATACAGACTCGCTCGTTGCGCACAACTGTACATCATGCAGCTGATCAATCTCGGTCTAACGTAGGCATTCAAAGTCGCTTGTTACGCAGCATCTCTAGCTCTAGTTGGCTCATTTGTTGCGCAGCCACTTAAACGTGCCTATTATACCGCCTTTTAGGATCGCTGAATGCGCAACCACTGATCACTTAACGCCAAAACACTCAGAGCACTCCACGACCACTCAAGCTCGCTCAATGCGCAACCACTCGGGTTTGCTTAACGCGCAGCTATTCAGGCTCGCATTATGCGCAACGACTAAGATTCGCGTAACGCGTAGCTACTTAAGCTCGCTCAATGCGCAACCACTCGGGCTCGCTTAACGCGCAGCTACTCAAGCTCTCTTAGTACGCGACAACTCGGGTTCGTTTCATGCGCAGCCATTCAGGCTCGCTTCATACGCATCCACTGAAGTTCGCTTGCTCAATGCGCAACCACTCGGGTTCGTCTAACGCGCAGCTACACAAGCTCACTACATGCGCAGCTATTCTGGCTCGCTTCATGTACAACCACTGAGGTTCGCTTAACGCGCAGCTACTTAAGCTCGCTCAATGCGCAACTCCTCGGGCTCGCTTAACACGCAGCTACTGAAGCTCAATTCATGCGCAACCACTCGAGTTCGCTTAACGCGCAGCTACACAAGCTCGCTACATTAGCAGCCATTCTGGCTCGCTCCATGCGCAACCACTGAGCAGCGATACCGATTTTCCGGTATTTATACCGATTTTTGAGCAAAATTTTGACCAAGAATCGGTATATACCGATTACCGATTTTCGGCAAAACATACTGATTTCATACCGATTTTTAAGATTTTACCTCGAACTACATTCCACTTCCACATTCCCACTTAATTCAAGCTATCCTCGTAAAGGTCCCGTAGAAAGGAGATAAAGTGTGGTAGCTGGCGTGGCGTAAGTTGATCTGTACAACTTTTAAAGTACCCTGCAAATATTTCCACGGCTCACTCTCATAATTCGTTGTTGATCGCGCTGTTTTGTTTCTATGTTCTGTCAAATGATGCACTATTATAGTGTTCAACCTCAAAGCCAATGGACTCAGCTCAAGGCTGATATTTGACCTTCTGTGACTGCCAGCAGAAGGTAGAAGTTTCTAAAGACATTGACCATTGGCAATGCTCTTGTCTCCTGAGATGCTAACTTTACAAGGGAAAATATACACCGTTGGAATATAATCCTTGTTCAACTTGTCGCCAAATGTGGTATGTCAAGATTTGAAGTGCAGTCAGATACACGGGTTGTCAGATCATCGGTGTAATCTTCAATACTTCTCCATCTTGTTAGCCAAGTAAATGATATCACATGTAACTGCAGAGATCGCCAGGCCACGCCAGGCAAAATGGGTATTTTCAGTTTTTGAAAAACTATGTGTTTTTAAATATTTTTCTTGGGAACACCTTCTTTTAGAACACGTTTCTCATTTATTTTCGCATATAATTCTTGGTTTTCATATGACTAATGCGTGATTTTCAAAAAATTAAATTAATTTTCCATTGCCTGCAAAAAATTGAAACAACAACTCTCTCATTTTTCTGCAATCATTTCTTTTTCTAATCGCTAGAACTCATATCTAATACTTTAGGCTTCGAAAGCTGAATGGCCAGTTTGGCAAAAAAAACCATCAACCAAACGAAGAACATCAACTTGGGCCCATATTTACCTCGAACATCAAAAAACCATTGGATTTGTAAGTGCTTACTAAATTAAAATTTAGTTTAGGTTGACCTGGTTCTATTGTCTTATCTAATTTATCAATTTTACATTCCACTTTAGCTAAAATTCAATTAAAGTTTCAAGTTTTTAATTTATTAAAAATGAAAAAAAATGAATTTTTTTTTATCTAATCCAGTGTATTAACCAGTTTTCAAAAGAAAAAGTGTTTAAATCTATGCCGCAAATCAAAGAAAAACAATCATTTTCGTTGCTTAATCTTATCCATTTTTCCAATTCAGATCATGTTAAATTTTAGTGATTTAGCTCCGTATGATGGAATCGGGAATCTTGGCATTTTTAATCTTTTCCCGGTATAAAAGAATTCCCGAACTCACCGGGAATTCCCGGGCATAAAATCCGGGGATGGGGCACTCGTCCTTCATGTCCCTATTCACCCCATTTTACGGTAACACTTATGTATTTCAACAAAATCAAGATTATTTCTTAAAATTTAATATGTGTAAAAGTGAAAAATAATGCTTCAACGAAAGTTTTGAGAAGATAACTGAATTTTTAAACGATTTCTAGTGTACCAACAGGGGTTCATTTTTTTCTAAGATTTTCCTCTAGCCCTCAGGAATATGACATTTCAGTTTTAAAACTGTATCAAACTGCTTATTTTTTGATTCACATAAGGTGAAATTATGTAACAAAGCTCACAGGTAAAGTAAAATATGAATCAGAAAAAAAACAGGTTGGAATTCAAATGCATTGATTTTTTGAGTTTAATACTTTGTTTCCTGTTTCTAGTTGTAGAAGTCAGCACTATTTTGAAATTAAGCCAAATTTAGGTTCAATATCTTGTTCAAGGTTTATTTTGACCCATCTCAATAATTTCGACGATGTTTTTTATAGCTCAGTTTTATTTGAGATCACCCTGGAGACAGCTTAGCTGGATTTCCAAAGCTCAATAACACAAAAATATATCACAGGCGAGGTTTCTGATCATCCTTATACATTAAGTTAAGACACATACAATTGAAAACATGCAAAGTGAGTTATTAACATGATTCAACAAGATTCGGAAGTCGTTTTAGAAATTTCTAAGTAAATAGAACATGACTGAGATTACTTAGGGATATCATCAATCTTGAAAAGTGAAATGATCTCCAAAAAAGATTTTTATAAGATGGGGTATGGGAAAAATTAGAAAATAATTTTATCATTTTATGATAAAAAAGGCCAAATTTGATCAAACTTCCTATGTTTGTGGGTGAAAAAACACGCGATAGGATAAACAAACATCCAAGGGAAATAATATTGAATATCTATTAATAAGCCGCCGACCGTGGCTTAGAGGATAGCATTTATGATTTCTAAGCCAAAGGTATTGAGATCGAGTCTCGGTTACATACACAGTTCTATTTCTGTGGGCTTGTGGTGTTACCATTAGTAAGATGCTAGTCATTATATCCTTTAAAGATGCACGCTTTTGTCTCAAGCAGAATTTGTATATCTTCAAAGAAACATGAAATTTTTCTGAGATCCTATAACGTTTTAAATAATATGAAAACGTTAAACACAGTGAATTATTTTAATGGAAACTTTAAAAAGACTAACAAAACTTACATGGCCAAACAAGGGCCAAATTTTTTATAATGATGAATATAAAGCTTCCGAAATTTCGAAAAGTCAAACAACTTATCAAGATTTATATTTTATGTGAACCCGAGCAATGTCGGGTAAAATCAGCTAATCAATATTTAAATTGATGTGAACAATTTTCAAACATCAATACCAATTTTTGGAAGGTGAACTCACTGGGTTAATAAGTGAATAAACAAGTAAGGAAATATAGAAAATAGAAAAACAAGCATTTTCTCTAAAAGCGAAGATTCAAATGGTAACTGTGAGTTAATGCTATGCTAATGATAGCCTTTTTCAGAAAGACAAACTGGAAAGCCTACGCACTAAGAATTGAAGTTTGACGGCCCTTTGATATGTAAATGATCCCAAGGCTAAGGGCTGCTCCAAGGATCTGCAAGTGTTTCTTCAAAGCAACGTCACCCTAATACAAAATTACACATCATGCCGTCAATTCAAAAGGATATTCCTGTCTCCACAACCCCAATACTTTGAGCCCAAACAAGTTTGTTACACTCTTTTAAAGACTCTTAATTAATTTTCCCCAACTTTATGGGCTGTCAAACAGGAAAATCCCTGCAAACATGTCACACAAACTCCCGCACACATTCAGCTAGACACATTTACAAATCATTAGACCGACGATGACAACGACGCCACACATCGCATTCCTGTAGACATGTGTCATTTGGTGTTTTTGAGTTTCCATCATTCATTTTTCTGAACACCAACTTCCATTCAGGGCTTGAAAGGTAGTTGATGGTTTGAGCACACAATATCACACCTCACAGAATGGAGGAGGGGTGCCAAGAACTTCCTTCGAAAACACACACACGTACGGTAAAGTAACTATTGTTTACTTTCGTATCAACATTCGAGCAGCCATCTTTCGACCCCAAAGCATTCTCCCATACATTCCGACTAGACGAGCCCCAACTCCCACAGGTTAAACTAACCAGACAATCGGTAAACTCAATGAGATTGTGTCTAGGAAATGCTACAAGTGGTTTGAGGGAGGCAGAAACAGGGACATAAATAGGAACACACCGGTCGGAAAATGATGTGAAGGGGAGAACTCTCTGGTCCCTCTGTATCAAATTAAAGCCTTTTCATTTGCCCGATGTCATTAACAGGAACAAAGCGGCAACAGCTTTCAGTCACTGGGGGTTGCGTTTGCCTTCTCTTCCTCTGGAATGTTTTCATTCATTACTGTCCTAGGATATTTGGTAGCCATTAAATTTAGTGTTGAAAAGATCATTAAATGATTTTAAAGAAATTAAATAAATATGCTATTTTTTTTACAGTTACCTAGATATTTTTATCAATCATTTAACGTGCCTTATAAAACATAAATAAAAAAAATAATACAAAAAAATAAAAATTAAAAAAAATTAGCGTGTCCAAGCAAAGTCCTTTGCATTTTTAAGCTATAGGAAATGAATTTGCATTTTAAGCTATTCAGAAATGATAAACGAAGTATTCGTTGCTATAAAGCGTATTTAAATAAACTTTTATAAAAACCACACAAAAAATATTGTTCACAACCCTTCTATAAACCCTATTTTATTTACTAACTGACTTCGTATGCACTGCAGCTGCTTCCAAATAATTAAACTCTTTTTAATTTTTTTTTCCTTAGAACATTTTTGCTAAACAAAATGCTGTTCGACAACTTTCCCAAAAAATCACACACCACTTTTTACAAAAGTTTAAAACGTTTTTCAAAACCTCTTGAAGTTTGTTTAAATTCTTTCTTATCCTACTTCGAATTTGTTAGAGAGGTGGCTTTTTCTCAATTGGAAGGAGTTTAACAGTCCAAAAACATGTAAGATTTTATTGAAACTTGTCTATAAATGCCAGTGTGGTTGTATTTGGTTGACAATGAATCAACGCTTTACTCGGAAGCAAAATTTGCTTTGAGGCAGCGAAAACGACAAAACCGATGATGCATACGCTCTCAACATGGCCCGCCTTCAAGAAGCAATATAGGGGAAAAGTTCATATAACGCCCCATGTGGCTAATACGCGCCACCCTTGTTTTGAAGAATCTGAAACGTTTTAAGCCTGCCAAATATTACCAATTTGTTTTAAATGCTGTGATTAGTCATGGCAAGTATGAATTTTTCCTTAAAATACCCCTGTGTCGTGATAATTTCACAATTTAGGTTTTTCGTCATTTTGATCTAAATTTTAAAACGCTTTCAGTAAGGTGTCACCAAGCAGAGGAAAACAAATAACACAATATTTTCTGACACATCGATAGAAGAGAATCTAAATTATGATTTTAAGCTAAAAAATCATACTGAACTCGCTAAGGTATGCTTTTCATGGGTATGTTCTATCACGGCCCATGCGCTCGTTATACCGCGCCAATTGTAGTAGGCTGAAAATAGCATTAATTTTTCAAAAAGGCCAATTTTCATTGAAAATGAACAATAAGTCTAAAACCATATTTCGAGCGTTAATTCAGCCCAAAAAATCTATTTTTCATTTTTTGTTAAATTTCTATTAGTCCATTTTGATTTTCTTTTCAGTCAAAGTGTCTGTAAGTATTGGTGTGTTTTCGGTTTCGGCTGCTAGGCGCGTATTGAATACACAGCGGCGCGTATTTGCAACACAGTTTTGTTCTGTGGCTTTGAATATGGTTTTTAAAAATCAAGTTTTTGAAGAAACTATAGCAATTTGAGTAATGAAAAATCATAGGCATTTGTAGAAAACACTTTTCTTCAATGATTGCACCCATTTTGAACACAATTTGTACGTGGAATACATAGAAAATCAGGGATTCGCTTAGGTGGCGCATAATAGGGCATGTTCCCCTATATGTATCGTCTCCTGTATTGCTATGCGAGGCCTCAAAGCGTGTATTTTGAGAGCCTCTGATGAGAAAATTGGAGAGGATTTCAATCACTGATAAATGCACAATATGAAAATGCGGACTCAATATTCAAAAAAAAAAAATGACGCTACACGTTTGAGGCCCTGAAGTGATACGCATCATGCTTGACATTTTTTTCAGGGATTCATATCTACTGTCTGATTTGACCGGAGTCATCCAAATAAAGTGATATTTGACCTAAATAATTAAGAAGTAAGCTTTTTTCTGCATATGTCCTAGCAAAAATCAATTTAAAGTCAATCCATAAAACGAAAGGAGGCTTTCTGCAACACTTGAATTTATTTCAAACTGGCCAGAAATAATAAGGGGCCAACTTTTTTTGACTACCTTTATACCTACCAAAAATGTGTATTTTTTTTTAATTTTATTGGAGACTTTTTATACACTTTTTAACACGTTCATTCGAGTCTATACTTCTAAAATTCAAAATGTGTAATTTTCTGATATTAATGATTCATATCTCACTTGAATGTTGATTGATACTAAGAAAATGATCATAAATTTTTAGCTCATGAATGCACTCAACAAATCTTGAAATTTCGGATCAATCGACTATTGTTTTCCAAAGGTATGCAATTTTGTATAAGACTGTATCTTTCATAAAAGGTAACTGATCAAAATAACATCATTGTATCTATATAAAAATGGAGGCATTTATGTGACACCATATCTTAGCAACGGGTGGTCAGAATGAAGTGAAATTGGCTACCTAATTGGTGGTTTTTTGGACCAATCATGGTTTGTAGAAAAAAATCAAGACTTACATATTCTATGTACAAGGGGCTCCCAAACATATTCAAACTAAAAAAAGACAGAATTTTCAGGCGATTTTCATGAAAATAGCATTAGTAACACAAGTAGTTGATTTTTGTTAAAGATTACCCATATCGCTTACGAAACGGGTGGGCTTCCATACGAAATTCATAGAAAAGCTTAGTAATTTATAATTTTTATAGGAATGTTTATAAAACTTGGTACATTTCCAAGGTTTGGGTAGACAAGATGAATTATTGAAATGTGTGAATTTTTCTTTCTTTAATTTAGGGAGGCTCCAAACAAAATAAATGTGTAATACAACTTTTTTCGAACTATTCTTCAGCGATTTGGAATGAATTTGGTACATAACCATGCTTTGTTGCCAAGAGATTATGTATTGCAATGAACAACCTCTCCCACTTTTGAAGAGGTGGGAGATGACATAAACTTTCTCATATTGAAAGTGGGAGGCGTTTTTTTCTGTGATATCCTAAACAGATGATCTTAAAGGCGTAAAATCTGGTATCCGATGGTTTTTGGACCAAGGATGGTTCGTTAAACTATTGGAAAACTTCCATACTATAGAGAGGTAAGGCTCGGATACAAAATGAATGTAATATGACACAATACGACCTTCGAATTGGTTCACAACCATGATATGATAAAAGAAGTTTGTTCGCCTTTAAAACGGAGGGCTCCCATACCAAATTCTTAGAAAGATCAACAAATCTTTTACAGTTTTTATATAATTGAAAAAAGTATGATTTGACCAGAAATTATGATTTATTTTGATGAATGGCTCTTGCAATACAGGGGTCCTTCACAAAATCAATGAAGAATACGACAAAATATGAACAAACAACCATTGTTTTTGAAACACAAGCAAATTTCATTGAAACAGGGTAATTGTGTAAATTCTTTTTTTTTCTTTAAACCAGAGTGTCGTGATTTTACGAATCTCAATTCAGAGATTCACTTAAACACGTCTGTCGCTCACAAGAATAGTTCAATGACTGACTTTGTTTAGTTTGTTTGTCTAGTGTTGCCAAAATAGCAAACGTTGCCAATGAAATTTATTTTATTTTATTGATCTTCAGTGTTGCCGAATACAACTGTTATTTTAATTTATTTTTAATTTAATTTGATATTTTTTTCTTCATATCCTTCATCTCATCCCTATATTCCTTCTCACCTCTATTCTCAATTAAAAACTTTTTTTTTCTTTAGAACTAATTTTTTTTTTACCAAAAATCCTATATTTTTATTCCATATTCCACATCTTTATTCTAAATCCTACAAAATGTATTTAATTTCTGCTTATCCTTCATCTCATCTCTACATTCCTTCTCAACTCTATTATCTATAGGATCTTTTAATTACAGACTTTTGTTTTTCTAAAATACAAAATTTCAATCCCTCATTTCAATTCTACAAAGCTTCTCAAATCTTAGTTTTTATTTTCTGAATATTCTTCATCCCATCCAAAAATATTCTTCACAAAAGCCTTCCCAATTGCTGCTTTTCTTGTCGCTCTGCTTTTGTTTACCAGAGCCGGAAAAATCTGCATAAGAAACTTTCTTAGTATCAGCTTTCTCAAACTGTGCTTTTCTAGTCACTCTGTCTCTGTTGACCTGAGTCGAAATAATTCGATAGTATTCTTAGAATCAGCCTACCAAACCAGAAGGCTTATTCAAAACATACAATCAGCAGCAGAAGCATTAAAAATCCAAATCGAAATAAAAAATCAGAAGCAGCAGCCTAAAATATCTGCGCTTCTAACGCCCATTCTGTCTTTTTCCCCAGAAGGCTAAATCGAAACAAACACCCAGACAACCAGAAGTCGTATTTTGATTTACAGATAATTTGTATACCGTAAAACGGGGTAACATTGATCACCGGGGTAGCTTTGATCAACATGACATTTTGCCACATAATCATCTATAACTTAGCCTGTAGTTTGAATTTTTGAAAACTGTTTTCTACATTTGAAGGCCTATTTATTGAGTATCAAGAAGGGAAGATTTGGTTTGTATTTGAATTTTTATTTTTATGTTAGTAATAATGTAATTTCAAAATCCAAAAATATCTATTTTTCCAAGGCTTGCAAAAAAGCAGCTTTTCTGATGAACTAAATATAATTTAGAAGCAAACGGGATAATGAAAGTGAAAGAACAACTATTTTTCTTTGTATTTCTATAGTTTAAGTGCTATTTTTATAGTCATTTAATGATAATGTTTTGATATTTAAAAAATAAGGACATTTCCCAAGAGTAAGCCCGTATTTGACAAATGGATAGAAACCCTATAAAATCGTTATCTTTGAGGAAAAAATGAAAATGTTAATAGAAGGAGGGCCTAGGGGAATGTGTGAAGGTTAAATTTCATTTGTATTTTGAAGTTCAAACTATTTAGCAATAATTATAATTTTTGCCCCTAAATGTAGGCAGCATCACAGTCATTTTTTCGGTTATAAATATTTAAAAAAAACCTTAAAAATCAAGGCTGAATAGATAAACTAGCATTAGAAAATATTCTGAAGGTGTTTTTTTTTTCCTTTATGATAAAAAAAAACTCGTTAAAACCGTCAGAACAGAGACTGATCAATGTCACCCCAAGACGAAAACGATTTTTAAATCAGATTAAAAATTGTCTAATAAATTTCTGCATCCATGTTTTACATTTATTGGAGTCCAGTACTGGTTTTAAAAATATAAAACATGCCACATTTCCCTCAACAGAAAAAATAATCGAAATATATTGAAAAAAGTGATCAATCTTACCCCGGATTACGGTACAATGTTATTTAAACTCATTTTCGTATATCTGCACCTACAATGTGCGGCCCATGCATATTCTTTATCCTATTAAGATGCATTGCATGATTTTATTACGACAAGGAGAGAGACTCGTATTTATGTACATATGAACTCGACCTTTGTGTACGACAATTCGCAAAAAAATCTGTAAAAGGACCGATATACCCCAGACAACCAGAAGACGTATTTTATTTTACAGATTATATCGTATACAATGTAATTTAAACTCATTTTCGTAGATCTGCACCTACAATGTGCGGCTCATGCATATTCTTTATCGTATTTGAATACATTGCATGATTTTATTACGACAGTAAAATCCAAATCAAGGAATTGTGTGCTAATGTACGTATATGGACTCCAAAATAACATGTATATACTGATTTTGCTGCATTATATACGATATGTTTAGACGTATATTTACACGTATATTTGTGTTGCAAATTCGAAATACCCACCAAATGGTTGTCTGGGACGATGCACTATGGGGTTTGAGGCGGCAAAAAGTCTTAAACTTAACTTTATCGGATCGTTTTTTTTTTATTATTATTTTTACTAGTTAATAACCTAATATTTGACTAAGATATTCCCTGTTTTTCAACTCATTATCTTTGATACTGAACGCACCACAGACATCAGACTTTGAAAAATTGAAAAAATTATATGACGAAGAAAAAAAATTAAATCACATATATTTCTATGGAAAACATTTGTTCTTAAATTTGAAGTACACCATATGAAAGCTCATATTAGAACCTATCATTTGAACCATTCAAAATTTTTACACACTAAATTGATCTATGATAATAACGAGTAAATATCTATTTTTTTCAAAAATCAAAAACTTTAAAGCCTTGCCAAAAAATATCCCCGCATTCCCTTATACTCTTTTTAAAATCAACATCTAGGTTAAGGCCCTTAAAATACAATGAAAGAGATTCCAGGTACCTTAAAGCATCGTTTTTTGAGTTATAATCAAATAAAGCTAAAAATATCAGGCAAATGGGTAATTTTTACCCATTAATGAGTATAAATTCAACAAAGTTGATGTTGGTTTGTTGAAAAAAATGTTTCTCATGATTGATCAACCATTTCATCCATTTTTCTTTTGAGTTTTATGAAATGTCTTGATAAAATTTATCATTCACTGATCAATTGGTCTAAAACCCGGTTATCAAAGGAAATTAAAAGTAGAGTCAAAAAATTACTCCAAGCATCCTACTTTAAAAAAAAAATTGAATGAATTTATTTTTAGTTAATTAAAACAATAATTTTCTTAAAAAAATTTCAAAAATTACAAAATAGTCCAAAACACCTAATCATACTTTTTGCCGCCTCATTGTATGGAACTGTCCCATAGTGCGATGGTCTGCCATGATTGACAGATTTTGTCGTGCTATGCATAAAATTATTCGAAATTAAGTTTTTTTTAACATGAAATACGATTTACGATAAGCTCGCAACTTTGCTTGCCACTTGGAGATATCTATTATATAAAATTCTCTTGTAACGGTGTTTGTAGTACTACTCCTCCGAAATTACCAAAACGATTCAAATGAAATTATTTTTAGAATATTCTGTGGGCATGCGAATCGGTTTATATCGAATAAAAACAACAAAAATTCGCATCAATTGTCCGTAATCATTAAATTTGTAATTATTGAATCAAATAAAAGTCATGACATCCATTTTTTCGAGGTTTTCTTAACTTTGGGCGCCGGGCGGGCGGTTTGTTTTTCGTCTCCATGGTCGAGGCGTCGCGAGCAAACGTCGTGAGAGGATAGTAACCAAGGTATAGCATACTGACTGATTAGTGAGAATATTTGGGCGCCTATTTCTCAACCAAGCATCATTTCAATGCACGTGGTCGCGATATGAAGCTAGATGTGTTTTTATCTACTCGATTCCTAGATCGTTTGTACAGCACATAGTAATGCATGGGGCCCAGATTAATATTTTGCCGATCAAATCAAAACCATTGAAACGATTTAAAAAAAATGAAACTATTTTAAGTTCAGAAGAAATTGTTGCCTGAAAAATATGAATTTTGTACTGATGCATATAAAAAAATGGTATGACTCTTTGCGGACATTTGAAAGAATGAAAGTGGGAGGATTTACATACAATTTTATAATCCAATACCCCTAGAATCATTTTTCGAACATGTTTAAAGGAAGTGCCTTTAAATTTACAGAACAACAACAAAATCCGTTGAAGTGGAACAGACACTTGAACTGAACAAGAGCCTGTCCTTCAAAAAGGATTATATAGGATTGAAGTTTATTTTAAAGCCTAATGCAAAGAACTTTTTGAATTTTTGCAAGCATAAGTAGAGTTATCAGTAAAATAAGAAGAATTTTCAGTTAAAAGATACATTAGAGGCTTTAATTTAGAACAAGTGCAAACGTTCAACATTTACAAATAATGTATACATTATTTTTTCATCTTTAAATGGTTGAGCCCAAATAAAAAATCGGACTAAAAAAACTCAACTTTTTTGTCAAATCATTCACCGAAAAACTGTTTACAGGTTCACTGTTTGTTTACACAGAATTCAAGTACGTACTTAACATAAACGTGTGTTTTTGTTTAATATATTTTGGCTACAAAGAAGAGACTTTAGATCCGCTTTTTTGTTGAAAAGTTTTTTTGTGAATGATATTCTAGAAGCATATTTTTTTGATAGCAGTAGCAGAATTTTTTTGATAAGTTTTTATTATGACCTGAAAATGCATGAACATGAACTCATGTCATTTCACACGGTGAAACAAGTGGCAACGCGCCTGTTAGGCATTAAACATATACCTTTTAAGAATTTTTTTTCTCCAAAATGGTCAGAAAGGGTATCCAGAGTGTTGAATCTGAAGCGGATATTCAAAATTTTTAAATGTTTTTGTAAATGAAGGTCTTATGGTAAAACAGTTATCAGTGAAATTGAAGTACCAAGCATTTTTTCATTCTGAAGAAAAACTGTAGATATATCAATGAAAGTTGATAAATAAGACAAACAGGAACAAGTATTGAATTCATTTTAAAGTATTTACACTGACGCATCTGAAAAAAAATAAAGTGTTTCCACTTGCATCAATAAATGGGACAAATGTATACTTAGTTATTTCTTTTTGAAAGAATATGAAAGTTGAACTGTGATGATAGCCGAAAGACACTTTATTGTTTTCAAAGATTTTGAGGTATATTTACATGAAAACTTCCAGAAAAAACGAATGAACTCATGAATCATCGTAGCCTTAACAGATTAGCTCATTTCGATCTATTTAATTTTTAAAAACCTGCATTTCAATCAAATGTTATTGAATCTTGAAAATATCACATAATCTTAAATGAAATAGCAGATCACCTCCAACACTGTTCAGGAAATTTTTAAATCAGAACATCCCAATGCTTCAGTAAGAATCTTTAAAAACAATGGTTTAAATTGGCCGATATGTCCATTGGGATAAAAATGCAAATAAAAATGCTGTAATTCGGTTGAAGCAAAAAAATCTAAACACATTTTCCCCCTTTCAAAACCGACCTTTTTCTTGATTATCTGGGTAAATGTTCAAAGAAAATTTTTGTTTAAACAAATAATAAAACGGCGACTTTTTTTGGACATGATTTTTAAGAACATATGGATAATAATTTTCACTGCAGCTTGAAAATGGTCAGTAAAGAATCTTTTCAATGTTTTTTTATTTCTGCAGTTTTAAAAAATATACCATCCAAAGTTACTCGGGAGCTGAAAGTGCTGCGATAGGTACAATATTGGGCAAATACTCCAAAAAATTGTCCCGCTGCATGCGGCTTGCCAAGTTTGATGGTTACGTTGAGTGCTGAAAAAATCAAATTTGCATCGGGAAGCTGACACCTGATACCATTCGGCAATATTCAAAGCATCCGAATCAAAGAAAAGTAAATGAAAAGTATTCATGTAAGATGCACGTAAGATTGACCGAAGGTAATGTTTTGATAATTTATGTAAAGACCCGTAGAATTGAGTTAAAATTCTTAGGTTTGATTCCGATAGGATTAAGCGGGAAAATTCGAGTAAACGGAAAAGAAGGATATGTAAAATAAAAACTAGGACATGATCACGAAAGCGAGACGATTACAATCAAGATTTTATGCTTTTTAAAGTCAAACCGCGAGGAAAAAAAAAATGAAAAATAGACGCCAAGTTAAACATGGTAAGACGAAGTTTACCGGGTCTGCTAGTCTATTATATAAAATTCTCTTGTAACGGTGTTTGTAGTACTACTCCTCCGAAATGACCCAAACGATTCGAATGAAATTATTTTTAGAATATTCTGTAGCCATGCGAATCGGTTTATATCGAATAAAAACAGCACAAAGTCGCATCAGTTGTCCGTAATAATTAAATTTGTAGTTTTTTGAATGAAATAAAAGTCATGGCTTCCATTTTTTTGAGATTTTTTTTTCCTTTGGGCGGTTTGTTTTTCGTATCCAAGGTCGAGGCGTCGCGATCAGACGTCGTTAGAAGATAGTAACCATGGCATAGCATACTGATCAGTGAGAATATTTTGGCGCGTATTTCTCAACCAAGCATATTTTCAATGCAAGTGGTGGCGATATGAAGGCTTGATGTGATTTTTTTGTTCTTGATTCCTAGCTCATTTCTACAGCACATGGTTATGAATGACGCCAAGATGTGACTCAGGTTGACATTTTGCTGATCGAATAAAACATATAATATTTGTTTTGCCAAAATCTGAAATTGAAAAGTCATGGCATCCATTTATAGAGATTTTCTTTTCTTTGAGGGGTTTGTTTTTTGTCTCTATGGCCAAGCAAACGTCGTCGCAAGTGGATAGTAACAAAAACATACTGTTAGTGTTCATTGATCGCTGGAAAAATTTAAAAATTAGGCGCCTATTTCTCAACCAAGTACCTATAGGGATTTCTTATGCACGTGGGGGCGATATGCAACCTAGATGTGTTTTTTTCTTGCTTATTTTATTTGTACACAGCACATGGTAATAAATGACGCCTAGATGTGACACGGATTGATATTTTATCGATCGAACCAAAACCATATAAACGATTTCAAATATAAAAACCATTTTTAATTCGTGTTAATTTAAGTAGTAAATTGTTGCCAAAAAAATATGAACTTGGTTAAGATAAATATGAAATAATATTATGACACTTTGAGGACGTTATAAAATAAGAAATTGGGAAGCTATACATTCAATTTCGTATAATCCAATACGCCTAGAATGCTAGACACATTAACTGAACAAGAGTCTATTCTCTTCTAATTTGTTTAATTAAAGAGGATTTTAACCAACTTGGCCATTCGTCCTTTCAACAAGAGTCTGTTCTTCGAAATAGATTAGATAGATTTGAAGTTTTTAAAGGCCCAATGAACTATTTGATTTTTTGCAAACGTAAATTGAAGTTATCAATAAAATAATCTACTTTTTAATAACAAAAAGTGAGGATATGCATTTTCCGGAAGAATTTCTAACGATCAACTATCAAACTAATTAAGCAAACTATCAACTTTTACAAAAAATGTATACATTATTTCTTCATCTAAAAATTGTTAGGCCCAAAAAAAAATTTGATTAAATATACTTAACTTTTTTTTAAATCATTCACCAAAACTGTGTACACGTTTACTGTTTAACATATTATGGCTTTATAGAAGAGACTTTTGATTCACTTTTTTGTTGAAAAGTTTTTTTGTGATTGATATTCCAGGGGCAGCAGATTTTTATGATGAACTTTTAATATGACCTGATAGTGTTAAAAATAATAATAATTCCTGTAATTTCTTAGGTGGAATAAGTGAAAACACGCAATTTAGCTATGAAATATCTACAATTTAAGAATTTTATCTTCAAAATGGCCAGAAAGGATATCCCAAGTGTTGAATCTGAAGCTGATTTTCAAAATTATTATAAAGGTCTTTGTAAATCAAGGTCTTTTGGTTGAACAGCATTCAGTGAAATTGAAGTACCGTCAACTGGGGCAACATGCAACAATTTTCAACTTCAATGGCTTCTAAAAAACTTATGTTCGCAATTAATCTTACCCCTTATGCATAAAAAGTTTTAAGGATGATGGGATATCAAGATGGCGTAGTTAGAAAAAATATTGGTTTCTTCAGTTGTTTTTAATTTTCTAAAAACATGCGATTTTCACCCTCCTTAGAAAATGGGGTAACTTGCAACAAACTTTGCTTTTTAATGAAAAATCTTATGAACACGTACGAAAATTTATAGTTTTTCATATATTTGCGATGCCCTGAAAACCATTACACATAAAAACACCAATTGCAGTAGTTTTTGGGTCTCTAAAAACTAATTTTCATATTTTTTCTTAAAATAAGGATGCTGCATACATTTAGGGGTTAAATAATACTACAAAAAATTCTAAAAGCTGAAATCATAAAAATAAATGTTTGAATGAATGAAATTTCAATGTTTACAAACGCGTGATGCAAAACGTTCATATTCCAACACATGGAAACAAGATTTACAAAGTATTTCTTTGATTTTCATTTTGTTGCATTCAACCCCAGACACCTAACTGAATTTTAAAAATATTTATTTAAAAAAATTGGGTGATTGTTCGAAAAATATTTTCATACCAATAATGTTGGTATAACATGAGGAAACCAGTATAAAGTTTGTAGGTTATTTTATCAAGCCGATCCGTCATACTGGGTAAAGTTTTTTTCGGCATCAAAAAATGTTAAACTTTGTAGATTTATTGCTCGATTTTTCAAATTTTATATAAAAATAAAAAACTTAAAAAAAACTGGCCTAAGATGTGAGAAATTATGTCACCATCATTTTGTAATCATTAAAAGATAACTTTATTATAATACGTTAGATTAAAAATTGATTCGATGTGGTGTTATATAAATGTTGCATCGAACCCCGCTGTTGCATGATGCCCCGTTTGACGGTATCAAGCATTAATTTATTCCAGAGAAAAACTTAGGATATAGCAATGAAAGTTGATAAAACAGACAAACAAGAACAAGTATTAAATTAATTTTTAAGTCTTTTCACTGACGCATCTTAAAAGACCTATGTGTTTTCACTTGCCCCAATAAATGGGACAAATATTTACTTCGATATTTCTTTTTGTCAACATAACTAATATTTTTTTTTTGAAAATATTACTTTTTCCAGAGCATATGAAAGTTGAACTGTGGTGATATTCGTTAGGATTTGACCGGTGTTTCATTTTTGAAAATTAAGATTTAAAGTAAAAAAGACACATAATTTTTATTAAGGTTTTGTTTATGTGATAATTTCCAGGAAATAAAATGAACTCATGAAACCATCGTAGCCTGAACAGATTATTTATTTTCAATCTATTAAATTTAAAAAAAAAATCTGCTTTTCAATTAAATGTTATTAAATCTTAAAAATATAACGTAATCCTAAATGAAATCGCAGATCACCACCAACAATGTTCAGGAAATTTAGAAATCAGAACTGCTTGAATTAAATCTTTAAAATGATGGGTGAATATATCTAAACATATGTTTTCCTCTTTCAAAACCAATCGTTTCTTTGACTCATTGGGTTAAAGTTCGAAGGAATTTATTTGAATTTTTTGCTTGAATAAAAAAAAATGGAATTAGCAATACACAAAACCACCAGATTTAATGCCATGACAAGTGCTTCTGGGAACACTTTAAGTTGAAATGTGTAAAGTCTATAACTTAAGTATCACGCGAAACTTTTTGGAAATGATTTGGTGAAAATATGGATTTTAATTCAAACTTCTTCGAAGCATGAGGATGGTGAATAAAAAGCTGTTTGAAAATTATTAGTAAAAAATCTTTTCTTATGTGTTTCATTTATACAGCTCTGAAAATATACCATCCGAAGCTTAGTGGGAGCTGAAAGCGCTGCGTTAGGCAAAACATTCGGCAAATACTCCAAAAATTGTCCCGATAATCAAAACAATATAACAAAACGAAATAAATCTACTGAATGGAATACAGCAAATGAAACACACATATTATCAATATACAGTTATTTTTTTAACAAGTTACAAAAATTGGATTTTAAAAGACCCGTTGAGTTTAAATTCTTTGGTTTAATTTTGATAGAATTGAGCGGGACGATTCGAGAAATGGGAGTGAAGGGAAATGTAAAGAAAACTAGGAAAAATATAAAATGGACGCCAAATTGAACATGGTAAGACGAAGTTTACCGGGTCTGCTAGTATGCTATAAAATCGTATATAACTGCATTGATTCGTAATAATGTGCATGCAATCGTATATCTATGCAAATCAATTCGCATGTCTAATTTTCGTAAAACGTATTTGCTGGCAATCGTAAAAGAGTACCAATAAGTTCAATAAAATCGTTTATGATAATACGACATCGATGATTAGACTCGTATTTAAGGAGGCTTCAAATTGCTGATCTATTTTTAGATCATCGATGACGTATTCTACGATTTAAAAGATTTTAGTTATAGAAATATACGATTTGTTTCGGTTTAATGCCTTTGAAGAAAATCGCCTTGAATTCATATGTTCCAGATAGCGTCGAGGAACCATCATAAGCTGCAGATCGTATCGTCACAATGGGACAATGGGATCAAGTCCAGATACTCACAACAACTTCATGAACGTTGAAAAAATTCAGCAATCAGGCAAATAATAAACTGTACGACATAAACTTGAATTTGACAGCAAAAAACGCATTTCTTTTAAATAATCTAAATTTTTGAGCATGAATAAACCAATTGGTTTAAAGTACAAAAAAAAAATCTTATTTTTATTCAACTGACGGAAAATGACAGCCCTGCACTCAAGTCACAAAAGACGACCAAATAAGTCGTCAAACTTTCCATATTGTTACGAAAAATGTCGTATATTACAACTTCAATCATCTATATGATGATGTCAATTGTCATAGTATATTTCAAAAAGAATCAGGGTAGTCGTAAATGATGCGCATGACAAGTCGTGCAAATCGTAATATAATACAATCCAAATCAAGAATATGTTTGCTAATGTACCTATATGGCCTCCAAAATGATACGTTTATACTGATTTTGCTACATTATATACGATATGTTTACACGTATATTTGCACGTATATTTGCGTTGCAAATTCGAAATACCCACCAAATGGTTGTCTGGGCAGTCAGCAACAGCAGCCTTGAAAATCTGTACTTCCTTACCCATCTCTGTTTTTTTTCACCGGAAGGCCAAGTTGAAGCAGACTATTAACAACAACAGCCTTAAAAATCTGCGGTTCCAACACCAATTCCATCTTTTTCACAGAAAACCCAACTCAAAGCAAACAATCAGCAAAAGCTGCCTGACAATCTGCGCTTCAAAATCCATTCCGTCTTTTTCCACCGGAAAGCCAAATCATAACAAAAACAACAGAACAATTCCGTCTGATTCTACCGGAAGGCCAAATCAAAACAATCAGCAGCAGCAGCATACCAACCACGCCATTGTCGTGATTTTACGAATCTCAATTCAGAGATTCACAACACGTCTGTCGCTCACAAGAAAAGTTCAATGACTGACTTTGTTTTGTTTGTTTGAATAGTGTTGCCAAAATAGAAAAAGTTGCCAATGAAATTTATTTTAATTTATTTATCTTCAGTGTTGCCGAATACCACTATTATTTTAATTTATTTTTTAATTAAATTTGATTTCTTTGCTTCATATCCTTCCTCTCATCCCTACACAGAGGTTCCTAACAAAAAATAAAAAAAGGAAATTTTGATAAACCGAGATAAGATATTAAACTAAATTTCGAAACGAGGGCATTGATATGAATACAAATATTTAAAACAACATAAACAGTTTGCAAAAGTTTTCATCAAATCAGTTGTGCATAACCAGATTCTCCAATGCATTTAAACACCATTTTTTGCAAAATTATTAGTGTGGTAACCCAAGATACACAGATCCAGCCAACTAGCATTAGGAAGTTTTATCACAGGTTTTATTATACTTTTATTCTGGCATTTTTTTGTGCAGCTCGTTTAATGACCGTTTTATTATAGTCATGCAAAATGCTTATATTCTTGTTAAGACCATTTGTTTTCAGATAGTTTTGAACAAGCTAAAAAAGCATCTATAAAACATACTGTTTTGGTGTCTTGAAAGAGTTATGAATGCTCTGTCAAAACTACGATATAACACAAACTTAGAAGTTTGCTCAAAACTTTTGTTAGCCGATCAATAATTGTTAGAATTTTCGGATAATATTGATAGGAGCTTTTCTCAGAGTGTTTAGTCTTATAATGATGATTGAGATCGAAAGATGATGATGTAAACAATCTAAAGGGGAGTTGGGTAGAATTCACGAAGTCAACAGGAAGTAAGGAAGCATTAATTTGTCCACGCGATTGAGTTCATTGGAATATCTGAAATAGAAAAGAAATAATATTATTGTAAGTAAAATTAAATTTAAAAACAATGAAATTTCCCTAAATTATACTTACCAGATTGTAGCACGAGTGAGTGTGTTGGATAGTTGTTGGAAGGAGAATTAGGAAGATTGAGGTTACGAAATTTGTAAGTCGGGTAAAATTACTGAATTTCTATATTAATAACGAAATATTAATAGCTTTTAGCTAAAGATACACTACGAAGTGACGGTGTTCGACGCTCAAAAGACGTATCACAATTCTCCCTCAACAAACTAAAAGAAATTTCTTGAAAATGGAAGGAAAACCAATGGACAACGTGCTCCCGGACGGTAAGGTCGGAAGTTGCTCGGCTTGTACTGCACCGGACAACGATGAAATGGTCCAATGTGATCACTGTGACACTTGGTGGCACTATGCGTGCGTAGGCGTTGGAGAAAGCATCAGTGAACGTAGTTTCACGTGCCCGGCGTGCCAAAAGGCTACGGTTATGGATTCGAGACCCGAGCCTGCTACTCCTAGGGGAGAGACGATCGTACCAACAAGAGCTTTGACCCACAATTCGATAACGTCATCTAAAACCAGAGCTCGGTTAACCCTTCAACGACTCGAGGCGGAAAAAACGCTGCGTGAAAAGCAGCTCGATTTCGAACGTCGAGATGATGCAAGGCGACGCGAGCAGGAACGTCTGGAAAAAGAGGCTCAATTCGAACGACGACAACTTCAACTGGAGGAAGAATTTATGAAAAAGAAGCTACAGGCACTGGAGGACGAGGAAGACGCCGTAAGTGAAACCAGGAGTAGGAAATCCGCTCAAAGTGGGATAAATAAGGTAGAAGAGTGGCGCAAGGGACTACCTCCGTTGGGTTTCCAATCCACTTTGCGAGAGCCAAGAAGTCAGGAGCTAGCTAATAAAACTGAACCGAGAGGTAGATTAGCACACACAGCAAACAATAGGGTTTCTGAATTGTCAAAGTTTTTCCAAAGTAAAGTTCCTGTACACGCCAATAGCTGGTCCAATCAAATGGAAATAAACAGATCAGGTCGAAAGATAGGTCCCTCAGAATTGAACAAAGACGAAAGTCAAATTGTAGAGCAATTTAAAAATATTTCCTTTGTTCCGCCAAATGGGCGAGGTTTCAACTATCCATCGGAGTTATCTCCCAATCGCGCGGAAAGCTTTTCCGGTTTGTCAAAAGTGGCATGGGCTAATGCCAGCACTTCAGCGGCTGTGTATGACGGCAACCCGCAATATGGATCAATTGGTGGTGCACCTGCTACCCGTGTTGACGAAGGTGGAAGTGTTAATGGTGCGAATGGACCGATAAGTTTTGAAGTGTGCCCTACGAAGAAGCAGTTATTATCTCGACAAATATTGACGAAAGATTTGCCGATTTTTAGCGGGAATCCCGAAGATTGGCCGCTCTTCATTCGTACTTTCCGTATGACTTCAGAAGCCTGTGGATTCGACGACACAGAAAATCTTATGAGACTACAACGATGTCTAAAAGGTTCCGCCTATGAAGCAGTATGCAGTCGACTCATGATGCCAGACGCAGTACCCTCGATCATCAGTACGCTAGAGACTCTTTATGGTAAACCAGAGATTTTGATCTATAGGTTGCTACAGAAAGCTAA
The DNA here is from genome assembly GCF_029784155.1 of Uranotaenia lowii. Classification (NCBI taxonomy): domain Eukaryota; kingdom Metazoa; phylum Arthropoda; class Insecta; order Diptera; family Culicidae; genus Uranotaenia; species Uranotaenia lowii. The sequence goes on from NC_073693.1 coordinate 130,990,448, forward strand.
GCAAGTGCCTGCCCCAAGAGCCGATAAACTGGAAACATTAGTCAACTTCGGGTTAGCTGTTCAAAATCTATGCTGTCACCTGGCACTAGCGGATCAACATCTGAACAACCCAACGTTACTGTTTGAATTGGTTGAGAAGCTGCCACCAAATTTTCAAATGGAATGGGGCATGTATATTGAAAAAGTAGGGACAGCCGACTTACCGACTTTCTGCACATATTTGGGCGGCATCGTAAAAGGTATTTCCAATGTGTCGGTAAATCGTGACAATATGAGCTCCAAACCTATTCAGAGAACCGGACGAAAGGATAAAATGAGGGAGCAGAATTTCTTCGGTGCGCATGCTGAGGTGGAATCCGATTCAGAATCAGAAGAAGTCGTTGATATGAGGACATCCGCTGGTGCTGTTATGTCCCACGTCTCGAATAATCGTATCGCTGACCACCAAATGAAGGTTGAGGTTGAACGAGTAAGGAAAAACGTTATTCCAGTTTGCTTTATCTGTCGGGACCCTGAGCATCGAGTCAAAAATTGCCCGAAATTCGTGGAACTGAACGTCGCTGATAGGTGGAGGAAGGTAAGGGAGCTTAATATGTGCAGTAGCTGTCTCAATTGCCACGGAAGGAGACCGTGTAAGGCTGCGAAGCAGTGTGGGATCGATGAGTGTAAACAAAAACACCATCCTTCACTGCACGAAAAACCGAATGACGAATCAGAACCCAAGGCGACTGGAGCAGTTGCAAACCATCATCATGCGGAGCATACGACGTTGTTCCGAATCATACCGGTAACGTTGTTCGGAAATGGACGATCTGTAGAGGTGTTTGCATTTTTGGATGAAGGATCTTCGTTGACGCTGGTAGAAGAGGAAGTCGTTAAACAGCTAGAGGTAGAAGGAGAAAAAGCACCGCTATGTCTACAATGGACCGCAAATATACGACGGAACGAAAAGAATTCTAAACGAGTCTCATTAGATATATGTGGCAACTCTAATCCAGGACAACATTACAAATTGAAGGAGGTTAGGACGGTGAAGTGTTTAAACCTGCCCAAGCAGACCATCCGGGGACAGGAGTTGATTCAAAAGTACCCACATCTTCAAGGATTACCGATTCAGAGTTACAAGAACGCCATACCGAAGATTCTGATCGGTAATGATAATCTGTACGTAGCGGCAACGCAAAAAATTCGAGAAGGAGCAATAGGGGATCCGATAGCAGCAAAATGTCGCCTGGGATGGACGGTTTATGGAGCATCGGAATTCGGATCGTCCGAAGCTGGATTTTTTCATATGTGCGAATGTGAGCAGAGTAAATCCTTACACGAGTTGGTCGAACAATACCTTAGGATTGATTCCCTGGGAATAACCGCAACAGAACATCTGGAATCACGAGAAAATCAACGAGCGAACCAGATCATGCAACAAACGACGAGAAGAATTGCCGATAGGTTTGAAACAGGATTGATTTTCAAATACGACCATTTTGAATTTCCGGACAGCAGGGTGATGGCCGAACGCAGGCTGCAGTGTCTAGAAAGACGAATGGCCAGCGATCCAGTTGTTGCTGAGAGTGTTCGGCGACAAATGAAAGAATACGTTGACAAGAACTACATACACGAAGCGTCGAACGAAGAGTTACAAAGAGCAGACCCTAGGAAAACGTGGTATTTACCCTTAGGTATAGTAATCAACCCAAAGAAGCCGTCCAAAATCCGTATATTTTGCGATGCCGCTGCTAAGGTGGACGGTATTTCATTGAACTCGGTGTTGATGAAAGGGCCTGACCTTCTGAGCTCCTTGCCTCGAATTCTCTTTGGATTTCGCGAACGAGCGGTAGCCATATGTGCCGACATCAAGGAGATGTTCCACCAAGTGAGGATACGACGAGAGGATCGCGACTGCCAGAGGTTGTTGTGGCGGGAGAATGCGCGGGATCTGCCGAAAGTTTATATAATGGATGTTGCCACATTTGGATCCACGTGCTCGCCCTGCTCGGCTCAATATGTTATGAGCCTCAACGCAACTGAACATGAACGAGAATATCCCGATGCGGCGGAGGCGATCAGGACGCGCCACTATATGGACGATTGGTTAGACAGCGCGGATACGGTGGAACTGGCAGTTAAGCTGGCGCTGGAAGTAAAGTTAGTGCACTCAAAAGGAGGGTTTCAACTACACAATTGGCTGTCAAATTCCACGGAGTTCCTCAAACGGGTCGGCGCTTCCGACGGGAAGGAGGAAAAAATGCTGAGTCTGGACTGCAACTCTATGGAACGTGTCTTGGGGATGTATTGGAAACCTAAACTGGATGTCTTCACTTACCGTACCTCGATGCAATTAGAACCATTACGACCAACAAAACGGGAAGTGCTACGAACTGTTATGTCCTTATTTGACCCTTTAGGATTGTTGTCATTCTTCGTAGTGCATGGAAAAATTATAATCCAAGATATTTGGCGGGCAAAAACTGATTGGGACGAGAAAATCCCGAAAGAAATCAACGAAAAATGGCAGTTGTGGGCCAACTACTTTGCCAGACTGGGTGATGTACGCATTAACAGGAGCTATTTTCCGAATTGCACTACAGATCAGCTGGAGGAAGTACAGCTGCATATTTTCTGCGACGCTAGCGATAGCGCTTACGCATGCGTGGCCTACATGCGCGTCAAAATCGGAGGAAGAGTTCGATGCTCACTCGTTGCAGGTAAAGCCAAAGTGGCTCCCTTGAAAGTTTTATCCATCCCACGTTTAGAGTTGCAAGCAGCCGTTATTGGATCGCGTATGCAAAACTCGATTATAGAATCACATCGTTTAATCATCAGCAAAACTACTTTCTGGAGTGACTCAAAAACGGTGCTCGCATGGCTCAACTCAGATCAGCGAAGGTACACAAAATTTGTAGGTGTCCGGGTCGGCGAAATACTTACTACGACACGTGCAGAGGATTGGAGATGGATACCGTCCAAGCTGAATGTAGCCGATGACGCAACGAAGTGGGGTAAACATCCAAATTTCTCCCCAGAAAGTCGATGGTTCAGAGGTCCGGAATTTCTCTTGGAAAACGAAGATGCGTGGCCGGCGGATGCCGTATCGGAAGTGGATACTACTGAAGAATTGCAGAAATGTTTCGTACACATTGAAGAAAAAGGATTGCGAATGGTTGAATGGGATTGTTTCTCTAAGTGGATGCGGCTTTGGCGTGCCATAGGACAAGTTTATCGTTACTACAATCATCTACGCGTCAAGAGAACTGGAGAGGTACCAAGTGGTCCGCTAACACAAGACGAGCTTATCAAAGCGGAAGCCACTATATTTCGATGGATTCAGCAGGAAGCGTATCCGAGGGAACTTAAAGAGCTTGAGGCAGCGCAGTTAACGAAAACTAGAAGGGTTCAACTGCCAACTAGTAGCCAATTGTTCAGATTATCGCCGTGTCTGGATGCCCATGGAGTAATTCGTTTGGAAAGTCGCATTGTAGCTGCATCGTACGCGTCTTTCGATGTAAGGTATCCCATAATACTTCCGTCCAACCATGCTGGAACAAGACTTCTCGTAGATTGGTATCACCGACGGTTTTTGCACAGCAACGCAGAAACGGTGGTAAACGAGATTAGACAAAGATTTCATATTTCGAATCTGAGGTCTAGATTACTGTGGTCCGTTTTATATTAAAATTGGACGAGCTCTCGTCAAGAGGTGGATCGCACTATTTACCTGTATGACGATACGGGCAGTACACCTAGAAGTCGTCCATTCTCTCAATACAGAATCATGCAAGATGGCAATAAGACGGTTTATAGTGCAGAAAGGATCGCCAAAAGAAATTTACAGCGATAATGGGACAAATTTTTTGGGCGCTAGCAACGAGCTGTCCCGAGAAATAGACGCAGGAAACTTGGCCGAATGTTTCACAAACACGGACACCAGATGGATCTTCAACCCTCCCTTAGCGCCACATATGGGCGGAGTATGGGAGAGAATGGTGCGCTCCGTCAAAGCAGCACTAAGCGCCATGCAGATGACAAAGAATCCTGACGAAGAAACGTTTCGGACAATAGTTAGAGAAGCCGAAGGAATAGTGAACTCACGTCCTCTTACATTTATTCCGGTAGACCACGAACTCCAGGAAGCTTTGACGCCAAATCACTTCTTGATGTTAAGCTCAAATGGCGTTACTCAGACCCCGAGAAGGTTAATTGACGACAGAACTTCACATCGTAATAACTGGAACCTTCTTAACCACGCCGTGGACCAGTTTTGGAAACGATGGATCCGGGAATATTTGCCAACGCTTACGAGAAGGACGAAGTGGTTCCAGGATTCTAAGGAAATAGCACCGGGAGATCTTGTGATTGTTGTTAATGAGGCAGAACGAAATGGGTGGATCCGAGGAAAAGTAGTGAGCATAACAACGGCAGCAGATGGCAGGAAGAGAAGAGCAGTAGTTCAAACTACTTCAGGATTGATTCGGCGAGCTGTAGCTAAACTTGCACGGTTGGATGTAGAAGGTAAAACTGGTTTAGTAGAACCCCTAACCAGTGTTACGGGTCGGGGAATGTTAGCCGATCAATAATTGTTAGAATTTTCGGATAATATTGATAGGAGCTTTTCTCAGAGTGTTTAGTCTTATAATGATGATTGAGATCGAAAGATGATGATGTAAACAATCTAAAGGGGAGTTGGGTAGAATTCACGAAGTCAACAGGAAGTAAGGAAGCATTAATTTGTCCACGCGATTGAGTTCATTGGAATATCTGAAATAGAAAAGAAATAATATTATTGTAAGTAAAATTAAATTTAAAAACAATGAAATTTCCCTAAATTATACTTACCAGATTGTAGCACGAGTGAGTGTGTTGGATAGTTGTTGGAAGGAGAATTAGGAAGATTGAGGTTACGAAATTTGTAAGTCGGGTAAAATTACTGAATTTCTATATTAATAACGAAATATTAATAGCTTTTAGCTAAAGATACACTACGAAGTGACGGTGTTCGACGCTCAAAAGACGTATCACAATTCTCCCTCAACAACTTTGTTTTGCATGTTTTGTAATAGCATTCAGTGGTTGATTATTAAACCGCCAAAAAAAACTTAGTGACAGTTCTAGATCAAGATGTCAAAACAGAACATGTCAGGTTAGATTGCATATATTTGAATAGGAATTCTCAATTTTAGACATTTTTGATAAGTTATGTGTGTTGAGTTTGAGTTACCGAAAGTGGTATGAATATCTTTACAATATGAGTATTGAGTGAAAAGGCCCAAATATCAGGAAAAAAAATTATTGCTTAATGCCACCATTAATTCAAGATGGCGGTTTCTGCTTTTATTTTCAAAGCTGCAAATTACTGAAAATCTCATGAAACCTTTACAATATGGTTATTATTTGAAAGGGCTAAACGAGAAGAAGTCGAAATTTGCTGTCCGTTGTCATCTTTTATTCCAAGATGGCGGCTACAACTGCACAGTGCGTGGTTTAAAACGCGAAAAACGTGATCATGGACTTTTTGATGCCTTAGATGTCAAAATATCTTAATGACATGTTCTACAATGTTTCATTATTTTTAACTGCGCATATTTTTCCATTATTTTTTTTTTTGATCGATCCACCTAAAAGTGAGATATTTTTTTATTTTTTGAATTTGTCATCCAATCAAAATGATGTGTCCAGAAAACTTGTAAACAATACAATTTTAAAAAACTTTGTAGAAGATTTTGAAGCTCTATCTTTCATAACAACAGATTTATAGACATTTTTCTAAAAACTAACCTCAAAAAACGAAATTTTCGTTTAACTTTTTTCAAAGCGACTTTCGAGTCTTACTTTATATGGGAGAGTTGTAACAATTGTGAAAATGCACAACTTCATTCAAGGTGTCAAGTTTCTATCTTGACGTTAAATGGTACTTTTTGTGTGATTACGTTTTAAAATTGCATATTTTCATTGTTCCATATCTCTAAAAGTTGCAAACTTGTGAAAACAAAATTATATGCATTTGAAAGGCACATTCTTAAGCTTTAATGAACATATAATTTCATTTGTATGTTATTAGGTTTTACTACTAAAATCATTTATCTGAAAGATGGTAGTTTTGAAGTTTTTGTTAAGCAAGCCTGGCAATCTCTTGCTGTTTAGCAAAAGAAAGGATCAAATCTTCTTTTTTTTATTCCTACCATTGACAAGTGAAGACGATAGTTCCTTATTTGATAAGATTGAAGAGTTGGCCCTGTTTAGAAGGGTTAGTTCCATTATAGTTAGTAAACCATTTATCTGAAAGAAGGTAGTTTTGAAATAACGGGCATTTTGCGTATTTTATCAACACACATCTTTATAAATGTTGCCACTTTAACACGAAAGTGGCATAGATGAATGATTTTGTAAACTTAAATTTTCATGGCTTTTTTTTAAGTTTTTTTCTTTTTTTATAAAGTTCTATTTTTGGTTAAATAGTTGTGTAAGAAAGCAAATTAGAAGGAAATATTAAAATTAATATTCATGATCTTCTTCTTCTGATTGTTCTAAATCAAGCAAGTAGTTTGTATCGGCAACAAAGGAAAAATGTGGTCTTGGTTTAGATTTTCTTAGGCTTGTTATAAGATGGTCCGAAGATTCGAGCATCCGATGCATAAGGTCGATGTTTGTCGCTTGCCTTGAAAATTTTCGAGTGTGATGTTTTCTAAAATTTCGAATATCCTTATTCCTAGACTCTTGAGCGTCTTTGGATAATTGCCCAACGGGTATTAAAAAATGTGTTTCACGATTTGAGCCCCATGAAATAAAATTTTGTGATCTGCTGCGGGTATATAATACCACGGATACAAATTTACTAGTTTCATGACCGTTTCCTTAGAAAACTTATCGAATTTTTCCACATTTATTTTCTGGCCAGAAGCCAAAACTTTCAGTATAGCACCACATCGTTGGATAACTTCCAAATCTATGCCTTAGATATTAAAAGTCAGTACAGAAAAAAAAACCGTACTCTATAGTTACAAGTAAGTTTTGCAGATTTTTCATATTCTTAAAAAAACGCCTTGCTGTATTTCCATCAGATCTTTCAGATAAATGAGTTAATGGCTTCTATACAGGGCCAACTCTTCAATCTTAACAAATAAGGAACTATCGTCTTCACTTGTCAATGGTAGCAATAAAAAAAAAGAAGTTTTCATCCTTTCTTTTGCTAAACAGCAAGAGATTGCTAGGCTTGCTTAACAAGAACTTCAAAACTACCATCTTTCAGATAAATGATTTTAGTAGTAAAACCTAATACATACAAATAAAATTATATGTTTATTAAAGCTTAAGAATGTGCCTTTCAAATGCATATAATTTTGTTTTCATAAGTTTGCAACTTTTAGAGATATGGAACAATGAAAATATGCAATTTTAAAACGTAATCACACAAAAAGTACCATTTAACGTCAAGATAGAAACTTGACACCTTCAATGAAGTTGTGCATTTTCACAATTGTTACAACTCTCCCATATAAAGTAAGACTCGAAAGTCGCTTTGAAAAAAGTTAAACGAAAATTTCGTTTTTTGAGGTTTGTTTTTAGAAAAATGTCTATAAATCTGTTGTTATGAAAGATAGAGCTTCAAAATCTTCTACAAAGTTTTTTAAAATTGTATTGTTTACAAGTTTTCTGAACACATCATTTTGTTTGGATGACAAATTCAAAAAATAAAAAAAATATCTCACTCTTAGGTGGATTGATCAGAAAAAAATAATGGAAAAATATGCGCAGTTAAAAATAATGAAACATTGTAGAACATGTCATTAAGATATTTTGACATCTAAGGCATCAAAAAGCCCATGATCACTTTTTTCAAGTTTTAAACCACTGTGCACTGATGCAGTTGACTTTTAATTTTTAACTATAAATATGATGGATTCAACTGTAGTAGTATAATTGATAAGATAGATTTATCTACAAATGTATGATTGATTCTAGGTATTCAACTATAAATATAGTAAATTATACTATATTGTATGATTGATTTTGGGATACTTGAATACTCTAGTGTTCAGCCGTGTTCATCAGCAAGAATTTAAAAAAAAAAATCGTAGGTGTGAGAACAGGGCGTGTTTCCTACAGCTCTTCAGCGATGGAGAAAGATCCCACAGGAAACAAGTATCGGTTAGTCAGTTGGTCAGGTTGGTATATCGAATGATAGATTGTTGTTGTTGATAGATATGTTGTTATGATTTTTATGTGCGATCAATAAAGACGCACAATTTGCTGGGCAACCATGCATCAAGATGCAAAAAAACAACAGCGGAGGAACCAGGACGTGAATATCATGGCTGCTAAAACAAACAAGATGCAAAATGCTGAAATAATAAATAATTTTTCGTGAGCCACCATTTTGGATTAATGATGGCGTAAGATATCGAAATAGGACTTCTTCTAGTTTAGCCCATTTACTCAATACCCATAATGTGAGGGTTTCATGCGATTTTCTGAAATGAAAATCAATTTAATGTTCAGTGGAAGCCACCACCCTGGATTGGCGATTGATAGCAAAATTCGAATTCTACTAAACATTTCAAAACGAAATCAATGTTTTCTTTGAATGGTGCAAGAAAGATTTGCTTCAATTGAATGTTATAAAATGCACCTCTATATCATTTAGCAGAAAACAAAGTTACCCTATCATTGAAACAAAATTAGATAGTCAACCAAGGTTGCGGATCTTCGTTCAGAATGATTTTTTTCTCCATCCAAGTCACCAACGATTTTACTTCTCAACATAGAAAGTCTGTTTTCTTAACAAACGACGCTTTTCAGCATCGAACGACGCATTCCTAGTTTGTTTTTCTTCCCCTCTCTAGTGATCAGCTATTTTCTGAGTTACTATCGGTAACCAGAGAAATAAAATAAATCGTAATATTATTTTTTTTATCACGAAATTTGAATCACGAAAATCGAAATCTTTTATTTTGATGACAAATTTAATGTCCCATTTAGGTGCTTTTTTATGGTCGAAAAACTGAAACTTCAAGTGCTTGGAGGCAGTGTAGCGAAAGAATTTTTTAAGAGAATTATGAAATTGGCACAAAATCCTTTAACAGACTCGGTTTTCCCATACAAATCTAAAAGTTCAAATTTACTCAAAAAAAAAGTGACTTAAAAATTCTGCAAAAAAAACATGAAAGAGTATTGAACCAAACGATGGTATTTAGACCACAGTGTTTAGGAAATTGGAAAATGACCTTAAATCGACTCAGTCCATTGAGGCATACCTAAATCAAGTCCAATTAAGGCGAATTTTTGAACAGGTTAGTTTTTTTGGGCCAATCTAAAATTGTCTTGAAGAACTCTCCCACTTTGAAAAGGATACACAGTAAACGAAAATTACCGAGTTCGGAATTTTTTTTTACCGAAATCCTAACATGTGTAAATCGTTAAACTGTTCGGTAATTATTTCGGTAAAAAATAAACGAACATCGCTAAATCGATTCTTCATTTTCCGATATTCTTTTATTTTTTACCGAAAAAATTACCGAACAGTTTAACGATTTACACATGTTAGCATTAAAAAAAATTACCGAACTCGGTAATTTTCGTTTACTGTGTAGGGTTAGGGGATTTCTTACACAAAATCATTGTTAAATGTTACACAAAAACAACATTTGATATGAACTCAGAGTTTGATATAACCAATGAGATTTCTAAAAAAGAATCGAGTACGAAACAACCATTATTGAATGCTCCCTAATTTTTTACACGGGGTGCTAGAACCATTTTACCGAAACCAAACTTTCGAGAGACATTAAGCAAAAATAATACACCTACTTACAAGTTTATCAAAGAGTTATCAAAAAGTTAGACCTACATTCGATTCATAAAAATGTTCCGAAAAAGGTATTCAATCATATTTTTAAACAAAATGCATTGATTTATTGTAATGAAAGGCAATTCATATTTCCGAAACAGGAGGGGCCCATACAAAACCTATAAATATAACTTGAAAAATTACTTGTTCAAAGTAATTTTTATTTGATCATACTATGAGGTAGGTTTGTTTAAAGTCTTCTTTCATCATAGGAATGATTCAAAAGATCTTTGTTAGTGAGTTTTCAAAACATCAATGAATTAATGATTTATTATGCAAAATTTTTGAATTTAGAGAAGAAGTGTGTAATTTGCGTGATAAAACTCTTAATATAGCAAAGATAAAACTGCAGGAAAAAACAATCGAGAAACAAAAAAAATAAAAATGATTTGTTGCTATCTTTAACTGCTTTCATATAGATTTCTTGAATGAAATTACATATTGAAATAACAAAGACTCCATAAATCGCCCATGGCTACATGCGTAAAGATTTAAACTGATCCAATGATTGAGTGGAAGATTATCGAAAACATCCATATCCGTCCAAGAACAAAAACACACCAAATGCCCATTATCTTCCTAGGCTCATTTTCCGGTATTTTTCCTCCTCATTCATTTCTAACACGCAGAGCACCGAAAAAAGATATTCTCACTTTCCATAAATTGTCCCTATCGTGCTGGCCCAACGATAACCTCAAATAACACCCTTCCAGAAGAAGGTCAGAGCGCAGCTCACAATTTTCACACCCGGAAAAACTCCGAAAAGAAGCAGCAGCAGCACCATTTGCACTTAATTTGAAATACAATCCTTTTGTTTTCACAGTCGGGTCGAAAATTTATCCCTCTGAAAACTCACACAAACATTTAAACAGACACGCAAACAGGCAGGCAGCTTCCATCTGATCCGATTCGGCTGGCTCCATGGCTTTTCGGTCGGATTTCTTCCATTCAACTCCAAAAGGAAACGGGTTTCCTCCAGTGCTTTTTGGGGTGCCTATCTCCAATGAATTGCAACATGACCCCTTTCAAGGGCCGTTTTGCCGGAATGGCGAGGAACATTTGGAAAATCCCAGCTCCGACACCTGAGTCTTTTGTTTTTAAAAGGAAATCGGATTACGACGATGACGAGACGGTGGCCACGAGGAAGATGAAAGAATTGAGGCAACTCTCCTCGACTGCCGCTGCTGACTTATCAAAGAAAACGCTTCATGTTTTTTTGGGGAAAATTCTCTGGCTAGGAATCACCTTTCAACTCCGTTCCCATCCTCTTTATTACGGCTGCTCCGAGAACAAAATGTAAAACGTTTTCTTGGAAATTTGAATCCCCAAAGTTGTAACATTAATGATTGCAGAAGAAAATCAATGGACATAAGCATAGGTACGCATTGTTCATCATCGCAGTCTTTTCATTAATTGTGGTTTTGGATTTTATTAACCATTTCAGTCTACAGTACCTAATGAAATTGTGATCAATTTCAATAAAATTTCAATTCGAGTGACTAAATTTTATTGTTTATTGTTGATTGTTTATTGTTTATTGTTTATTGTTTATTGTTTATTGTTTATTGTTTATTGTTTATTGTTTATTGTTTATTGTTTATTGTTTATTGTTTATTGTTTATTGTTTATTGTTTATTGTTTATTGTTTATTGTTTATTGTTTATTGTTTATTGTTTATTGTTTATTGTTTATTGTTTATTGTTTATTGTTTATTGTTTATTGTTTATTGTTTATTGTTTATTGTTTATTGTTTATTGTTTATTGTTTATTGTTTATTGTTTATTGTTTATTGTTTATTGTTTATTGTTTATTGTTTATTGTTTATTGTTTATTGTTTATTGTTTATTGTTTATTGTTTATTGTTTATTGTTTATTGTTTATTGTTTATTGTTTATTGTTTATTGTTTATTGTTTATTGTTTATTGTTTATTGTTTATTGTTTATTGTTTATTGTTTATTGTTTATTGTTTATTGTTTATTGTTTATTGTTTATTGTTTATTGTTTATTGTTTATTGTTTATTGTTTATTGTTTATTGTTTATTGTTTATTGTTTATTGTTTATTGTTTATTGTTTATTGTTTATTGTTTATTGTTTATTGTTTATTGTTTATTGTTTATTGTTTATTGTTTATTGTTTATTGTTTATTGTTTATTGTTTATTGTTTATTGTTTATTGTTTATTGTTTATTGTTTATTGTTTATTGTTTATTGTTTATTGTTTATTGTTTATTGTTTATTGTTTATTGTTTATTGTTTATTGTTTATTGTTTATTGTTTATTGTTTATTGTTTATTGTTTATTGTTTATTGTTTATTGTTTATTGTTTATTGTTTATTGTTTATTGTTTATTGTTTATTGTTTATTGTTTATTGTTTATTGTTTATTGTTTATTGTTTATTGTTTATTGTTTATTGTTTATTGTTTATTGTTTATTGTTTATTGTTTATTGTTTATTGTTTATTGTTTATTGTTTATTGTTTATTGTTTATTGTTTATTGTTTATTGTTTATTGTTTATTGTTTATTGTTTATTGTTTATTGTTTATTGTTTATTGTTTATTGTTTATTGTTTATTGTTTATTGTTTATTGTTTATTGTTTATTGTTTATTGTTTATTGTTTATTGTTTATTGTTTATTGTTTATTGTTTATTGTTTATTGTTTATTGTTTATTGTTTATTGTTTATTGTTTATTGTTTATTGTTTATTGTTTATTGTTTATTGTTTATTGTTTATTGTTTATTGTTTATTGTTTATTGTTTATTGTTTATTGTTTATTGTTTATTGTTTATTGTTTATAAAAAGACCATCTGACGTAAGCGTCTTAATGGTTTACTTAAATCTAGGTCTATCTAAACTTACATTTTGAGATTTCTAGCTTCTTAGCTGGTCACTTATGTTAGATTCGATCAAGCGTTTAAATGTTGCAGTTGAGACATTAAATTAAAAGAGAGCATAATGGCGTAAGAAGCTAATTTTTGCGGAACGTAAGGGGTCGTTTATGGTAAAACTTCGGCTTATAGGCTCACTGTGCAAAAATGTAGCTAATTTATTAAGTCGGATTAAACTGAAACACCTTTTTTTAGCACAATTTTTTAAATAACTTTGGATAATTTATAAAATATCCAAAATAAATATTGTAAAATCTACACAATCATTGAAAACTTATAGTTTCAGCAGAGCATTTAAGGTGTTCCCGCGTATTTGTCACTGTAGATCGTACAGGAGAATGCTGAACGGTATTGCTTTATACTTTGATTATAGTTTTTTTTTTCAGATATTCTTAGCTTAGTTTACCTTAGCTTGATTGCCAACTCACAACCACCTTAAATCGTTGAACTTGAAATGTAACATTAAAAGTATTCTAAATCAATTGTTCCTCATAAGCTTCGTCAACCTTTAATTGTATTTTATTGGAATTAAAACAAATGCATTTCAAATTCCATAATTGCAGGCGTGGCTCAGTAAAATGAATTCTACATCACCAATGCTTGCTACTCCGTGATTGACCGAGGCCAACAATTTTGCCCAGAGGTCAAAATAATTTTGTCTGGCTAATTCTTTCTCTTTACACATCAATAACGGCGCCGGCCACGTCCTAGTAGTCTATAGATAGAAGTAAAATAGAGAGAAAGGATTTAAAGAATAATAATTCATGCTTTAGGACCGAGGTTACCTCTGCATCCTAGCAAAACAAATTTTTGTGTGGATTTGATAAAAACGATATGATTAGAAAACACTTTTGGCTAGTACAGTTGGTCGGCAACCTTCTGGGACAGAAGAGCCAAAAATTGCAAATTAAGGAAATTTTCAAGTTTGAAAAAGCCGCACTTCATTTTATCATTACTACAAAAAATGGTGATCGCTAAGACGGGGACCACCGTTATGTGGATTCAGTTTCATTATTCTTTTTTACATAAAAATCCACGTACTTTTTATGTTTAATTGGCAACCAGACGCTTAGTAACGGAAGAGTAAGCCATGACTTTTGGGCGACGTACGCGTTTTTTTTCTTCGTGAAATTTCCTAAAATTATTTCGGAAATTGGATTTAAGATTGGTTGAATTAGAAAAGTTTAATTGTTGTGCGTGAAAGTTAGGAGCAAAGTGTTTTTTTTTTCATTTACATATTACGGGAATTTTAAAATTAGACAAATATTGTTTTCGCGTTTTTCACGTTATTTTTCGTCGGATCGTGATGAAAATTTGCACATGGGGGTTTTTAAAGATAGGAAATCGATTTCAGGTATTGAATTTCGGATCAAGGGTCGGCAAAAGGGGTCGTCCATATTAACTATTAATTATTTTTGCGATATTGACGTTAATACACATCGTATCCAGATGGAAAATGGTACACGATAGTTTTGGGTGCCGTGCAATCGTTTTGAGGTACCAAATTCAGTGTCGGCAAAAGGGGTCGTCCATATTGACTTTTCAATATCTTAGTGATATTGACGTTTTTATACATCGGATTGGGATGAAAATTTACACATAGGAGTTATGAGGGACAAACAATTGATTTCACTTATCTAAATTACAAACAGGGGTCGGCCAAGGGGGTCGTCCATATCAACTATTCACTGTTAATGCGATATTGTGGTTGTTATTCATCGGATTCAGATAAAAATTGGTATACGAGAGTTTTGAGGGACAATTAATGAATTTCGGGTGCTAAATTCAGTGTAAGGGGCTGGAAAAGGGGTCGTCCATATTAACCTTTCAATATTTTTGCAATATCGTCGTTATTTGACATCGGATTGGGATGAAAATTTGCACACGTTAGTTTTTGTGGACGGGTAATCGATTTCAGATATCAAATGTTTTACCAGGGGTTGACGAAAGGAGTCGTCCATATTAATTAAAATAATTTGAAAATTTGCACACGAGATTTTGAGGGAAGGGCAATCAATTTCAGATATCAAAGATTGTATAAGAGGTCACCGAAAGGGGTTTAACTTTTTGGCAATGATAGCAGACGACAGAAAAAGTCATCGTCACATATTTTTGCAATTATAAGTTAATAATGAATTCGAAGGTGCATCTGGAAAATTTTTGGCAATTGACTTTCATACAAACATGACATATTCCAAGTTGACAGCGAAACGGAGTTCGTATGGGATCAGCTAGTATTTTATAAAATTTAGTGATGTTTGTGGAATTAAAATCAGCAGTATTCATCAACAAGCCACGAATCTAAAATAAAGTAGAACACCAAGGGATCTTTCAATGACGAAAAAGTTGTATAGGAGGTTTCTACGCAAAAAACAAGTTAGAAGCCGTGATTTCCTACGGAAATTGATTGCATACAGTTAGGCGTTTGTCTACATGAAGCATATAATATTGTGAATGGGCACCTTTTTCGTACCATAGTTTATGAATCATGATGTTGACATAACGTGATAAATAGGGTATGCCAAATTGATCACGTTAAGTTATCATCATGCAATTGATTTAAATTTCTGACATATAAATTTAAGTGATTAAATAATATGCTGAATATATTTACTCAAATTGGTGGAAAAAGAAAAAAAAATCGAAAATGTTTTTAAAAGTTTTGATTATTCAAAACATTGATTTGTACTCTTTGAGCATCAAAGGTCTTAAGACTTCTAAAATGTGAGGCAAAGGAGAGCAAAGAATCAAAGAGTTTTCAAAAACAGTTTGCGAAAATTTGAGTCTAAATATTAAAATATAATTCATTTTTATTTTAAGTTGCTTTCCATCTTTAAACAGTAAAGCCTTTTTGAAAACTCTTTGCTTCAACAGGGATAACGGTTAGGGAAAAGAGCCAGTTTATCAAAGATGAAATTTGGATGGTATTGATTTGCCTTCAATATTTTATTCGATCCATTTTATTGGACGTTTATCAAATGGCTCATATAAATAGGAGTTTCCTTAGGAAATGTCTAGGAGCATAGAAGGTGTAGGAAATCCATGATCGTACCATTTACCAAAATGGATCCTGATCTCTACCTTTCACCAAATAACACAACTCCTTCCTTGGATACTTGAATATGGATTAGCAGACGTATAGACGGTTTTCATAGTTGATGATATTAGCTTATCTCTGGTTCTGACTATTTCAAAATTTTTTTTTGGAGTATGCAGGAGTGAGAGGTTGCTAGTTGAACTTGCAGAGTATCCAACTAACAATCCTTCCCTTTTCCCCATTGACTACTAGGACGTGGCCGGCGCCGTTATTAATCAGATAAATCATAAAAAAGGAGAGCATCAGTTTTGTACAATGAGAATGGCTGCTAATCCCAAGCACCATTCTTTTGGACTTTGTGCAAAATTGATGGCCTCGATTAATCACGGAGTAGCAACCATTGGCGACGTGGAACTTGTTCTGTTTAGCCACGCCAGCGATCATGGAATTCGAAATGTATAGTTTGAAATCAAATGTAGAAAAATACTTAATTCCTCTAAAATCGATTTGAAAAAAAAAATATGTAAATTAAGCATTTCGGGTTCAATGATTAAAGGTGGATATGAGTAGTCAAACAAGCTAAGCTAAGCTAAGCTAAGCTAAGCTTAATTGGCAACCAGACGCTTAGTAACGTTGAATTTTCGGCAATTTTTCTTTGTGTCCAGATAGAATCTAACATTTTGTACCTTGAGGAAATTTTTTAGAAAATCAATTCTCAAGTATGAAATAGACTTTGGTTTTGTTCTGTTGATAACTAAAAAAGAAAAGCTAAACAAATATAATTGCGTTTTTTTTAATTGTAAACTAAAAGAGGTACAACTGATTTTGCTTCATAAACAATTAGATTGCTAATATTTATAACTCGAATAATTTTAATCTCAGTTTTTTTGTTTTGCACATCCGTTGGATGGGGGTATATTTTCATTTTATGTAGGAAAGTATTTTTTGTTTATTTGAATATAAAAATATTCAAAATTTTAAATTCTTAACTACTCATTTTGCAATATGTAAACTTTGCAAAATAATCAAAAATTTTGTTGAACTTCTCGATGGGTTATAAGATGTCATGAACTAATACTGATATGAGACTTCCTGAAAAATCCTTTAACAGTTTTCAAACATGAATTTCGATTCAGCTTTCTTGTTCTAATTTTTATTCCTGAAAAAAAATTGGATTTTGATGGACCCTTTTTTATTTTCTTTGAACTTAACCTCAAATTTATAATTAAAGTTATAACACAAAATATGTTTTCCAATTTGATCCATAATATCTGAAATCTAATATATGAAATTGAAAAATGGATTTAAATTTCTTTTTCACGATTTTTTATTCACATCATAGTTGTCCTTTGAAGTTTTGATGTTTATTATTATTTGATTTGTTTTCCACATTCAGTTCTTACATTGAGTTGCAAAATTCAACTAACCCAAAATTCAAGACTCAGATATCAGAATAAACATAGAAACCAAACATCAAATAACTACACAAAATTGGATAGCAGAAACAGAACAAAGGAACGAAATTTAACTATTGAACAAATAATAAAAGTTGGATGTAGATAATTGTTATAAGTCATTATTTAAAGCTAATGAAATATAATGCACATTTTCAAAATAAAGTTCCACTCCAAAATAATAACCTATAAATAATCATATTTCATATGAAATTCGAAAAATAGATTCAGCACTCAACGTCTGTTAAACAGTTATTTTTATATCCCATACTTGAAGGTTTAGCCAATAATTTCGAATTTAGGTTTAAACTAAGAACAACGAACGTGAACTTTGAGAATCCTTAAAAACAGATTTAAAAATAACATGGAGTGATTTTATTCAAAATAAAGAAACTAAAAAAAATTTTTTTCTAAAGAAATTTTGAATGCGCATAATAAATATCAGAATTCGGCGAGGATAGTTGAAATCATCATGCAATGTTCATATTTCATCAGAACGCTGTTAAAGCAAATTAACTTTCAAAACACTCAATGCAAGAAAAAATACTCAACTCAAAAAAATAATCAGAATCTCATAATCAGGAAAATTGTTCAATGCTTTATAACACTTTTTAGTGGAGAATGATAAATTATTTTCAGATCTAAACTTAGATTCACACTTGCGATGGTAGAGTGCTTTATACAGGATGCTGTTAAATTGTTCTTTATAAGTTATATTTCTTTTTTAATCCTTGTAAAAAAAGACCTGAAGAATAACTTGTGATGTGTCCGTTTGTTCTAGTATATTTTGAAGATTTCCAAAATTTTTCGCATACAGCTGAAAACTTCCCGAGTTTTGCTCGGGTTTATTCAGATTATTTGCTAAATCAAATGAAAAAACTCAAATTCCTATTTAAAAATTTTTGGATTTTGTGTACAATAACGTTTTTTCAAAAATTTTAAAGTAGACATAAGTTTAGCCCTTTTTAATTTTTTTTTTTCAAAAATCGTCCTGAATGCCTGACCGTGTGGATACGCGTAGTTGAAAGTATGGTATGTTTTAGGTTAAAGATCACCTATCTTTTCAACAACTATTTTGAAGATATCTTGCTCAAATTCGACCTTCATCTAATTCAATATCAGAAAAGCAATTTCAAATAGCTTGGCACGTGTTACGACATGTTTTATCAAAGATTTCACAGGAATGCAATCTTTTTGGTGATCAACGCCCTAGAAGCGACTAGTCATCTGATGTCTTTTCAGTTATTGGTGACATTTCAAAAATCAGAAAGACCCCTCTTTATAAAATATCTCTTGATACATTATTCGATAATATCATCTGGTTGAAACGAATCGACTAGAAACTAAGGAGAATTATGGAAGAAATAGAAAGCATTGGAATAATCACTTAAGCGTTTTTTCATTAACAATTCCATAGAATATTCGACCGACTATTCATTTGGTCGAATAGTTGAAAAGGTCAATACTTGGTATTCGACCGTTCGCCGAATACCACTATTCGGTACATCTCTAGTCCTGGAAGCAATCGCAAACATTGTTTTGCCTTCTTTGAAAAATGTATTGTTGAAATTTCCAAGTCGCAATTATTTAAATATATCATTGAGATTTTTTTTCCTACTTTGAAGATCCTTTTCAGGTTTTTAGTTGAAAATAAAAAGACAATTTAAGTGGATCCGAAATTGCCATACCCTATTAAAACATAAATTCAATAAATTTCATTTTAAGAATTGCAGTTTGACTTTTCAGTATGACATTTCTACACTCAGAATAAAAAATAAAATTTGGACAGGTTTTTCCAACTAAAGTTAGCAAATTAACGAATATTTTCAATCGCTTATCCTATATAACTTTCTTTGGTTCTTATTTATAACTATAATTCTAAATATAATCTTGCCAATTGATACCAACTGGTTTTTATATTTTGTCATAAACTTTCAAATCAGTCTACGAAATCACACAAATAAATGGTATCAGATTTATAAAGGACAAGTTAAAGAGTTTTTTTTCAATAGTCTAAGCTTCTGCTAACATGGAGAAACGATCCACAAGGTATTGAATTTATTTCTTTATTCAATTGGGTGCAGAAAGTTAAAGAATCTTCCCTGACATAAAATAAGTTCTTGAATTTTCTAGAATCTTAAAAAATAAAGGCACGTTGTCTTGAAGTCAAAAATTTCAATTATTTTAAAAATTTATCGACATACACATGTTGTTTGGAGCATTTTTTTTTAAGATGAAAACTATGAATTTCTCCTGATTTATTACCTATATTTTTGGTTCATTAAAATTATTGATCAAAATTAAGAGATGTTTAACAA
Source organism: Uranotaenia lowii (assembly GCF_029784155.1). Taxonomy (NCBI): domain Eukaryota; kingdom Metazoa; phylum Arthropoda; class Insecta; order Diptera; family Culicidae; genus Uranotaenia; species Uranotaenia lowii. The sequence continues at coordinate 131,009,988 of NC_073693.1, forward strand.
GAATTTTAAATTGATGAAATTCCATGACACAAAAAATTTCAAGAGTCAGGGAAAGAACATTTCTCTGAAAGGAATTTTAAATTTTTCTGTTACTTCAGAATGGGAGTAGGCCTAAAAGATTAATGTTTAATGAGGCTTTATCAAGTTTTTAAATTTGAAAGAAACGGAATCATCAAATTTGCCATTTTCATCAATATTCAGAAATTAATTGAATGTTTTTTGATACAAAATTGCTGGGTTTCCAGGAAGTAAAAAACGACGTTGGGCTTTGAGGTGTTAAAAAATTTATATTTGCTTGGAAAAAATTAAATAAATATACACAATTTAATCTTATTTCTGTCCTCGTTCTGGCTACCTACAATATTAAGACATATTTAATACATAAGCATCGTTCATGTAAAGAAACACTTACCTACTCGATTCTTTTTGAAACGACATCAATTTCTTGTGGTTAATTAACTTACGTCCCTTACAGGGACGTTCACACTGATTGCGATTCCTCCCCTCCCTAGAGGTATCAATTATATAAACCAAAGCCGAAATATAATCCAAGTATTATAGCTCAGGTTCTGGCCCAAGGAAATTTGATCCTTACTTACCGTACCTGTACTTGGCCTTCTCTAATCACCCATATCGATGGCAACCGATGGCACGATTTCGATGAATTGCCGTTCAAAACGCCCACACACTAGAGGCTCGAAGACCGGTATCGAAATATGAACGCATGTAGGTGACTCATCATCGTACCTTCGTTCGTTCATTCATCAGACGAATTGGGGAAGGCTACTGAATGGCTTAGTCGCAAACACACAAAGGCACCCTTCGGAAAAATCAATTCATTCTGTGGTCGTTCTTCGGTCATAACTCAAACTTCTTTTCAAATGCACTTATCCGTTTTCTGTTCCTTGTGAACGGACTGACTTGAATATAAAAAATGAGTTCAGAAAATAATACTTTCCACATCTACAATTCCAGGTGTACAGCCTATCGACGCCGGCCCGAAGTATCCACAGCAACGGATCCAATCCGAAAGACAAGCTGAGGCGAATTGCCGTCTCACCGGATACCATCCACTGTCAGCAGCTGGTTCAAGAGGGCACCTATGGCCGGATCTTCTACGGGGTGCTGCATCATCCGCTCGGTGAAACCCGGGATGTCCTCATCAAAACCGTCGTCGGTAAGTGGAAGCTTTTAAGCCGGACGCAGTGGCTCCATAGAGGCGGCTGTCGTGTCCTTTCAGGGAAGTTCAATGACCTGATGGGATTAAAATGGTAGAATGCTGCAATAACATTTAAAATCAATGACTATTTCATTCAATTACTTACAAGTTCATAATTTAACTAAAAAACTAACCAATAAAAATTCGAACTAAAATATTAAAAGAACTTATTAGCTAACTAACTTATTATTAAATAGATAGCCTACAAGCATATACACTTACAAGCTTATGAGGTAACTAGCTAGCTGCCTAGCTAGTAAACTCGCTAACTATCTAACTAGGTAGCAAGCTAACTAGTAAACTAGGAAACTAGCTAATGAACCAACTATCATGCTAGTTGTCTAGCAAACTAGTATAGAATCTAACTAGCAAAAAAGCTATCTAAAATCTAATCAACTAACAAGCTAGATAATGAATCAACTGGCAAGCTAGCTAGCTAGAAAACTAGTAAGGTAGAACACTATCCACCAAACTTATTATCTAACAAGCCAACAAGCAAGTAATTTATATAGATAACTGGCATATTAGCTAATGAGTCAACTATCAAGCTTGATAACTAGCTAACAAGCAATTTGTTAACTAAAATGCGACCAGAAAACCAAGCTTTCTAACTAGCAGTTAGTTTGCAAGCAGGAAATCTAGCAGGCAAGTAAAAAAATTTCCTTCGAACTAGCCAGACATCTATCAGGCTAACTGGGGCTTGTGATATAGCTCAGTTGACAAGTCAGTTGCTTCCTGCGCCGATGTCCGTGAGTTCGAGCCCAAGAGTAAACATCAATCACAGTTGAACCGGATAAGTTTTTCAATGACTTTCCGCCAACTGCATCGATGATATAAGTCGCGAATAACATAAAGATGTTATAACTATTATGATCAAAACAAAAAAAAATCCGGCTAACTAGCTATCCAGCAAGTTAGCACGCTATTAATCCGGAGCCAACTAGTTAGCTAACTACCAAGCTAACCTGTAAACAAGTAAAATTGTAAGCTAGTAAACTAGCATACCAGTCAAGTAGCTACAAAGCTAACAAGCTAAATAGCAAATAGCTTACTCCAAGCTAGCAACATTGCGAATCTAGCTAACTAGCTTACTAGTCTACTAGTTTACTAGCTGACAAGATTACAGGCTAGCAAGCTTACTAACTAACAAGCAAGATAATAAATTTGCTAGCTCGTGAGCTGACTAACTAGCAAGCTCGTAAACTAGGAAACTAGCAAACTAGCAAACAAGGTAATGAGATTGCTAACTAGCTTACTAGTATATCTGCCAACTACCAAACGAGCAAACTAGCAAGTAATCTAACAAATTTACTAAAAAACTAGTAAACTAGATAACTATAACACCAACTGAAAATCAAGCAAACAAGTAAACAATCGTACGTATTAATCTACTAGCTATCTTACTAGCTAGCAATCAAGCAAAATAGTAAGCTTTAAAACCAGAAAACTAGCAAACTCACTAATAAGTAAATTAGCGAACTTGATAGAAAGCTAAAAAGCTAAAAGGAGAGCTTACTTACTAATGAAATAACTAGCCAATAGGAAAGCTATTACACTAGTGAACTAGCAAACTAGGTAATCAGCCAACTAGCAAGCTAGTTAACAAGTAAACAAGACCAATATTGGTTTCGGTAACTCGCTAACTGGTAAACGCAAAAACAAGCAAACAAGCTAATGGGTCAACTAGAAATCTCACTAACAAGCTTGGTATATGAAATTAAGACTATGCAATCTGCAAAACTAACAATTCAGGTAAAAAGTAAACTAACAAATAGCAAATTATGTAGCTGAAAACTGACTGCTTGACTATTTTTCAAGCTAAAAAGTGAACTATCAAAAAAGTAAACCAACTAACATGCTAACTAGATAACTAATTATCTAATTATAGACTAGCTTACTTAAATGACAAAAATGACAAAAATGACAAAAATGACAAAAATGACAAAAATTACAAAAATTACAAAAATTACAAAAATGACAAAAATGACAAAAATGACAAAAATGACAAAAATGACAAAAATGACAAAAATGACAAAAATGACAAAAATGACAAAAATGACAAAAATGACAAAAATGACAAAAATGACAAAATTACAAAAATGACAAAAATGACAAAAATGACAAAAATGACAAAAATGACAAAAATGACAAAAATGACAAAAATGACAAAAATGACAAAAATGACAAAAATGACAAAAATGACAAAAATGACAAAAATGACAAAAATGACCAAGGCATCGGGCCCGTCAACAGAAGAAGTCCAGCTACTCGCCACAGTAGCTATTGAGAAGGTGGAAAACTGGATGCGCTCTAAGAGCCTACGCCTAGCACACCATAAGACCGAGATGGTGCTGATCACTAACTTGATTTCGGCACAATCCGGGACGATCGCAGTTGGACCGTGTGCAATCGAGTCCAAACGTGCGGTAAAATACCTGGGGGTGATGATCGACGACCGGCTCAGCTTTACGGCCCACGTCGACTACGCCTGCAAAAGAGCGGCAATGGCGACAGCAGCCCTCTCACGGGCCATGTCGAACAACTCGGCGATCCGCTGCAGCAGAAGGAGGGTCCTGGCGAGCGTGACCTCGTCCATTCTGCGTTACGGAGTGGCAGCCTGGAAGGCAGCCTTGAGTAGGCAGTGTAATCTGCAACAGCTCTGCAGGGTGCAGCGGCTGATGAACCTGCGTGTAATCAGCGCATACCGAACGGTATCCTCGGTAGCTGCTGATGTTGTGGCGGGGGTCATGCCCATCTCGGTCTTGCTAGAGGAAGATGCCTTCTGCTACGAGAACAGGCACGTGCCCGACGTGCGGAAACATGCCAGAGAGAACTCGCTGTCCAACTGGCAGCACCAGTGGGACAGCTCGGAACGTGGCCGGTGGACCCATCGCTTGATCCCTAATATCGGATCCTGGATGGATCGAAGACATGGTGAGGTGGACTTTTGCATGACACAGTTCCTGACTGGTCACGGATGTTTCATGCAGTACCACCATCGGTTTGGACACGTGGCTTCGCCATCCTGTCTAACCTGCGGAGACATAGTTGAGACGCCAGAACACGTGGTGTTCAGCTGTCCAAGGTTCGAGGAGGTACGTGCTAACATGCTTGCCGCCTGCGGACCAGACACGACAGCCGACGTGCAGAAGATGTGCGAGGACGCCAACACTTGGCACGTGGTCAGCGATGGGTTCACCCGGATCATGACTGCCCTGCAGAGGAGTTGGAACCAGCACCAGTCCGCGATCGGTGTAGGGTGACTCCTTCGTCGGGGAGCACCTGAGTAGTGTGCGTCCGACCCTGGCAGTAAAGCATACAAAGATAAGACTCTACCTTCTGCGTATGCCGAGCTGCTAGGTACGTCGCGCGTCTGTGTGTAGGATACCTCCATCGTTATCGTCGCGGAGTATCCGAGTCGAACGCGCCCTCTGCGACGGAGGCTGTGGGGATAAGACACGAACTTCTCCGCAGTCGAACTCGTAGGGGGAAGAGTATTCACGTCGCGGAGTACTCTCGGGTAGAGTGGTCTCACGTCGCCGCCGGATGAGCCACTTGAGTCGGGTAGGATGACATCACCGTCGGGATTCATCTGAGTCGCAAGCGTCTAAGACCCGTACGTGTGCTGTGACAGGCGCGAGTCTAGGATAAGCTGCTCTCGAATCGGCACACGGCGGGCAAAAACCCTAGGGTTGCCAGCCAATAAGGGAGGAGGAAGACCGGACCACGGTCGGAGTAGAATGTCCTTTCGGCGGGGGGCATTCGAGTAGTGTGCGTCCGATCCTAGCAGCAAAGCATACAAAGATAAGACTCTACCTTCTGCGTATGCCGAGCTGTTTAGGTACGTCGCGATCGTTGTGTAGGATACCTCCACCGCCGCGGAGTATCTGAGTAGAACGCGCTCTCTACGAGGGAGGCTGCGGGGATAAGACTTGACCTTCTTCGTAGTCGAACTCGTAGGGGGAAGAGTATTTACGCCGCGAAATACTCTCGGGTAGGGTGACTTCACGTCGTCGGCGGGTGAGTCATCTGAGTCGGTGTAGGATGAATTCTTCGCCGGGAATCATCCGAGTAGTCTTTCGTAAAGCCCCGGACGTGTGCTGTGACAGGCGCGTGTCTAGGATAAGCTGCTCTCGATTCGGCACACGGACGGGCAAAGAGGAGAGGGCCTCGAGCCAAGCCAGGCGGAGCCAAGACCTCAAGTCGTTAGAGGCGAGGTCATTGGTCTCTTGCAGTGGTCTCGAACAGAGGCGGTGCGCACGTTTTTCGTGGGAACCAAGCTAGTCTCGATTTGCGAGTAAAGGCCGGATCTCAAGTCGTTAGAGGCGAGTTCCTTAGTCTTGAATCGTAACAAGAGGCAGGGTATATATGCTGGAGTTTGACTCGAACTGGAGTTTGCCGAAGAGCGCTTAAGCGCGGACTTGGTCTCCCATCTTGGGTACAGCCTTCGTTGCAGGTCCGGATGGGAATTATGGCCAGAGGCCCCAGGTGGACTTTATGGCGTAGGGGTACATAGTATCATGAGTCGTCCAATTGCACCCATGGACCCAGAGTAGCATACTGGGGGGACTCGGTCGCTCGCCGTGCCTTGGAATGCAATCCGTAAAAAGGATTTACCACCTGGGTGACCAACTAATAAAAAAAAAGATTAAGCCAGGTATCAGGTATCAGAATGGGGGTAGGCTTAATAGCGGCACGTTATCCAAACATACGGGAAAATTGTGCCTAGCCTTTTTTTATCCAAGATTTCATCATTTACCTGAGAAACCTGAAAAACCTATAAAAAGGAGGAAATAAATTCCCCTTTCCACTAGGGATTATTAGCATTAAAGCTCTTTTCTAAATTCGGTAAGGAATGATAGAATGCTTTTTAAGTTTAATTTCTTAAACTCAGATTCGCTTAAAACGTAAGATCCCAGAGTACGAAAACGTAGTCTGGCAAATGAGGGACAGTTACATATAAGATGGAAGAGATCTTCCACATCTGATTAACAACTACCACATACTGGAGATTCAGCACGCTGAATGTTGTGCATGTGATAGTTGAGTTTACAATGACCGGAGAGTGCTTTGATCAAGATGCTGCAATGAGATTTATTTAAAGTTAATAAGTAACTCGATATGATTGGAGATGGTTTTTCTAAAAATAATTTAGTTTGACGACAAGTGTCCAACTCTTCCCAGTATTGTTCATGCTGGTTAGAGGACCAAGTTTGAACTTGGTTTCTGAACCAACATGGTGATATTGGGACAGCCGGCTCTGGTCCGTAAAATTCCTTTTCCGATTCCGTTTCCAAAAATTCCCTTATGTCCGGGTACCTATAGAAGGTTTAATCCATTGCATTCAGCAAGTTCTTCCATTGCTTTCTGACATGCGATTACCAGTTTTGATCTAGAACTGGAAGCACTGAGTGATTTGATAGCTGCTTGGCTATCTGAACAGAAATAAACTGTTCTGAACATAATCTTCTTTTGATGTGCAATTTGCACTCCATACATAATAGCATATAGCTCAGCCTGAAAGACTGTACAATATTTTCCTAGAGGTTGAGCATATTCTATGTTCAACTCGTGACAGTAAATTCCTGCACCTGCACGATCGTTTGATAATGAACCGTCAGTAAAGAATACAATATGAGAGGACATTTGGTCCTCTACGAAACCTGATAACCATTCTTGAGGAGAAGGAAATTTGACTTTAAACCCCATGTAGGGAAAACTACACGAGAGTGTTAAATCGTTTGGCGCTAGATTAAACTTGTTTAATCTAACTAATTCAGGCCACACATTTGTATGACTCGATGATCTTTCGATATTTGCTGACAGCCAGAGACCAACTGCCTGTAGACGAAAAGCACATGAGAAGGCTTCCTGTTTTAGGAACAAGTGTAGAGGTTTGATAGAAAACAAAGCCTCTAGTGCTGCAGTAGGAGTTGTAGTGAACGATCCGGACATCCCCAAAAGACACATTCTTTGAAGGTGATTTAGTTTAGTCCGAACTGTTGCAACTTCTCCTTTCTGCCACCACACTAGACACCCATAGGCCAGAATTGGTCTTACTATTGTGGAGTAAATCCAGTGAATATGTTTGGGTTTGAGTCCCCAGTTTTTCCCGATTGCACGTCGGCATTGTCCGAAGGCCATGCATGCTTTTTTGATTCTGAATTCGATGTGATCTGACCAGTTTAATTTGGAGTCAAGAATGACACCCAAATATTTAACTTGATCAGACACGGTGATTTCGGAACTATAAAACAGCAGAGGGCGCACCCCGCGGGTGATACGTTTTTTAGTAAATAAAACAATATTAGTTTTTAGAGGATTAACTGAAAGTTCTACATGAGAACACCATCGTTCAACAGAGCGCAGAGCTTGTTGCATTATATCAAATAATGTGCTTATGCACAAACCTCTTACCAGCAGAAGATAATCATCTGCGAATCCATAGGTTGGTATTCCAATGTCATTGAGTTTTCTCAACAAGCCGTCTGCAACTAGGTTCCACAAAAGAGATGATAGTGCACCTCCCTGTGGGCAACCACGTGTGCTAACTTTTGTTATTGAAGCCTGTCTTAAAGACGAATGAAGATTCCTGTTTCTTTGCATTGCGCTAATCCAGTTAGTTATAGCACTAGGCACTTCATGAAGTAGTGCCGCATCCATTATTGATGTAAACGAGACATTATCAAATGCTCCTTCTATGTCTAGAAATGCTCCTAGACATAATTCTTTCTGTGAAAAACTATTTTCAATATTATGTACTACGTTGTGCAGAAGAGTTAATGTTGATTTTCCTGTTTGGTATGCATGTTGTGTCGCATTAAGCGGATGTTGGACAAGACATTCTTGCCTGATATGATGATCAATTAAACGTTCGAGTGCTTTTAATAGAAATGAACTTAGACTAATAGGACGAAAGCTTTTGGCTTCGTCGTATGACGATCGTCCCCCTTTAGGGATGAATTTCACGGCTATCTGCTGCCAAAGTTTAGGAATATATCCATGAGCAAAACTGCTTATCATTATTTTTCTATGTGTTTGAAATTATCGAAACCTTTTTGAAACAAAACTGGAAATAAACCGTCACTTCCAGGAGATTTGTATTGAGCAAAACCGTCGATTGCCCATTTGATCGATTCTGTAGTAACTATTTTCCGAGTAAAATGCAAGGAATCTAGACTTCCAGAAAAGAACTCAGGCTCTATCGATAAATCTTGATCAATACATCCTGGAAAGTGAGTATTGAATAGACAACTTAATGTTTCTTCGTCGTTTGATGTATAATCACCACAAGGGGTTTTAAGGTATGAAACCTGATAATCTTTTGATTTGGCTAAGACTTTATTTAACCTACTTGCTTCGTGCAAGCTTGAAATGTTTGTGCAGTAGCTCTGCCAACTTGAGCGTTCGGCAGCTCTTGTTGCTTTCCGGTAAGCTCTACGAGCCAACTTGAAAGCATCAAAACCTTCCGTGCGCCTTCGGTTCCAAGAGCGTCTGCAGTTTTTTCGTAATTTACTGAGATTTGAGTTCCACCATGGTGTACTGTTTTTGTTGAATTTCAACGTTCGTAAGGGACACGCTTCTTCATAAGAATTTAAAATAATTTCGGTGGTTTTTGCAATCACTTCATCCAACTCAGAAGGAGTAGTAATTTCAGGTGTATATCCATGAAATTTTATAGCAATATGCTCCAAATATAGGTCCCAATTAGTTGTTCTTGGGTTTCTGAATGTAATTGTTTCTAAAAACTCACCTGAGTGTTCAAAATAGATAAACCTGTGGTCAGAAATCGATTCTTCGTTAGGCACATGCCAATTTGAAATTTCCTGAGAAATTGTTCTAGAACAAAGTGTGATGTCAATCATCTCTTCTCTGTCACACCTAACAAAAGTTGGTTTATTTCCTACATTTAGAATTTCTAAATCAGTGCTGCTTGAATATTCCATTAAATTTAAGCCTCTCAGATTGATATCTGAGCTACCCCATACAAAATGATGGACATTGGCATCACAGCCAATTACAAGAGGTATATTTTGTGATTCACAGAATGAAATGACATTTTTAAAATTAAGCCAAATAGCATTAGGAAGTTTTATAATGGTTTAATTATGGCATTGTGTTGTGCAGCTCGTTTCATGACGGTTTTATTATGGTCATGCAGAATGCTTATATTTTTTTCGACCATATGTTTTCAGATGATTTTGAAAACGCTGATAAAACTTTTAATAAACATACTGTTTTAGTTATTTTGAAAGAGTTATGACTGCTCTTTTTAAACTATAATAAAACACAAACTTTGAAGTTTGCTCCAAGCTTTCTTTTGCATGTTCTATAATAGCACTCAGTGCATGATTATTAAACCGCCATAAAACAAAGTGACAGTTCTCGATCAAGATTTCAAAACAGGACACGCACAGGTTAGATAGCACATATTTGAATTGTAACTCCCATTTTTACACATTTTTGGTAAGTTATGCGTGTTGGTTTTGAGTTAAAATTTAAAAAAAAAATCATCTTTGAAAACTTGAAATCAACGAAAGTGATCTTTACAATATGAGTATTGAGTGAAAGGGCCCAAATAGTAGGAAAAAAATTGTTGCTTGACGCCATAATTAATTCAAGATGGCGGCTTCCACTTTTATTTTCAAAGCTGTAAATTACTGAAAATATCGTGAAACCTTCGCAATATGGTTATTAGGTGAAAGTGATAAACGAGTAGAAGTCAAATTTCGATGCCCGTCGCCATCTTAAATTCAAGATGGTGGCTACCACTAAACTTGAAAATACTGTAAATGACTGAAAATCGCATAAAACCCATATTATAGGGATATGAGTTGAAATAGATCAACCGATAGAAGTTGAATTTCGCTATCTGACGCCATCTATAAATCCAAGATGGCGGCTTCCACTAAACTTTAAAATGAAGTAAATGACTTAAAATGACATGAAACCCAAATTAGTATTGGGTGAAAGGGCTTAACGAGTAGAAGTCGAATATTGTTATTTTACGCCCTCTTGAAATCCAAGATGGCAGCTTTCGATAAACTTTAAAAATGCTCTAAATCATTGAATATAACATGAAACCTCCAAAATATGGGTATTTGTCAATTGGGATAAGATTTAAAAAGTTTATATTTGCATTCTGACGCTATCTTGAATTCCAGGATGGTAGCTTCAGCTGAACTTGAAAATACTGTAAATGAATGAAAATAGCATGAAATTCCCAAATATATTGTATTGGGTGCTAAGGCCAAATGATAGAAGTCAAATATCTCTTCTCGCGTTTCTCTAAAAAACTGTAAGTGACTGAAAATTCCACAAAAACCACCACAATACAGACCCCGTTCGTTTTTGGCAACATTCGATTTTGGCAACATCGAATTTGGCACATGTGCTTAAATCAAACGGTTAACAGAAACAACATAACCTTATAGTTTTCGCTAGAATAAGACCAATACAATTTAGACATAATAGCATGATAGGAACAATAGAATGACATAAATGGCAAAAAAAAATCAAAAACTATAAACAAAACAAAAAAGTCCTAAATGCATTAGAAACATAATGAAAAAATAATAAAAGTGATTTAAAATGATCTAAATTGTCTAAAAATAGTTGTTTTAATGTAGTATTAAGTGAAAAAAAAGTTGATAAAAAAATTGTTCGATTTTGGCAACACAAAAAGTTCGGGTGTTGCCTAAAACAAACAGGGTCTGGTTCTTCTTGTTTAGCCCTTCCACTCAATACCGTTATTGTAAGGCTTTCGAGCGATTTTTAGTCATTTACAGTTCAGTGGAAGCCGCCATCTTGAATTTCAAGATAAAGTAAAAAAGAGGAATTCAACTTCTACTGGTTTAGCCCTTGAACCCAAAAAAATATTGTGGGCGTTTCATGCGATTTTTTGCGATTAACAGTACTTAACAGCTAAGCGGAAGCCGCCATCTTGTATTTCAAGATGAAGTTTGGTAGCGAAATTTGTCTTCTCTTGGTTCCACCCCTTTACCCAATACCAATATTGTGGAGATTTAAATTCATCTACAGCATTTAAAAGTTCAGGCAGGTTACATATGGCAGCAAATTTGAGTTTTATATTGTATTTAGCAAATACTAAGTAACGCCTATTGGTCCTATGTAAAAAAAATCCCTTAACTTCTCATTCCAACGAAGATAATACAGTTAGTTTCGTCCAATTAAAATTTTTAATATTTTTTTAAGTTTTGAGTGGTATTGAGGTGTTAACTTAGTAAATTTCAACCACGTAGACATGTATATCCAGAATATCCGCAAACTCGATTCGTTCGGCAGTTTTGTCCTTATGAAATGTTTCACTAAAGGTTTTGAATGCAAGAGACAATGTTTCTTGCATCTGACAGATCAAACTGCAGGGTTGCTATGTATTAACTTTTTTCTATAGGATCAGATGGCGCCTCTTTATGTTTGCTTAAGTCTCTTTAGCTATTTCTAGAAAGTTTTTATTGCTTTTACATTTCTTCTCTTTTTAGGGTTCAAAATCAATTTTGAAAAAAAAATTCAACTTGTAGGTACTTATGTGTAATGTATCTTAATTGTTAAGGTTTGAAAATGTGAAATTATGAACTAGGCATTTGAAATTTTTCGAAGCAGGAACTTGAGTTCAAAAACCCCGAAAACTTCAGAAAAATAACATTGGTTCTAAACTCACGATGGATTTTCCCTGAAGAGTGCATTGCGTAGAAAACTTAAAATGTTATAAGAAAACAACCACGAATAAAAAGCTCGTAAGCTACCATAACGATAATTTTAAGCCCTTCTTCTTGTGTAAAGTGTACAATTCTCCACGTTCATTGATGCCAATTATTCAAGGGAAACCCTCCTTCGCTAATAGTATTGCGGTGGTGATCCACTTACCATCAATCGAACATTAAACATCCGGTTCAGGTTCTTTGGTTGCAGTCATCCATCAATGTTTCAACCTACAAGTAGCAGCAAGGAAAACAAGAAGAAGAAGACGACGACGACCGCAATTCAATTCAACTCTTATCCCTACAGGTATTTTAGCAGAACCATTAATCTTCTCAATTTGTTGTCCCCCCTTTCTCATTTCATCCAACTCGAACCCCAGACGGAGCCTCGCTAAGTCAGGTGGCCTATCTGCTGTCCGAAGGATCGACCCTCTGCGGAGTGTCCCATCCGAACATCCTTTTTCCGGTGGCAGCTGTCACCGAGCTATCGGGACCGCCGAAAGTGGCCTACCCGTTGGCCGCGAAAGGAAACCTCAAACTGTAAGTATCAACCGAACGAAATCAGTTGGAAGCTCCAAATGTAGGTTGTGATTTGTGACTCGGTGTGCGTTTTTAACCGGTTTAAAAAAGAATTGGAAATTGTTTTCTGCAATGTTGGGACGGTACTAAGGAAATGCTTTACCGATAGTTTTTTTCGAATTGAAAAACGAAAGTTTATTGATAAAAACTACATAATTTGAAAACTTCTTTCATATTTTTTATTATTTTCATTTAAAATATTTCAAAACTTATACATTTTTTCGTAGCACTTAAGGGTTCCGTAAAGTTCTTAAATACGAAATGTAGTTTGAAGTTTGGAGGATGTAGCATACACGGATAAGAAAAAATACAAGTTGTTTTCATAATCCCTTAATTTAGCTGCCTCTTCCAAGTCAATAGTAAGAGGATTTTTTTAATAATCTGACGGGTTTGCGCAAAGTGTCCTCAGGTTTTCTCTACAATTTCAAATTTGGTTTGTTTTTGCAGTTTCAAATCCTATGATTCTTGCAGATAAAAAAAATATCGAGATATTTGAGGAAGGATTTTTTGTGTATAAATTTTAATTCAGCTGAAATGTTCATCAATTTCTTTTAAGTTGAATGGAGCAATGTGGCAATGAAGCAAATCATTTATTAAATTGTTATAAGAATAGAGATTCAACCCAAATCATTCCACAAGACACCCGAACGGTGCTGACACCAAAATACTTGAAGCGACCATAGAATGACAGCTTCTCGGAAAGCGTTCCACAATTTCGATAAGCGCTCGTCAACAGCTGTCAAATCAAAACTAAAATTATTCCACAAACGGTTCCAGATATGGTTGGCATACAGAAGTGGAAAATCGACCTCAAACTAACCTAGTTGAAATGCGCCAGTGGCAAACCAGAAAATCCCACATGCCGGGACCGAGTTCTGACACCAATCTGCCTCAGGGCACCCAAAACCCCTCTCCACTTTCAGACAAGACCCCAAAACATGAATCAAATATTCACCAGAGGCTCTCTTCCTGGATTCGGATATCACCCGATTCAGCATATGCTGGTGAGACTTTTCCACTTAAGTTGCCCAACTTTGGATCTTGCCGAAAGAAGAGCAAAAATCCTAGATAAAATCTGCATAGTGAACATATGGCCGCCGGGAAAGTTGAGCCCCATAGTTTTAAAGTTTTGGTTCCATTCGCCCCCACCCACAAGCTAGCTTAACATGGCTTAATAGCAAACAAGCTTGCAACCTTAAAAAAAAGTCGACATGCTTCCTTATGCAAATGTTTGTTCGATATCCAGCAAAGTGAAGGGCAAAGGATTTTTTCTTTACTTACATGTTATCTATCTATTCGAAAAATCGGTTTACTTTCCTTTCTTGTCTTGAACTTTGATAAATTGTTTAAACTTGAAACAAAAACACTCGGCACTGAGTACTGAAACATTGCCAGGAAAGTTTTATCGATGGAAATTCGTGGATTTTTTTTCTCACTGGCTTACAACTGCAACGCTCCTACATTATTTTTCTTCGAATACATGCGTTTTCTATCAATATTTCACATTCAGAATTGGGATTACAACCAAGCTCAGTTTCCGAATCGAGGTATAGAATCAAAATCGGGATTGAAAATCTAAGAATCATGATAGGGATCAGAAAAATGATCTATACAGAATCTATCCAGAACCGTGATCGAAAGGTAACTAATCCAGTCCCTTACTACCCATTTTTCATCACATTCGCAAATATCAGGCAAAATCAGGCATATTTTCAAAAATCAGGAGAACTCAATGGCTTATCAGGTTTTCAGACTGAGCCTCGAAAAATCAGGCAAATTATGCAAAATCAGGCACATTGGAATCTCTGAGAGCAAAAAACACAGTTTTATCCTGGTACGTATACGAAGAAAGACGCTGCTCTCCGAACCAGAGGTGCCAGAGGTTTTGTGATTTTTCAAGATTTGTTTTGATTTTCGAGAGGCCATTTTGATTTTTCAAAAAAATCTCGAAGTGTCCTGACTTTTAAAAATTGGCCTTTCAAATCTCCTGGATGGTCCAGATTTAGAAAAAAAAATCTAAATGACAATTTAATTTGCAATTAGTTTTATTTTTCAACTATCAACATTTTCTATGCATTTAATTGCCACTTTGCAAGTGTTTAAGGGCCATACACACGCCTTGCGTATACAAAAACTTCATTTCAGTAGATTAAAAAATGTAAAATTTCAAAGCATGGTATTTTGGGTGTATATGCAGTAGTGAGTGATTGAGAAGCTGAAAATGTTTCATATTACGGTTCAATCACTACAGAAGCATAGGCTTGAGATATAGCTCAGTTGGCAAGTTAGTTGCTTCCTGAGCCGATGTCCGTGAGTTCGAGCCCAAGAGTAAACATCGAACACAGTTGTATCGCATAAGTTTTTCAATAACTTTCCGCCAACTGCAACGTTGATAAAGTCGCGAATGCCACAAAGATGGTAAAACGACTGTAATCGAAACGAAAAAAAAAATACAGAAGCATGTGCATATTTCAAATTCATCGCTTCAGGCTGCTTTCAAACAAGTAACAATTACAAACCTAAACAAATTGAATACGGATTTGTGGAATACAGTCACTACTGAACATGTACATACAGTTTACGTTAAATTTATTCCTTGATCTTAGATACGAAGAGGACTTTTAAAAACATTGTTGAATTTGCTGTAATTTATGATCTTAGCAGAACTGCTTGTTATTTCCATGAATCAAGAGGTGTCCTGAAAAGTCCTAAATTTTTGCTTCGCGTTGTCCTGATTTTTGACGAAATCACCTGGCACCCCTGCACTCTTGTTAAAGGTTTAAGCTGAGGCTTTTTGCGCAGACACCAAATACCCAGACTGACCACTGAAGGCCGATTTTGGCGCTTGTTCCGCAGCGCTATCTACGGGTTATCGTGAAACTAACGGCCACATACACTAAAGGAAAAATCTCGATATATCACACACACATTTGCATTGTGCTATTTGTTTTTTTACATCTAGCGATGAACACGGTCGTTTTTGATTACCTACATTTGATAGAAAAAAATAACACGATATATTTCAAAAACCACTAAAGAACCGTTTTTGAATTGTAGCGCATTAACCAAATATGGTTTGAGTTCAACCATAAACCTTATAAAAAATACATCGACTTCGACAAAAATGAAAATTGAATGAAAACTTGAGATTTTCTGCACCACTTCCTTATTGCGATGTGGTTGAAAAATAACCATTTATGACATCTTTGGCTTCATTTGTGAATATCACTTTCAACTGAAAAATTTCGTTACTCTCGAAACCTCCGTCAAGGGTAAGTTCAAGTTTCCCGAGTAGAAAAATAGTGTGACAAACCCAATTATTTGTAAATTGTTGTAAAACGATCTAGGACTTGTTGAGAACAACAAATGACATCGTAAAAACATTCCACTGATTGTGTATTGCAAAACTACAGTATATTGAATGTGGCTTAAAATTATATTACTGTTTAGAACTGTTAAATCAGTTGAATGGACGAGATTCTTAAAAATTTTGTTGAACAATCTGTTTCAGTTAGAGTTTCTTAAAACCCTTCACCTAGCCGAATTGCCGCATTTATAGAGGTTTACAAAAACTGAATAAAACAAAAGTAGAGGTGATATTTACATAATTTGTAAAGCAATATTCTGTTAACAGAAGAAGCTTAATGAAAATCGCAACAACGAAATATACCATTAAGTCACCATCTACAACAAAAAACCGGTGTTAGATTTTTTTTTACTTTTTTCTTAAATAAATCCAAAAACTTCCCTTTTTATGGAAAATTTGTCACATTCGAGAAATGTCTTCTTTCCAAAATATCTAACTAAACTTGGATATCAAACTAGCCCTTTTATCGCCCACTGGAATAGGCAGTTGTGGAAAAAATATTTTTGGCTTCGAGATGATGCATTTTCCTGCAAATTTAGTACAATTTCTAACAAAGTGCGTTTGTTGACATGATGATTCTTGACAAACAATCTCAATTATCCGAGTCTGTTTAGTAAGAATAGCTTAGCTTTTCCTGTTCTGTTGTTAAGTTATTTTTTCATTATTATTTTTTTAATTAAATTTCGAACCATTTTTTGAATATCGTACGAGTAAATGATTCTATCCATGGGTAAAATAAAACAAACGTGAGCTCGTCACATCAAAATCAAAACATTAAATGAATTCACTCACACAGACATACGATATTTGATATTCCATAAAACGACAAGAAAATAAAAATTACTTTCGTTTGCATCAAGATAGTACTGTTCTTTTACCATTCAAAATTCGTTTTGGTGGTGTGGAAAAGCATTGAAATTTATATATAAGTTTAGTTGCAGCCAAATTATTTCGTATTTACTGGGCATCGGTTAAGGAACATTAAAATGACCCTTATTAAAAATTATAGTTTTTTGAAGAATGGTAGTAAACTAATAACTTTCGAAATATGATTTTAACAAAACTTTGAATCAAAGAATTTGGTTGAATGTCAAAGGTGAAAAAATTTCGGAAACAAAGAGAAATGGATTTGAAACATACATTTTGAAATATTCCAAATTCAGTGCTATTTTTCAACAATATTTTTTTCGAATAAAAGATTTTTAAGTTGACATTTCTCCCGCGCACTTTCTCTCGTGTACGGATTAAGATGGGGAAAAAGGCTAAAAACACGGTCGCTTTTAAGGTTAATTTTCCAGTCCAGTCCAGAATTATGCCGAAATCTCGCGTGAGCTTTCATTAAGTCGTATGAAACAAAATGTAAACAAACAGTTTTATTACTAGTAGCAACTTCTTTCCATTTAGAATATTTGTAGCCTGGACAACATATTCTATATGTGAAATACAAATTTTAAAGTTGTTTTGATAACTTTTGAAGCAATTTTCTGTGAATTTTCAAGATGTTTTAGACGACGTAATAAAAGCTCACGCGAAATGGTCATTGCAGTTGTTTTTTTTTTAAATTTCTCACGCACATTTGAGCAGGGAAAAATACCTGGTCGACAAACACGGTCGTTTCTGAGGTTATTTTTTCAAAAATTTATAAGTTTTAGTGAAACTACCAGCATTGTATCATGAACACTTCCAGCGGCAAATAGGATTAAATATCTTATCAATACATTCATCACATTTAAGTATTATTCAATATATGTCAATAACTTATTTCACTCCGCAAACCTATCTAGGTACGAGCCAAGAAACAGTTAAGATAAATTAGAATTCAAGTTTTTCAAGGAGTTATATATAGTTTGTCTTTTTGGTCGCAGTCAACCTTTCAGATTAAGACGAACAATTACGAACTCAATGAATTATTTATATCAGACATTATAATTTCCATACTGTTACTCAGCCGGATAAATTGATTTTGAAATCAAAACTGAATCTCAAAATTAATTGGCTCTGAACTAAGGACCGCTATAACGTTGCGTTTGTATTTTTTTTTTCATCTCAATCGATCAACAGTCATTGTATGTATAACATACATCTTTTATTATGATACAATAAATTAAAGTAAACAATTAACATTGAAGACAAAAATATTTGATATAGAATTTCAAATACTAATAGGAGATTCAATCAAGACGGTTTTCATGTGGCTTGTTAATTATCAAGTGTAATTTTTTTTCTTGATGAAGCACAGTAGTTTCACGATGCCCCGACAGATGGCGTATGATTCTGGGCGACTTGTAGTTGTATGGATTCAAGCGCCACTGATCAGTCTGGGTATCTGATGTCTGCGCTTTTTGGTAAAGTACACGGAAAATAATAAAAAGGTAGAATTTACCGAGATAGCAAGGTGAACACTCGTGAAAGCCAAAAAGGTTACTTCTTCTAAAAATTTTTAAACATGGGAATACATTTAAAAAATAGTTGAACGGTAAAAGTCCTTTTTTATTTGAAATATATATGGAAGAGTGGGGAATCATGGGCCACTTTTTTTCGTTGTTCCATAACTTATTTATTAAAAAAGATAAACTGAAAATAAAAAATGGTTAGATTTTCTACATTTTCAAGGTATCATAAAGTATTTTTTTAAATTTTCAATAAGTTATTTTCCCCAAATTCTGACTGTTTGAAAAAAAGCAATATTTTTTGGATTTTGAAAAATGGTGGGAAATCGTGAGCCACCAAATCCAAATTGACCAAATAACATGCGAAGTTCATGAGTTGACCCAAAACTGTGATTTCCTAACACATTTCGTTATTAGTTACTTTGATTTATCGGCCTAGCGGTGAAAAGTGATGTCCTTTTTAGTAGGGACATCTAAAGATTATGAAAATTTTTTTTTTTTATATAGATGGATAGAAGGTTAGAAGAAATGAAAGATGGTGAAAATGAGCGGGTAGAATTTGTCTAGAAGCATTACCATCACATACCAAATTTTTGTTCCTCACGAGCCTACTACTATGAAGTGGTAGATACAGATAGAGTTGCATCTACCACCACACATTAGTAGGCTTAGCGTGGTCCGCCCCACAAGCGAGAACTTGTAGTTCGCCGCTAGGCCGATAAATCAAAGTAACAAACAAAAATTACGGTGGTTAATCTCTTCATAAAAAAAAATACATTTCGTTATTTTAAAGCAATTTCAGATGATGAAATAAAAAAGAGACCTGTATATGATCGCATAGAATCCAAACCCTAGCTCGCAAACGTTTTGGCAAAATTTCTTATATAGGATGGACAAAATATTTTTCATAACTCTTCATTTGGCATAATAAAACTTTGCAGATAGGAAAAACGTATTTTAAGTTCTGAATGTGTATGAAAACATAAAAATATAGGTGGTTCAAGATGTTTGGCCCACGATTCCCCACAAGCTATGATTTACAAATTGGTTGCATTTGTGTGACTTATTGATGTTTCAACAAAAATTCCTTTTCCACGTGAAAGATCATGACAAAACTAAGATCATAAGCCTATGAACATATTTTTGTTATACACTTTACGTTCCCTATCGATGAAATTAACGGGTGTTTTTTTAATTATGTAAGTAAATTTATCTAACTTTTTTTTAGCTTGATAAATAAAAGAAGCATATGATGCGTATTTCAGTCAACAACATATAGAAATATATGCTCACGCAAAGCGTCGACGATGACAGTTGGTTTGAGATTTTTATCTCAACACACATCTGAGATATTAAAAGTGGCCCACGTTTCCCCATGGCCCACGATACCCCACTCCCCTATATATTTTTTAATGAATTTTATTTTTATTTTTATTGAAGAAACCAATTAAACCAACTAGCATTTACCTTTTAAATAAGTGAATAGGAAAACGAGTTAATTTACTATTTTTCTAGATGAATGAAAAAAAAGGTAAAATTTACCTCAAAATAGGGGTTGAAAAAAATCACCTCGCTTCGCTCTAAATTTCACCTTTTTTTTATTTTCCGTGTAGTGTTCGTGAAAAATGTGTCAAAATGGCTGATATGAATAAAGCTCTAGTAATTGCTTTTGCTATTTTCGAGCAGTTCTGTGAGTCAAATACTTCGAATGGCATGTATATTTTCAATCCGGAACTGGTTGAAAGTAAATGTTCTACTCTGCTTCTTCATATCTTGTTGAGCAAATGCTTTAAAATGTCGCTATTTTGAAGTTCGGGCTAAGTAAAAGCTGTCAAATCAATTTCAATTTTCTTATTCATACCACCTAATATATCCTTATCGACGGATTTCACGCCAACTCAACAAGAAGTTTGCATGACCCTCTCAGAATTCATTGACACTTTGTAAGAATGAAGGTCCTACCTAGTAGAGCAACTTGGCATACTTAATTATCCCAACAATTATCTAGACAAACATTTGAAAAGGGCCAAAGTTTATATTCAAAAATTGTATGTACATTTTAAGCTCGAAAATTACAATTCCTTCTCAAATGTGATTCATTAGAGAGTTTTTCAATAATGATTTAATTTTTAGAAATAAAAATATCAAGTCGTGTATACATTGCAACTTGTATATATTTTTTTTCAGTGTAGATTTCCAACCTTTAATTCAAAAACTGCTTCGTTGAATTGATCGTACTAATTTTGAAGAAATAAGAGCTTCGTACTCGTACTAATTTTGAAGAAATAAGAGCTTCGATTGTAGTAATTGATGGTAAACTAGCTGACCCGGCGAACTATTTTGAGCCTCTGGATTTCCACAAAAATAATGATCATGTAAATAAAGGGTGAATGATTATGTATTTTCATGAAATTGGATTGCACAGCAAAAATTATTTCCTGTAAAATTATGCAAATTTCCTATAACAAAAAGAAACAGGACATTTACCGTAAATTTACAGGTCAAAAAACAAATAACGTGACATTTAATTTTCAGTGTACAACTTTTTTAAAGGACATTTGCTGTAATAATAAATAAATTTTCGTAAACTTTCAAGGAAAACAAATTTAAAATTACAGATTTTTTTAAATTACAGGTTGATTTATTTTAAAGGTTGAAGTTTCAGACACGTAACAGTCAAAAAAATTTCTGTGTGGTTCCGTAAAATGGAATAAATCGAGACAGATATCGGACTTTTTTCGTTATAATCTGTCAAATTATATTAATTGGACCTTAACACTACCGTAATATGCCGAAGTGACGTTTATACCATTTTTAGGTTTCGTCAATAAGAGTGTTTTTCTCTTTGTCCCTATTTTCTACTTCTCCGGGACTTTTCATAAATCTAATACTGTAAACAGATCACATTTTATGAAAAGTGCTGGAGAAGTTGAGAATGTGAAAAAAGTTGTTTGTATTTTTACAATATACTTCAAACAGCTTTTTTATTTACTCCCCAAGTGGGGTGAATATAGACATGGGCTAATTTATTGAGAAAAACGTTTATTTACATAGTTTTTTTTTGTTTATTCAAATTCCTTGTAATCAACATATTTGAAAATTTTTTAAATGCGGATGACTTCCTCTAGGGGCTAAAATTATCGAAGAAACCTATTAGTTTATTTTATTTCCAAGAAACGTGTTCCCATTTTACACAGTTTCAGTCTATTGTCCGCCAAAATTATGTGAGAAGTATTCTTCGCCGTATATTAAATTTGCAGAGATGACACATCTCTTTTTGCAGTTTCCAAACAACCCTTCTCATGGTACGAAATTTTATTTATCCAAACGTAAATGCTTAAGTTCTGATCAAATAAAAATAGAACATAAACAATATTCCTCGAATTTTGTTCCCAGCAACTTCAAATCAAACGTTTAAAAAATTCTTTTATTGCAAAAAGCATTGAAAACTCTTTTTACTCAGAATTGAAGTAATTTCCAATTCATATTTGAATTTTTGCGTTTTCAGAGTCTGTAAACAATTCAAGAGACTTTTAAATGAGGTTTAAGGAATACGTGATTATAATTTTTCAACGTTTATTTAAAAGCTTGATTTAAATTGAATGAAGAGAAACATTTTTAATATTTCAGTGTATCCAATGTTTACTGGATCCTGGTTCAAGTTTTACAAGAGACTAAAGTTTTTATTTTCCTAGCTTCTTGTGTTCGAACGTGTTATTGAATCAAATACCTGTTTCTGACACCCGTACTGAGTGTTGGTTCTAATCATGAGTTTTAATTCAAAAAAGTTAACCTTATCTATATTATTAATTCCGTTAAGTGAGCTTCTCAGCTTGAAAGGAAGAAGATGAGATTTTCTAACGTCTCCAAATTTTGAATTGTCTTTTTCAAAATAATGAAATTCTCATGTAATCACAAATTTAATATATTTCATTCCCGAACTAACTAAATTCAATTTGATCGATTCCTAAAAAAATCATTTAAATCAACTTAGGTTTGCCTATACTAATTATATTCAAATGAGACACAATAATATGAAGAGAAGATTTTTCAATGGAATATTTCATCGTTATAAAAACAATTAAGAGTTTTTCAAAATGTTTGTAGTCATATCGTTGAATATTATTTTCCTTGAGTAATATGACATTTTTCAATATGGCCGTAAAATTAACAAAACAAAAAAACGGGGTAAATAATGGCAACCATCCTCACGTATCATGACTATTATAAATATCTACAAACCTGACAAAATCCGGCATTTGATTTCAAAAAAAAAATTATCCAAATTCGGTCAAAATTCAGGAACTTCTCAACAAAAATCATGAAAAAAACACCTGAATCATTTTTGTTACATCGAAACACATCAGCTGATAATGAATTGTATTTTAAGCTTCTAGAGACCGTTCATGATCTTTTTGCTAATAAAGTAAACGAAACCGGACTAAGCCCGGGATTTTATCACCGAAGTTCGAGCAACCGGGTCGGGACGCATTTTTTTATATTTGTATCAAATATCCGGACCTGTCCTGGTAAAAACAGGCAAGCTTTGGGTTAGTCAGATTAAAAAAGTTTTGAGTTGCCTTGATCCTGAAGCAAAACTGATTATTTTCAACAATATGCTCCTTTACGGCTAATAACGTTTTCTTCACCCTATAAGGAAGATCAACAATACCACACAACAATGAAAATCGCATGCAAATCGCATGAACCTTGCAAGAGTTATTCGTGTTCGCATTTTTTATATATAAGAAGTAAGTGGAAGTGGCTATTAAAAAAATGGTCATTTCGGAATTCGATGATTTTTTCTATGATGGGGAACAATGTGATTACAATTCTCCTGAACATCGCAAAATAAGCACTTTAAAGGGTAAAGCAGCAATTTGATATTTATTTTTATAAATAACTGAGAAATTGCTTTATACAAATAAATATCACACTGCTGATAGAAGGTTTTCTAATTCCGAATGTGACTCTTAAATTTCCAATTTGTTTTTGATAAGGCAACATAATAAAGTTAATGCATGTAAATATTTTTAAGTATTATTATTATTGTTTTTATTGGAAATAAATTTTTTTATGCAAACTCGAAGCATCTGATCATTTTGATTGAGATTTTGTTAAACGCTCCATAATGGTCGATCAAACAAAGCCCCCTCCTATCTACAATTATTGCGATAATATGTTTATGTTAGTTAAGAGTGCTCACTTCGCGATGTTCAGAAGAGTTGCAGACAAGGTTATCGAAAAAAAAATTCTGTGTTTTTGAGAAAAAAAATCTGAATTTCTGTGATTTTTCCAAAAATTCTGTGACGGTTTTCTGTGATGCTATTTCCATTACTTTCATGGAAAATTCATGACAAATTGTGTCTTTTTTTATTTTTGTGCGAATTAGAAATCTTATCAAACCTATTTTACTGAAAGCAAGAAATATAAATTTTTCACTGGCAAAAAAAAAATAAAAATTGAGAAATTCATTCAAAATTCAAAAATTCTGTGAATTCGGTGAATATTTCAAAATTCTGTGTTCTGTGACACAGGTTCTGTGATGAAAATTTGTTAAAAATTCTGTGAAGTTACAGATTTTTCTGTGATTTCGGCAACTTTGGTTGCAGACCACATTAGTCCCCATGATCGAAAAATATTCTTCCAATTCTGAGATGGCCATTTTTTTATTGGACTTTAAATTTTTAGTTAGCATTTTTTTAGTGTAGGATTTTACACTTACTTTTACCATCAATTATCACAATCAAAGCTCTTGTTTCTTCGAAATCAGCAGTTTTTTAATTAAAGGTTGAAAACTACAGTGAAAAAAATAAATAATATGATTTTATAATCATAATATGATTTTATAATCAACAAGTTGTTGGTGGGAAAACTTTTTTCCCTTAAATATGCACAACGACTTAACTATGTAGACGACTATTAAGCCTTATTATTACCCGGTATAGAAAAAAATTTCTTAAAATTTTGAGAAGGCATTTTTTGGGAGTTTGAGTGTTTGAAATACTATTTTTCAGTGAAGGTTTTCAATAAAAAATCATTTTTTTTTCTAAATATCTATCATTTTTTCAAAACCCTTTCGTTAACCACATTTATATAGGAATTGTAATTTTCGAGCTGTTTTTGCCTGGATGTTTGGCCCTTTTCAAATGTAAGTCTAGGTCTTTTTTGGCAAAACTTAGAATGCAAATTGCCTCAAAAGAAGTGAGGACTATGCCAGGGTCATGCCAAATACTGTGTGGAGTTGGCTCGAAATCCGCCTATTAGAGGTTTGGCGGCTTGTAACTTTATTCAGGTGCATCCCAATAAAACAACTTTTTGAGGACCCTCAATGAATTCATGAAATCTTAATTTTGCATCACTACGGTTCATATGGACGCACTCTGAAAGTCTAGGGAAAAAAAACTCGCTAATCAGACTTTTAGTATCAATTTAGCACTCCTCACTTAAAACCGCAATTTCTCTCTTGTTTCTTCATAGATTTTTACAAAATTTATAGTAACGTAATACAAACGTTACGTAATTCAAATATGCTTTCCAGATAATATTCACCTACAAAACTTCAGATTTCCGTTATTTAATGTCTAAGAACAAAAATCCGAAAATACATGCTACGGAAAAATAACTGTTGATTAGCTAGAGAATGCTCAAAAAAAGTTTAACTTAATATCCAAAAACGTTAAAATTGGAATTTATAGGTCGAACATTATAATATATTTTTTCGAAATTTCATCGGATCTTGACCACAAAAAATGTAAAAAAGTGGTATAAAAGCCGTACTTTTCAATCAATTAACCGTCAAAATTGTTAAAGTTAGACCAGATGAATTTTTAAAAGATAATTGAAAAGTTCTCGTAATTTGACACATTTACCATTTCGAGATTGCCAAAGTTAAAAAAAAACAGAATTTTGACGAGTTTTGAATGACGCTTTTCGAACTTTTTGTCAATTTTCATTTTGCACTGGATGAGTATTTTCACGCAAGCTTTTCGCAATAACTTATATTCATCGGAAGCCGATTTCATACCAATTCTAGTGGTTTGATTACATAAGCGCTGCGGTGAATGATGCTCGAGAAGCATATGTGAGTTACATTACGAGGTTTCCAAATGCATCAAATGCCTTAATAATATCGTTGCATTAGAGTAAAGAAGGAATTTTGTCGTTACTTTAATCTCAGAAAAACCCGAAAGTTTATGTTTCATCAAAATTTGAAATCTGATTTGAATGAAACATACTGCGAACAAAAATTT